>NW_016813956.1:443812-503137 GCF_001698545.2 Rhinopithecus bieti | reverse complement strand
AAAAAAAAAAAAAAAAAAAAAAAAGAAAAGAAAAAAGAAATAAACTCCCTTATTCTCCCTTACTTCCCAGTTCATCTGCATCTCATTATTGGACCCCAAGAATAAGCAATCTGACCCTCGGTTTGATCGGGGAGCAATAGTAGCAGTATTATTCAGTTACAGAAGTGAAAAATAAGAAACTCAGAACACTAACAGGAGAGAATTGGTTAAATAAATTTATTATTTATAATAGAGCAAAGTATTATGTAGCCCTTAACGTGATATTGAAGAATATCTGATGTAGAAAGATGCTTAAGACACTTGAAATAGACAAATGATATATTAAGCAATTAATTGCCATGTATGATTATAGATTAGTCAGATTATACAGTATGATCCGTATGGCTAATGATTATACTACAATAGTAATAGTAATTATTTCTGGGTGTGGAATTAGACATTATTTTAATTTGCTTGCTTTTTGCTGACTTGTATTTTAAAATATTTTAAGATGAGAAGTTTTCTTTGAAAAGGAAAATATCAAATTATGTTAAAAAAAACTGCTGCACATATACTCTGTGCCAGCTCCATAGAAAGATGCATCACACAAAGTTTTTGCTCTGGAGGAAATAGTAGTCCAGTGAAAAAGACAGAGAATATCAACTCATAATTAAGGAACAGGATGAAATTTAGAAGGATAAGCCTATGCTTGACCCAGATGTAGTGCATTGATATAAGAGTGATAGGCCAGGCGCGGTGGTGCATGCCTGTAATCCCAGCACTTTGGGAGGCCGAGGCGGGCGGATCACAAGGTCAGGCGATCGAGACCACAGTGAAACCCTGTCTCTACTAAAATAAAAAAAATTAGCCGGGCGCGGTGGCGGGCGCCTGTAGTCCCAGCTACTGGGGAGGCTGAGGCAGGAGAATGGTGTGAACCTGGGAGGCGGAGCTTGCAGTGAGCCAAGATCGCGCCACTGCACTCCAGCCTGGGCAACAGAGCGAGACTCCGTCTCAAAAAAAAAAAAAAAAAAAAAAAGAGTGATGACCTCTGCCTGGATAATGTGAGTGCCAAGAGTGCAGAATGTGGGATTTAGGGGGGAAATCACAGACTATTTACACCAAAGCAGGAGTTTGGACTATTATGAGAGTTATCTATGATTTAAAAAAAAGAGTGAGAGGACAGAGAAAAGAACCTATATACTGATCTACAGTCTAGGTAGATGTAGTTTTGTTTGTTTTCATATATGACAGGTAAAACTTAGATTATTCTGTATCAGGAAAGATACGTTGCATAGTGCAACTGTAATTGTTGGGCTTTTGCAACATGATGCAGAGTAACATGTAGAAGTCACCTTTTAAAAATAACCTTGAGCAATTCATCACCTGATCTTGAACTCCTGGCCTTAAAGGATCCTCCTGGCCTCAAGGGATCCTCCTGCCTCGGCCTCCCAAACTGCTGGGATTACAGGTATGAGCCACGGCCTAACTTACTATCTATATTAACATGACTTTACTATTCCGCTATTTTCATCAACATACCTTTACCATTCCCAGAGACCTTTGCCTAGGAAGCTAAGGTTGCAAATGAATTTTATTTATTCTAGCACCCTATTGTTTATTCCAGGAAGTTCTTGAAACACGTATTAACTTTTAATAGAAGGCCATGGCCAGGCGCAGTGGCTCAGGCCTGTAATCCCAGCACTTTGTGAGGCCAAGGCAAGTGGATCATCTGAGGTCAGGCCAACATGGTGAAACTCGTCTATACTAAAAATACAAAAAGTTAGCCGGGCGTGGTGGTGGGCACCTGTAATCCCAGCTACTCAGGAGGCTGAGGCAGGAGAATTGCTTGAACCCGGGAGGCGGAGGTTGCAGTAAACAGAGATCGCGCCGCTGCACTCCAGTCTGGACTGCAGAGTGAGACTCCGTCAAAAAAAAAAAAAAAAAAAAAAAAAAAGCTATAACGGAGGCTTCCACTCAACAGCCAAGTGGATGAGCTTGATTTCCTTCCCGAAGCTCAAACTTTCTCTCTCCCCTCCCCTTCCCTCCCCTTTCTCCTTTGTCACCCAGGCTGGAGAGCATTTGATGGGCCATCTCGGCTCACTGCAACCTCCTCCTTCCGGGTTCAAGCGATTCTCGTGCTTCAGCCTCCCAAGGAGCTGGGATTACAGGCGCGCGCCACCCACCACGCCCGGCTAATTTTTGTATTTTCAATAGAGACAGGGTGTCACCGTGTTGGCCAGGCTGGTCTCGAACTCCTGACCTCAAGCTATCCACCCGCCTCGGCCTCCCAAAATGCTGGGATTACAGGCTTGAGTGTCTTTTTCACTTCGAAAGTCTCCAAGGGTCACGTATCAGCAGACTTTCTGCTTACTTCTATGTTCAAAGGTTTACTCAGAATATTTAGACATAATATTTTATTGGATTTTTAAAACAATATAGACAGAGAACATACATTGTCACTTCTTAAAGGACGATATGATAGATAAAAAAGAAAACAAACCCATGTAATTACTTTTAGCACCGGTAGTTGAGTGGTAGAATTCTCACCTGCCGAGAGGGAGATTCAGTTTCGGTTCCCCCTCGAGGCAACTGTAGTTTTTTTTCCCACTGAACATTTTCGATGAAAATCGCAAGTAAAAAATGTTTGGAAGTAATAACGACTCCCTCTGGTATCCAGGAATGGCTGAAATTTGCCCAAGCATTTATAATTTCACCTTTATAAATTATGCCAGTTAGCCTGCACTTGTTTTTCCAGTAACTCGAAACATGCTTCCGTCGGAACTCCGGAGAACTTCAACCTTAGCTGATTCGAATTTATCCAGGAAGAATTCTAAACCGCTGGTGTTTGGAAGTGGCGTGCAGCCCCATATGGATGGCCAGTGTGCACTTCTCATTCTCCAGGATAATTTGGCAAAGGACAACAAATCATTTAAAATTAGAAAGATGCCAAAAATTGTAGCCTTTAATATATACGTGAAAAGAGTGGTGGTGTGACAGCAGAGTGGCGCAGCGGAAGCGTGCTGGGCCCATAACCCAGAGGTCGATGGATCGAAACCATCCTCTGCTATGTGGTGCCGTATGTTTTACTTGAAGACTAGGACACTGCAGAAAAGCAGTTTTAAATGAGGCGTGCTAATTATTAGCGGACCTGACCCGTGTAAGAATCCACAAGGTAGTCTGGTGGAAATGCAAATTTGCAGTCTTCAGTATCTGTAATCCTACTAATTAGGTGTGGAGAGACTTTCAGCCAGTCTCTTAGATTTGGAGACCATTTAGGGGTTGGCGTGTGGCCCCCTCCTAAAGTCTTTCGTACTTCCTCCATCAGACAAGTCTTGCAATTTGCAGTATCTCTTTTAGTCAGTATCTAAATCTTCAAAATTTTGATTCTGTTTTTTTAACCAGGAAGAGAGACTTTCCAGAGTTGTTATCTTGTCAAACGAATTTAAAGATGTCTGTGAAAAGAAACATATATTCCTCATGGGAATATATCAAGGGTGTCGGAAGAGGCACGTAGTCGTGGCCGAGTGGTTAAGGCGATGGACTTGAAATCCATTGGGGTCTCCCCGCGCAGGTTCGAATCCTGCCGACTACGGTGTGCTTTTTAAAATTTTTTTTCTTTCAGGTAGAGGAAATGCGGTACACTACCTGTGCAATCACACAGAATAACATGGAGTAGTATTTTTTATTTTTCTGTTATTATCTTTCTCCATAAAAGTGGAAGCAGATAGTTTTAGATCTTTTGTGTAACAAGACTTAGAGAAAGACTTTCAAAGTGTTACATGGGCAAGCACTTGAAAACACAAGTAATTTCTGACACTGCTATAAAAATGATGGCAAAAACCTCAAGTTGTTTTGCCTTTAAGTCTTCTTGAAATGCTGTCTCCCTATCTGAAATTCAGCTCACGTCTGACTTCCAAAACCATGCTTGCCTTTAACTTATGGAATCAATATCTCAAACAGATCCTTTCTGGTTCGCCTCCTATCATCCTACTTTCAGAGGCCAGAATTGCAGAGGAAACACCAGATAGAGAATCTCCAAAACTGTTGCATAGATGTTTTAAGAGATGTCTAAGTGTTGATATTTTCTTTTACAAACTTAAGTAGAAAAACTTAACATGACCTAAAAGTTCAGCAAATACACAGTTCTGATTAATCAAGGAACGCTCCTATTCATAATCTCTGGGCAGATCCGAACAAGTTTTGGGAAAGGTGAGTTCTGTTCTTGCTTTCCGCCTGCTGGAGCAGTTTTGTTGCTTTCTCGGAATCTGGGACTATGCACCTATTTTGAGAGGCCAAAGTAAACAGCACTCTCAATGGATCAATTCCACGTACTACATTCATGGTATCAAAAATATGCTAGGATGGCCCTCTGTTGTTTGCCCCGTGGTGTAATGGTTAGCATTCTGGACTTTGAATCCAGCGTATCCGAGTTCAAATCTCGGTGGGACCTGTTACACTTTTAGTGCTCTTTCCTTCTCTCAAATTACCATTGTACACAGAAGAGCGTGCACCTGATCACTTAAGCTCCTTAACATCCCATCCCAGTATGGCAGCACGATGCTTCCCTGCAGAACAGCATCCTCTAATTTTTCATCTGTAATTTCACATCTGTCCTCTCTTGCCTCTCCTCTCTTGTTGGACGCAAGTTCCTCAGATTTAGATTATCATATGCAAATTTAAGGATAACGTGTTTCACTTACCAGACCTCAGTTCTTTCCTTTTTTGAACACTACTCAAACAGCTTCAAGTTTTATCACTTTCTAAGATGGACTTGGTCCAGGTATGTTTGTAGTGCATGTGAGTCTCTTGGAGCCTCTGCTATATGGGATACAGATAGTATTAATTTAATAAATATTAATAGAATACTGTATAGAATATATGACACACTCTGTAATCAATATTTATAGATATTCATGAAATTGATATTGGAATGTGGCCCCATGGTGTAATGGTTAGCACTCTGGACTTTGAATCCAGCGATCCGAGTTCAAATCTCGGTGGGACCTGTTCTAATTTTGGTGACCCATCCTTCTTTCTTCTCTTAAATCATCAACACACTCTGGTCTGTGGATTTACCTTCTCATTCGCAGTTTCTTCTCCCGATTAGCAAGTGTCATGTAACTCCCGATTGTCATTTCTAGCTTCTGACTTGTATCATGTCCTTGTACATTCTTGGTCTTTTCTCTTAGCATCCACTCTTCCCTGACTTCCCAAAGGCAGCCAGGGTGTTATTTGCGTGCTTAGGGTGCTTAATGGTTTATGTGTCAGAGGCCCCTCCTGCGAATCTTTTCTTCTTTGGAGGTCCCTCAAAATGCAAGGATTTACGTAAGAATTGTAGTAGCAAGTGCCTCATGTAAGGGTCCCATAGTATATGGCTTCTGAATCCAGGAATTTGAGTCCAAATCTCTTTGGGATTTTAGCAACATCTTGGTCAATTTTTCTCTGTGATTTCTCTTAAATCATTAACCCACCTTCGATGTGTACCCACTTGGCTGCAAGTGCTGCCAATCAACATGGCACCCTGTCCTGGAGAAAACTGTCTCTATCTACCGACTTCTGAAATTTTAGCCCTATTCCTATTTTACTTGATGTCTCTTTTTGCCTTTTTGCCCAGAGTTTCTCAGATTCTGGTAAGTTAGAATCTTGGCCCCAGTGATTAAGAGTTCATGTTTTACAGCCCCCAATCTCAGTTTCTTCCTTTTCTAGAGCCTGTTTAAAGCATTCCATCTGCTTCTAATCACTAACACTGTCCTTAAAATGTTTGGACTGCACAGCGCTACAGTTGTACACATCTTAGAGCCTCTGCTATCTCTACTCAGCTGGGGCTCCACCCAAACTCGTTAAGCTAATGCATTGTCCACATTATTTGAAAGATTAACTGTTATGTTAAAAGTACACATCAGTCTTTCAGTAGGGATTCAATTTCAATGTCCTAGTGACTTAATGGCTAGCACCTAGGCTTCAAATTTCGGTGGACCTGTCTCAGTTTCGGTGACCTTGCTCTTGAGTTTACTCAAATGGAGAAGTACACTTGGGCATGTATAGATAGTCTCACATACTTGCACTTCTTTTCTGGAGCAACATCCAGCTTCTTGCTCTTTCCTCTGGCTACTGAAAGTTGTCCTCTGCCCATCACCCTCATGTATCCCTAGAAGCTCTTTTTTTGAAAGCTTTGCTTTGCCTTGCTGGAGCCTGAAGCCAGTTAGATCACTGTAAGTTAATCATCTGCTGGGATGAGTAAAGGTTCATGTGTCAGAGGACCCACCTATGACTTTTGTCTTCTTCAGAGCTCACTCCATATGCTCTGCATGCTATCTTTGGACTTGGGCATGAAAATGTGTAAACCACAAATTGAGTCATCTGAGAGCCTGCATTTTTCTCCCCATGCGAAGCTATTAGTGTTCCTTACATTGAATCTATGCCCATTTTAAAGATTAACTGGGCTGGGCGCGGTGGCTCAAGCCTGTAATCCCAGCACTTTGGGAGGCCGAGACGGGTGGATCACGAGGTCAGGAGATCGAGACCATCCTGGCTAACATGGTGAAACCCCGTCTCTACTAAAAAAAAAAAAAAAAAAAAAAAAAACTAGCCGGGCGATGGGGGGGGGCCCCTGGGTTTCGGTTCCCCGGGGGGCGGGGGGGGGGGATCACGGGGGTAGGGGGAAGAGACCCCCCCGGGTAAAATGGGGAAACCCCCGCCTTTCTAAAAAAAAAAAAAAAAAAAAAAAAAAAAAAAAAAAGATTAACTGACCAGATGCAATAGTTTACAAGTCTTCACTAGAACCTTTGTTATACAAAGGTACCATGGTATAATGGTTAACACTCTGGACTCCAAATACAGCAATCCCAACTGTCGGTGGGACTCTAAATTCCTTCTGTTGACTCTCTCTACAGTTCAAAACATATCCTCTAGGGCTCTCAATGACAGCAAAAGTAGAGCTCCGTGAACTCCTCTAGCCTCTAAAAATTGTTCCAGAAAAAAGCCCTGTAGACTTCCTTCTG
Source organism: Rhinopithecus bieti (assembly GCF_001698545.2). NCBI lineage: Eukaryota > Metazoa > Chordata > Mammalia > Primates > Cercopithecidae > Rhinopithecus > Rhinopithecus bieti. The sequence continues at coordinate 496,157 of NW_016813956.1, read as the reverse complement.
CCTATTTAGCCTATTCACGGTGCTATCTTAGTGACTCTTTATTAGCTTCCTATTGCTTACCAGAAATTGGGTGGTTTAAGACAATATGAATGTATTTGTTGTTATTTATTTATTTATTTATTTTTGAGACAGAGTCTCGCTCTGTCGCCCAGGCTGGAGTGCAATGGCACAGTCTCGTCTCACTGCAACCTCCGCCTCTTGGGTTCAAGCCATTCTCCTGCCTCAGCCTCCTGAGTAGCTGGGATTACAGGTGCCTGCCACAACGCCTGGCTAATTTTTTGTATTTTCAGTAGGGATGGGGTTTCACTATGTTGGCCAGACTGGTCTTGAACTCCTGACCTCGTGATCCGACCACCTCGGCCTCCCAAGGTGCTGAGATTACAGGCGTGAGCCACTGTGTCTGGCCTATTTTATTTATTTTTTAAAATACGATCTCACACTATCACTCAGGCTGGACTGTAGTGACACAATCATAGCTCATTGCAGCCTCAAACTCCTGGGTTCAAGTAATCGCCTCCCTTCAGCCTCCCAAGTAGCTAGGACTATAGGTGCACACCACCATCCCTGGCTAAGATAACGTGAATTAAATTTTTTTTTGCAGTTTTGGATATCAGAAGTCTACAATAAAAGTATTAGCAGGGCTGTGTATCTTCTGGAGACATCATGAGATAATTCATTTTCCTGGCTTTTTCAGCTTCTAGTGGTCCCTTCCTTGCATCACTTATTGCTTCTATACTCACATTTTCTTCTCCTGACTCTGAACCTCCTGCCTTCCTTTTATAAGGACCCTCTTGATTACACTGGACCCACTTAGATAATACAAGATAATCTCCCCATCTCAAAATCTTCAGTGAAAATCCATTTGCAAAATTCCTTTGACCGCTTAAGGTAACATAAGGAAAGATATTCACAGGTTCTGGTGATTGGTTGTAGACCTATTTTGGGGGTCATCATTTAGCCTACCATACCCTCTATTAATAAATAGGAGGCATTTGTTAATGCTCTTTAGATTTAATCTATTGGTCATGGCTTTTTTCAAAAAGATAATGTATAGGTTTACACCAAGCTTATACACAAGTCTTTCAATAGGAGAATCTTATGGAAAGGGTCTATGATGTAATGATTAGCATCTGAACTCAGATTTGGCAAATTTATGACTACGATGTCTGGTATTTTTCTCAACAATACTGCCTTCCAGCCATAGGATCCACTGCTCTCTGGCTGATCAGGCCTGCCTGAATATATTAGTTATCTGTTGTAGAACAAATTGCCCCCAAATGGGCAGCTTAAAACAACAGACACATATCTCACATATCATGAAAGTGATATCCTATCACATTTTCTATATTCTGTAGGTTAGGAGCAGGTCACTAGATTCAGCCAACATTCAAAGGGAGGAGATTACACAGGAAGTGTGACCAACACACTGTTAAACACTCTAGAGACCTCAGGGCAGAAGAAGCCCCAATTGGAACTGGTCTAATGCTATGACTGATATTTTGCAGACACCTTCTTTTGCTTGGTCACTAAGTGCTGTATTGGGAGCAATTCCTGGTACCTTTCAAATGGGAAAATTATCTCTTGCCCTCACCTTTTTTTTTTTTTTTTTGAGACGGAGTCTCTGGCATGGAGTGCACTGGCATGATCTCACCTAGGCTGGAGTGCACTGGCACGATCTTGGCTCACTGCAAGCTTCGCCTCCCGAGTTCACGCCATTCTCCTGCCTCAGCCTCCCGAGTAGCTGGGACTACAGGTGCCCGCCACCACGCCCGGCTAATTTTTTGTATTTTAGTAGAGACAGAGTTTCACCGAGTTAGCCAGGATGGTCTCAATCTCCTGACCTTGTGATCCGCCCGCCTCGGCCTCCCAAAGTGCTGGGATTACAGGCGTGAGCCACTGCGCCTGGCCGCCCTCATCTTTTTAAAACTAGTTTTCCTCTGTGTATCTTCCTTTATAATCAAGCCAGTATTAAAGAACTCGACTGCTACTCTCTTTTAATATCATGCCTGAACAAGTGAATTAGAATCTATAGGGATAATGCCCTTACATGAATACTTCTCAAAAGTTCCCTATGAATTCAAATGTGCATCATGGAGAACCACTGAGCTAATTTTCCCCTGACCACCCTATTTAACTTGCCACACCACTCCTATGCATATACCATCCTCTGACATACTGTGTATTTTGCTTTTTTTTTTTTTGGTGAGACAAGGTCTCACTTTGTCAACCATGCTAGAGTGCAGTGGTACAATGTTGGCTCACTGAACCTCAACCTCTCGGGTTCAAGCGATCCTCCCTCCTCAGCCTCCTGAGTAGCTGAGACTACAGATGTGTGCCACCATGCCCAGCTAATTTTGGTATTTTTTGTAGAGATAGGGTTTCACCATGGTGTCCAGGCGGGTCTCGAACTCTTGAGTTCGAAGAATCCACCTGCCTTGGCTTCCCAAAATGCTATGATTATAGGCATGAGACACTGTGCCTCGCCTATATTTAGCTTTATAAATTGTTTATTGCTTATTTCTACATAATTAGGTTTCACCAGGACAGGGAATTTTGTGTGTGGCATATACATTTGTTCTTAGAACAATGCCTGGAACATACAAAATGCTCAGTAAATATTCGTCAAAAGATTGAATGAATCAAAGAACCAATGAACTCTTCAGGCCCAGGTTTGTTTATCATGCTTTATAATTCCTAATCCAAACACAGTCAAGACCAAGCAGTATTTTTTCTTTCGAGGACGCTTCAGAATTTGTTGCGAACTGAAGTTTTAAAAAAATGAGAATTCGTACATTTCTTGGCCTGCTATGTTTTGATGATGATTTGATGCCTAATATGTCTGATATTTGTTAGGTAATTCCTTGATACCTTCTTAGGATATACAGTTTGAACCCTGATCATATCCTTAATTGCTTTGCTTTGCTTTGCTTTGCTTTGCTTTTGAGACAGGGTCTTACTCTGTCACTCTGTTACCCAGGCTGGAGTGCAGTAGTGTGATTATGGCTTGATGCAGGCTCGCCTTCCCAGGCTCAGCTGATCCTCTCACCACAGCCTTCCAAGTAGCTGGGACTACAGGCACCAGCCACCACACCCTGTTAATTTTCTGTATATTTTGTGGAGTCGGAGTCTGGTCATGTTGCCTAAGCGATCTTCCAGCCTTGGCCTCCCAAAGTGCTGGGATTACAGTGTGAGCCACTGTGCCCGGCCTTATTTTTTTAATGCTACATCACGTCAAAACACACACATACACAATATTACTGTTTTTGTAATTTTATTGGGTATAGGTGAGAAAACAGCCCCTGGTATCCAGGAACTGGTCTGACCCTATTCAGTAGACCTGCATATTGTCAGGAACTGGCCAGGCCATGGGGTTCTTCTGTTGTGCCTAATCTCACAGAACATTAGCATCAGACTGACTTTTCTGATTGTGATGAAATGAGTCAGAAACAACCAAAGAAAGGTTGGGCACGGTGGCTTATGCCTGTAATCCCAGCACTTTGGGTAAACCAAGGTGGGTGGATTGCTTGAGCCTAGGAGTTTGAGGCCAGCCTGGGCAACATAGTGACATAGTGAGAGATTGTCTCTATAAAAATAAATTTATTTTTTTAAATTTAGAATTTAAATGAAATACAAAAGATAATAAAAATTACAACACTCAGGATCATTTTCACCACATTTCTTTGTACAGAATAAGCAAAAACAAAACAAAAATCCCTCAGATGGCTCCACGATTCTTCAAGATACAGTCCAAAATCTAGGATCTGACACTCAGAACCAATCACAATTTGACTGTAACCCATCACTTCAACACTTTACCAGTCACCCACTTGGGCTTCTAGGAGAGACAATGGTTATTTCTCAGATGCATTAGTGCCATCATATGGCAGGCATCCCTCTGGGAATCCTACCGAGGAGTGTCCAGGAATGCAACAATAGACATACGTGGTTTAATGATGGTGTTCGTATACATGACGTAAGAAAAAAGACAAAATCCAATTTGATTTAAAAAACAGGAGCAGTCACTAATTCATTTTCCTTTTAAATTTCTCTTATTTTTCCCTTAGAAAGTGTACTTTGTCATCTTTATTAGGGTCTATTCCTCCCTCCCAGTCTCCTCTTTAGTTTTTCTTCCTTTTTGAGAGTAAGAGGGCCATTTATCCATTATTTCTGTCACTGAAAACATTTAACAAAAGAATAGGAATTACCAAGTGAAAGTGCTGAGAAAAGAAACATCACATATATCGCGGTGAAGTAGGGCATGTGACGAGGTGGCCGAGTGGTTAAGGCGATGGACTGCTAATCCATTGTGCTCTGCATGCATGGGTTCGAATCCCATCCTCGTCGCTCTGCTTTCCTTTCCCATTGTGCTTTTTAAGGTTTCCTCTTGAGTGAGATGGCATCAGGTATATCTTCCCGTTTGCTCACTGAGAATGAGGTGTATTTAGCTCCCTTAAGAGAGGTATTCTTTAGTACGTAGTAGAACACTAACCTGTGCTGGCACTAACAACCTTCTGTCGGTAACGAATACTGATCCTATTTTATAAAGGACCGAAAAATTACAGTATTTTTAGTTCCGCTCCCTCTGCGCAGGCAGAGGTGTATCCACTGCTGCTCCAGATTCGCAAGACTCTGTTGTAGTTGAAAACTGATTTCCGACCCTCTGATTTTTGGCTTAATCCCCTAAGTAGCGCCTGGCCTTTCTCCTTATCTAGCTGTGATCCAGTGGTTGTTAATTATACGTAACTGGGGATATTTCTCAAAATGCTCGTGTCTCCTCCCCTCCCCCAGACCCAGTTAAATCGAAATCTTTAGGGGGTAGAGTCTAGTGGTCGTTTTGCAAGTGCCTTGGGTCTACCGGGTTAAGAACCATCACTGACCTCACTTCCTTCTTAGTTTTGGTTTCACTGTTTTGGCAGTTTTCATCATAAATGTGTAATCATAAGGAATTGGGTCTGGCGCAGTGGCTCACACCTGTAATCCTTGCACTTTGGAAGGTTGAGACGGGAGGATCACTTGAGTCCAGGAGTTCGAGACCAACCTGAGCAATATATCAAGGTCCCCCCCACAACCCCACCCTCCCCGTATTAAAAAAACAAAAGCAAACAAACAAAAAACACAAAAAACAAAAGAACAACAACAAAAAAAGAGAGAGAGCAAGAAAGAAAGAAAGAAAAAAGGAATTGGTTACATATGCCATGTCATTCCTAAATAATGAAGCCCACAGGACCATTACAATTTATGTTACATAAAAATCACACACAAAAAAGACTGCTAAACTTGCTAAATAAATATTTAAAACTGCCATTTGGCCTGTATCTAAACATTCCATATCTAAACAAAAAACACAAAAAATTGGTTATGCTTATGCCATGCAAAACTTTTCAACTTAAAAAAAAATTCTTTCTTTTTTTTTATTCATGTGGTTTATCAGAGGCTCTGTTGTCTTCCAGGTTTAACACATCTCCCCTTAATCTGGTTTAGTGGTGGACAAAGGGGAGGTGTTACATAAAAGTTAGCTACCTCTATGTCTGTGATGTTTAATGTTTCAGAATTCAAGACTGTTGACAAATTCCTGACAAAGACCATAACAGACACACCTGTAGAAAAGCAAAATTAGATTTGTTGGTTTGTTGCAATGAGGGAGACAAAATGCCATGGTGAACCATTAGCTGACCGTAATTTTGTGATTGTGTATCCTAACAATTTTTATCTAGAAAGTGAGAGAATAGGCTGGGTGTGGTGGCTCAAGCCTATAATCCCAGAGCTTTGGGAGGCGGAGGCGGGCAGACACATGAGGTCAGAGTTTGAGCCTGCATGGTGAAACTCGTTCTCTACTAAAAATACAAAAATTAGCTGGGTTTTGGTGGCACATGCCTGTAATTCCAGCTACTTGGGAGGCTGAGGCACGAGAATTGCTTGAATCTAGGAGGTGGGTGAGCTGAGATCATTTGAATCCAGGAAGTTGCGGTGAGCCTAGATTGCGTCACTGGACTCTGGCCTGGGTGACAGAGTGAGATTCTGTCTCAAAAACAGACAAACAAACAAACAAATAAACAGAGAGGATAAAGCAGGATTCTCTCTATAACTGGTAAAGAAGTAGTAGTCATATTTACCAGAAAGGAGGAGATGTTTGGTTACTTTTGTTATTTGACGATGTCCTTGTTTCTTATTTTTACTCCCCACCATTATGAATTGTCTTGTTTTTATCTCAAGTCATAACGGCCACAAAGTGTTCTTGCCTCTTGGTGTTTTTTGAGATTGGTTATACCCAATATGAGTTGACCAGAGCTTTGCTGTGAGAGCCAGGCCAGCTCCTAGCAACTCCAAGTCCTATCTATTAATGTCAGACCAGTTCTGGCTATCGGGGCTGTTTTTGTCTTCCTCAAGATATAGGTTAATTTGTAAGTTTGGTAAATTCTTCATTTCTTTCCGTATCTAAGCCCTTTGCCTAACAACTCTGTAATTCCTCCCAAAGAGATGTGATATATTTCTATATCACTTTGACTTTGGCCTTGGGCATGAGAATGACTTTGGTCAATGTAATGTTAGCAGGGATGAGTCAATTAGGGCCTTTAAATATGCCTGCATAGTTGGGTGTCCATATGCACCTCTGCCATCTTCATGAGATAAATTTTCCCTTGGGTAGCTGCTGTCTTTTCACACTTTGCCCCAGAAAGAATGTGCTTTGAACTAACTAGAGTTCCTACTGTGAAGCGCAGAGGAGGTAAGCTGAAGTGTACTTACATCTTAAGGTACAGCCGTTCGTATACTCTGACCTAGAGCTGTTGACCTTCAGTTGACACACACAGATGCTTATTATTATATGTTTTTAAGCATTTGTGTGTGTGTGTGTTTTAATGGAGCAATAGCTGACTGAAACATAGTCTTTGCTCCTTGCAAGTCATAATAAAAATCTTTATGGTTTTGGCTGGGCATGCTGGCTCACATCTATAACCCAGTACTTTGGGAATTGAGGCAGGAGGATTGCTTGAGGCCAGGAGTTCAAGATAAGCCTGAGCAACGTAGCGAGACCCTGTCTCTACAAAAAATAAATTAGCTGGATGTGACGGCACGCACCTGTAGTTCTAGTTACTTGGGAGGCTGATGCAGGAGGATTGGTGGTTGAGGCTACAGGGAGCCATGATTGCACCACTGCATTCCAGCCTGGGTGACAAAGAGAGACCCTACATCATAAAAATATGTAATACAATCTTTACATTTTTGAACTGTAGTGGAGGCAAAATTTTACCTCTATTTTTATTACAGTTTCTCCAACTGAACCTGAGAATTAAATTGGTGTAAGGCAGATTAATACAAAAAGACCATACGAATTCGTTTAATACAAGTTTTCTGTGGCACAAGAGCCTTCATTGGAAAATGAAGATACTACAGCACAGTGAGAGTGGAATACTTACATGCTGAAATAGAAAGTGGTAAACTATGTAAATGTAACACCGCAAAGGGGGTTGGGCTTGGATAGTTACTTGGGTAGAGAAGTGGCTGAGAGGATAAAGGCTCATTTAATAAGATTTGTTTACACAGATTTCCCTCAGCCTCAGTTTCTCTACAAATTAGAATGAATGATACTTTCATTCTAGTTTAGGGGGAACTTATTTCACAGAGGAATTTAATCTTCTGCTTTTAAGAAACAGAGTGAGAGTCAGAGTGATATTCTTACACCTGCTATTTTTCAAGTGCCTTTAACTCAAAATAGTCACTATGCCAGAGGGGCATAGTTTTTAACTCCTTCAGAACATATCTCTTCTATATAAAGTATAATTTACTTATATAATCTACTTATTCATTTTGTGTTTTCTGTGTTGCCTCCACCTCTCTTCCTTCAACTCCAAACCTCTTAAGGACATGAGTTTTTGTGTACTTTTGTTACTGTGGTCTGAAAATAGGTGAGTAATGTACAATAAAGTATTTTGAGAGACAGAGAGATGACATTCACATAACTTTTATTATTGTATGTAGATTGTTATAATTGTTTTATTTTATTAGTTATTACTGTTAATCTCTTTAAATGCCTAATTTATAAATTAAACTTTATCATACGAGTGTATGTATAGGAAAAAACATGGTGTATATAGAGTTCAGCACTATCCAAGGTTTCAGACATCCACTGGGGTCTTGGAACATAAATCCTGTAAATAAGGGGGGCTACTCTATTAAATTCATGAATCTCTTAATCCCCTGTGCAACTGGACGAAACTCCCAGTGTTTATGATACACATCTAGAAATCTTTCTTCTTGATTTCTTCCAGTCTCTTTTTTTTAATTCACCTCCAAAAGATGTTTCTCATGTTTTTTTTTTTTTTTTTTTTTCTGAATCCCACTCCCAAAGCAGAAAGGCTTGCACATTCGTCAAAGGGTGCAAATATTTTATTTTGGTGGATTTGGGACAAGCTCCTAAATTCCAGTGACCATTTAAGACTCAGGATGTCTACAAATTTCCCTATATTTTTCACTTTTCTCCCTTTTGGCACTTCCCAGTCTGGAAAGGCTCTCTCCTCCTTTTGGTATTCTTTGCTCTCAGTGCAGTAGAAAAAGAAANTTTTTTTTTTTTTTTTTTCTGAATCCCACTCCCAAAGCAGAAAGGCTTGCACATTCGTCAAAGGGTGCAAATATTTTTATTTTGGTGGATTTGGGACAAGCTCCTAAATTACAGTGACCATTTAAGACTCAGGATGTCTACAAATTTCCCTATATTTTTCACTTTTCTCCCTTTTGGCACTTCCCAGTCTGGAAAGGCTCTCTCCTCCTTTTGGTATTCTTTGCTCTCAGTGCAGTAGAAAAAGAAAGAAAAAGAAAAGAAAAAGAGTTATGACAGGCAAATTTTTGTGTTCTTGCATCAGAATTTCCACTTTCATTAAATGCTTGAGGGAGGCTGTGGGGTCCCTGGAAAAAGTCTTGTTCATCCTCTGGTACACAGGATTAAATACTCATCAGAGAGAGAGGAGGAAGCTTTTTCCTGTTCTTAGAATCAAGAAAATGGTGGGCTATGTAATTCTCAAATATCACTGTATTCATTTTAAAAGGTTACTCTTCTTTTGAGGTTATATACTTTCTCTAGTTTATAAAAGAATGCTCAGTGCAAATGGTGGGTTTTGCCATTAACAAGGGAGAACATGGTTTTGCATGACATTAGGACATTGACACTTTTTAATCCAATAAATTTCAAAGTCTGGGAACCAATGCTCAATCCATACATTTTTTATACAATTTGGAATCTACAGATGACTAGAAGAAACTAGAATCAAACAGAGCTAAGGAAGAAGCTGGGGACAGGGAGAGGTAATTGTTACTAGTTTTAATATTCTTAGCTTTGACCTAGAAACAAACTTACAGACTCCATGTGATTTGAATCAATGATCTCATCTGGATGGAGTCAAATGTCTTATGTTTCATCACGATGTCAGCAATTGGAAATTACTTTTCCTTAATCCTAAATTATTATTAAATTCAGGCACACAAAATGTTATTTAGGAACACAAAATGTGTTTTTATGTATTTTGCACGGGTGTGTTCCCTGTCTTTTCCTGTTTGCACACACACACTGTAACCAGTTGGGCTATTTTAATTACCTTTATATTTTTGCTTCGCAATATAAAATTCAATATTAGCTATTCTCATCCTTTTGATGGCAACACATCCAAAACAAAAAAGTTAAAATGGAGAATAAGAACCAGTAACATAGGCTTCAGCAGCTGCCAAAACTCCTTAGTACACGCGCACTTAGACTAAAAAAGAAGTGTGAAGTGTGAAGAGGTTTTGACCTAGTGCTAAATCAGAGGAAGCAACAGGTTTCCTACTGTGATAGCCATTGGGGCCTGGCATTAGTCTGAGACACTACAGTTTGAGAAAGCTTGGCTTATAGATCTGAATTCCTTTTTTTCAAGGAATTCAATCCTTGAATTGAATCCAAGCCTACAAAACCGAAACGCAAGTGCTTAAAATCCAAACTTGGGGAGAATCTGACAGCTCCAAAATACTAGATGGCTGTATTTCAGTTTTGACTTTCCAGTCTTTCTTCACTCTGTCACTTGTTCTCCTAAGGCCTTTGAGAATGTCTCCTTATTCTCTTTAAAGGAGAGGAGGAAGAAGGAGGAAAAAAATGATTCAGAAAACCCACAGAATGGATGATTTTTTATTTTTTTCTTGCAATGAAATGGGTAACAGAATTTTCAGGCCCCCAAAACTAACCTTATTTAACCACGAAGGGATTCGAACCCTCAATCTTCTGATCCGAAGTCAGACGCCTTATCCATTAGGCCCCGTGGTCCCTTGTGTCTTTTTTGCTGCTGCAATACTTAGAAAATAAAAGGAACTTCTCCTTCATCCCCGTCCCCCCATTGGCATCCACAGCGCCCGTGTTTTCACCAATTAGAAAATGAAAACTTGAGATTACGTGGGATATTTGGGGCCACAGAATCGGGATTTATAAATGGTTGGGATCAACAATTATTTCAGTCTTGTGGTAATATGACTACTCCTTGGAGAGAAAAGTCGTTTGTTCTATGACTCCCAAGGCAGAAGAAGTGGGGTTTATGGCATCTAAAACATGCTGAAATTTTGCATAGTGAATGCATCGAAGGATATTTTAAAATAAACTTATTCGAGGTTTCTTCCCTATGATGCTCATCCACATTTATCATTTACAGGCTCTAGGTTCTTGCAGGGTCTGCCCAGAGAGTTGTTAAGAAAACTGCATCTGGAAGGCAGTTTCACCACAAGGCAACATCTGCACCATGGTCTTTCTCGCCATCCTGCATGGTTATCTGCAGACTCCGGAGACAATTATCTCCTTCCCATGTTGTTCTGGTACTTTCTCTGATTGTGATAATGTGATATCAGAGCACTTTTCGTGGTATGGTCCTGTTTAGAAAGGAAAGAAAATACTTTCCTTGGTGTTTCTCAGGAGTGCCGAGCGGACTACAGCCATTACCATTTTTTGAGGTTCCCATATATTAAGAAGTGAAGGAACATGAAATAGAAACGCAAAAATTTTTATTAACAATTTTTACATTTTATGGATGAATCAACCCCAAAATGTAATGCATTAGTATCATACTACAGAGAATATATTTATAGAATTTATAATGTTCTGTAGAGGTCTTGACCCCATAATAGCATATAAAGTTCTATTTTGGGTGGCTTCTTTCAAGCCTGTCAGTGACTCTCTGTGAAGTCAAGTACTTCATTTGAAGATAATGTCAACAGTCGACATATAAGACATTTTCTTAATTTTCCTAAACCCCAGATACTGGGAATAATGGTTCTCCTGGCTCATTTGTGATGAGTCTTGGTTTCTCTTGATTAGCAAATATAGCGGCTTCTGGTGCACAGAAATTGGGCCTTTTACATAGTCTTTCTTTCCCTATCCATAGAATAACATCTGACAAATAGTTTAATAAAAATATGCTGAATTTCTCACTTATTTTTGAATTCTGCAATCATCTCCAATGTGAGATTATTATTATTATTATTATTATTATTATTATTATTATTATTGAGACAGAGTAGCCCAGGCTGGAGTGCAGTGGCGCCACCTTGGCTCACGGAAACCTCCACCTCCCAGTTCAAGCGATTCTCCTGCCTCAGCCTCCCAAGTAGCTGGGATTACAGGCGCCCACCACCACGCCCAGCTAATTTTTGTGTTTTTAGTAGAGACGGGGATTTCACTGTGTTGGCCAGGCTGGTCTCGATCTCCTGATCTGAGGTGATCCTCCCACCTCGGCTTCTCAAAGTACTGGGATTACAGGCGTGAGCCACCGTGCCCAGCCAATGCGATAAGTATTTAACAAGATTCTTCTATTCTGCAAAAGTCTTTGTTGCTCTCTCTCTCTCTTTCTCCTTCCTGGAGAAGATTGATTGAAAAGCTATTGCAATATTTGGATGACCCATACACCATTATGGGTACTGTTTGTAGAAGTATCGAGGAATGGTTGAATTCTGGGTATGTTTTGAAGGGTTTGTGATTAAATTGGTGTGAAAGAAATAGAAAAGTCATATATATATCTCCAGTTTCTTTTGCTGTAACACAGTTTGCATTTAGTGAGACAGGAATGACTTCAGAAAGAGCATTTTGAGGGTGGGGTGTGTATGTGTGTGGTGGGGATCTAGAATCTGTTTCAGCATTTACTTCAAGTTGTGTATTGAACATTCACATGGAGACGACTAGTGTGGAGTGGTCAGCCTTAAACAAATATATATAGTCCCAAACTTTCCCTCTCCCAAGTTAGAAAAGAAGTGACTTGCTGAAAAATAAACCAATCAAGGACCAGATCACAAACATGAAAACGCCAAAGACTTTTTTTCCTTTATTTCCCCCCTTATTGATTGATTGATTGATTGCTGCACCTCCTGGAATGGGACAGAGACTTTTTTTTTCTCTGGAGAGAATTGGAATAATATTCTTTGTTCACAATTGGTCAGTGGTTTCCTATTGCCCACTGAAAAATAAAATCTAAGTGTTTGCCTTGTATACTCACCCCCTTATGACCTGTTCTTTCCCTTTTGTTCTGCCATAACTCCAGACCAATTTTAGGTATTGTAAGACCTAAAATTTCAACTGCTGCCTTGAGATTTTTGACCCTCACAGGGCTCCCCAAAAATGCTTATCCACATGTTCCCCTGTCTTGATAGCTATGACTCCCACAAGCAGGAAAGTTTCCCTACTTGGCCAGTTCCCTTATCTGCCAGACCAGCTGCATCTCACTCAGGCCTCAACCTAATGGGTTTTGTCTCACTGCCAGTCTCCCAAACTGTTAAAGCAAGCCAACTACATTCTCTGGAGGGAACCAGGAGTCACCCTACCCTCTGATGACTACAAACCCTACCTCTCACAGCCCCTCCTGGTTCATTCTGCTCCTGAGTGCAAACCTTCTGTGGCCTTGCATGGTGTGCAGTGCCCTCTTCTTCCAGGCTGTGAGTATATATGACTAATAAATTTCTGCCAGTCTCATTTATCCAGTGTTGAGTGTCATGTGTCCAGCCTTCTTACTATTTAGGGCAGGAGAATTTATTGTCTATCTACGGGTGCATAGGAGGTGATCAGAACACAGCCACTTTTCTCTCCAAATCCCTCTCCCTCACATGACCTCACCTCCATACTTCATCACATTGAATTGTTTGTAGTTCCTTAAAAACCTTTAACTATTCTGCTTCCTTGTATTTATTTCTTTTTACTAGAGTGCTCTTCTTGGCTATATGGCAAGTTCTTACTCATTCAAGTTTTGGCTCAAAACCTGCCACCATTTCAGAATTAGACAATTGCCAGGGCAAAATTAATGCAGCAACCCTGTTTTAGTTTTCATTTATCTCTGTACATAAGTGCCATGGTGATGACCCTTACTAAAATATTGGAATGTTCACATACTTACTGGGCAATAATGTTATTCTATATATCTCAGGTAGTGAGTTGCTATCAACTAGGTTGTCAGCATATTTAAAGTAAATATGATGATTTATGATGTGCACCTGGTGTCTGGTTCCAAATGGCTGGCCATGTGGTAGCTATGACTAGGTCCTCTTAACAACTTTGACTCTAATGCTCAAGTGGACTTTGCTATGCAAGCACAGCTTACACACATGCATGCAGTTCACAACTGGAGAGAAAGGGCTTTCGTATCCTCAATGAAGACATTGCACGAGAAAACCTTTTAGCCTTCACCTGTTGGAGGCCGAAGGAATGAGGGACATGACCAACTCAATATACCACTGGAGGCTATATGAGCAAACAGCAAACTGTTCTCATGAAAGCAGGATGTTGGCAAACTGACAGCTGCATCTGCCACCAGAAGGAATGCTGAGGGCAATCACATCCCAGGCACTGTGTTCCTTAAGGTAAGCTATAGGAACATCTGGAGGCTGTTGAACAAAGAAAGCAATCATGTGAGCCTGTGATAAATCAAGTAGCTGACCGACAGTTACCCCTTCCTCCCTGTTAACTCTACCTAATAAATACGAAGGGCTGTAGAAGCTCAGGGCCCTTGTTCTCTAGAAGCAAGGAGCCCCCGACCCCTTCTTTTAAACAAATCCTTTTGTCTTTGTCTTCATTTCTACATTTGTCCTCCTTCGTTCAGTCCTACAGTAACAGCCACAAGTGGCGCCCAAACAGAGACTTGAATGAAGAAGGTCTGCTGGAGCAGAGAAAGTGAAACTGATTAGATGAACAAGGAACCCCAGGATGAGTCAGCCAGTGAGGATGTAAAGTCAGTGCCCTGAGGAGGTACTGGGAGCGGGAAGTTTCTGAATCAGGATAACATGGGGCAGAATTTGTCTATGGAGGAGCAACATTATGTGCAGTTGCTTAATGCTCAGGTTAGCTCTCAAACACTAACTAAGCTTCTGCAGGAGTTTATTACATATAACCCATGGTTTTCCACAGACAGGTACTCTCAATGTGGAAAACTGGGACCCAGTAGGAGAAGGATTAAAATGGGCTCATCAGAAAAGTCTCAAAGTTGATCCTTCTGTTTTCTCTGTTTGGGGTTTAGTCTGTACTGTCCTTCTGCCATTGTCCCCTTCTTATTCTGCCGGAGCACAGGAGCCATGTTCTGAATCTCAAAAATTGAAGGAATCTTTTATCTCACCCAACAGCACCCATTGAAAATGATAAACAGGAAAGGAAAGAAGAAAATTGGCCTGTACCATCCCCCTAGTAGCAGAAACATCTGTACTGCCTCCTTCAGTAGCAGAAATAGAGACTCCAGTACAAAGAATTATTTGTGCTGCTGCCATAGCTGGAGAGCCCCTAGGACCTTGTGCTTTTCCTATTTCCGTAAGGCCCGATCCAAATAATCCACAGCAGCTTAGTTGTGAACACACCTTGCTAGAGTTTAAGTTGTTGAAGGAATTAAAAGCTAGTGTAGTTAATAATGGAATACAGAGCCCATATACTTTAGGATTGCTAGAATCTGTATTCAATGCTATGTGCTTTCCACCCTTTGATATAAAGCATTTGGCTCACACTTGTTTGTTTGCTAGTGCATATCTGACATGGAATTTAAACTGGCTAGAAATGTGTGCACACCAGGCTAGACAGAATCGTGCTGCTGGACATCGGGACATTACAGAGGATATGCAACTGGGTAATGACCCTTATTCAGATCTGCTACAACAACTGACACTCCCAGGCGCTGCTTACAAGCAGTGTGCCTTGCCTGCTAAACCCGCCTGGGACACCATTCCAGAGGAAGGAGTCCTGGTACAATCTTTTCTACATGTTATGCAAAGGTCGGAGGAGTCCTATGCACATTTTGTTGTACGATTACAAGAGGCAGTGTGGCATCAGATTCCTCATACCGCTGCTCATACCACTTACTTCGACTCTAGCTTTTGAAAATGCAGATGCAGATTGTAAACGTGTTCTGGCACCTGTGAGATGTACAAAGATCTTAGGAAATTTTCTCAAAGCCTGTCAGGATGTGGGAACTGAACTCCATCGTTCTACAATGTTGGCTCAAGCAATGGCTAATACAGTAGTAAACAAATCTAGAAAGGGCCAAAGGTCAAGCCCTAAAGTAGGAAAATGTTATAATTATGGAAAAATTGGACATTTCAAAAAAGAATGCTGTCAGACCTCTGGGCAGAGGGGATCTTATAATGCAGTTCCCCCCTCACAGAAAAAACGCCAGGACTTTTCCCTCATTGTAATAAAGGAAATCATTGGGTTTCTCAATGCTACTCAATATTTCATCGGAATGGCACCACTTTGTCACGAAACAAGAAGGGGGCCTGGATCCGGGCCCCTCAAACAATGAGGGCATTCCCCATCCAGACCACAACCCGTTTCAGGGGTGGGTTCACTGAAGAACATTGATTCCCTCTCCCCAGGAACACCTAGAAGCACAGGATTAGATCTCCCAGTCAGAGAACAGGTTACATTTGTTGGAGGGGACAAACCCATGAAGGTTCCCACTGGTATTTGGGGACCTTTGCCAACAGGATATATAGGATTAATTTTGGGCAAAAGCCGTCTTAACTTAACAGGGCATTACTGTGATCCCCGGAGTTGTTGACTGATTATGAAGGAGAAATTCAAGTAGTAGTAATGTCACAAGATCTTTGGGATTTTGAACTGGGAGAATATATTCCTCAACTATTGCTTATTCCCTGCAAGTTGCACCCTTCCCCACGAAAGGAAAAACGAGGGAATCAAGGATTTAAAGGACAACTAGGTGGTAAATTTATCTATCACAACCCATAGCATTTAATCAACCCACCTGTACAGTGCCAATTAAAGGAAAGAAGTTCTATGGGCTTACGGATACGGGAGCTGATGCATCAGTAATATCCAAACACTATTGGCCCACCATCTTGACCCCTGCAATTAACCTCTACATCCCTAGTGGGACTAGAAAAGCTCAAAGTGTTCAATAGAGTGCTGAGATTTTATCCTGTCTAGAATGGATGGACAGTCATGTACTTTTCAACCTTATGTCGCAAATACAGCTGTTAATTTATGGGGCCGAGATTTACTTATAGCATGGGATATGAGACTTACAAATGAAACTATTGATAATCCAGGATTTAAAATGTTAAAGAAAATGGGATATCAGAGTGGAAAAGACTTAGGAAAGCCCCTGCAGGGAAACCCTGATCCAATATCAATAACTGGACAAAACAGATAGAAAAGGGCTAGGTCATCAGGATTTTGGGCGGGGGTCATTGATATTTCTCCTCCACCTACTGCTTTGCCGCTAGAGTGGCTGACTGACAAACCTGTGTGGGTAGATCAATGGCCACTATCACAGGAGAAACTGATGCAACTCCATCAGCTAGTGAGAGAGCAATTGGAAGCAGAACATATAGAAGAGTCAGCCCCTGGAATTCACCAGTATTTGTGATCCAAAAATGTCCGGAAAATGGTGACTGCTACATGATTTAAGAGCTATGAGTGCACAGATTAAACCAATGGGTGCATTACAGCAAGGTCTGCCATCCCCAGCAGCCATTCCAAGAGATTGGCCTCTTGTAGTAATAGGTCTTAAAGATTTTTTTTTTTAACTATACCATTCCACAAAAAGGATAAGCCTCAATTTGCCTTCTCTGTGCCTTCTATTAATCAAAGAGAGGCTGTCTCGCGCTATCAGTGGAAAGTTTTAGCCCAAGGCATGCTCAACAGTCCTATGTTATGTCTACATTTTGGAGGAAAAGCTTTAAAGGAGCCTCGCAATATATTTCCCACTGCCTACATCATTCATTGTATGGATGATATTCTTTTGGCCGCTCCTACAGATCAAATGTTACATCAGTTATTCAGAGAAATAAAAGTAGCCTTGATAGCATGGAATCTCAAAATAGCTCCTGAAAAGGTGCAAACAACCTCCCCATACCAGTACTTAGGTACTATTGTTACTGGAAGACGTGTTCGACCTCAGAAAGTAACTCTCTGTAGGGACAGAGTACAAACTCTGAATGACTTCCAACAATTATTAGGGGATATTAATAGGCTGTGCCCGATGCTAGGTGTTGCCATCTACCAACTCACACACCTTTATCAAACCCTCCAAGGAGATTCTTCATTACATTCTCCTCAGCAACTTACTAAGGAGGGAGAAGTTGAGTGACAACTTGTAGAACAGATCCTTCACAGCAACAACATGCCTCCCGGCTATAGCCGCAAAAGCCTTTGCTTTTGTTTATTCTTCCTACCCCTCATTCTCCATCAGATTTTTAGGCCAATTCATAGACAAATCTGTAATGATAATATAATGGCTTTTTAAAATCCAATCAGACAGTGAAAT
Source organism: Rhinopithecus bieti (assembly GCF_001698545.2). NCBI lineage: Eukaryota > Metazoa > Chordata > Mammalia > Primates > Cercopithecidae > Rhinopithecus > Rhinopithecus bieti. The sequence continues at coordinate 478,404 of NW_016813956.1, read as the reverse complement.
CTGTGCAAGTTTATCTTTCTTTAATTACTCAACTTATAACAATAGGTAGGCATAGATAAAAAATGCTTACAGGATATGATCCTGATAAAATTATTGTTTCCTTGGATTCCCAACAACAGGCCGCAGTATGGGAAATGTCGACTGCACTGCAAATCCCTTTTGCAGATTTTGTGGGGATAATAGATAACCATTATCCATCAGACAAAATTTTGTAATTTTATAAAGTTCACCCTTTTATCCTCCCTGTAATTACTCATCACAAGCCCATTCCAGGTGGAAAGACTTATTTTACTGATGGCTCTTACAAAGTCCACACGGCTATTTATGTAACTAAGTATACTCAAACAATAAAGACCTCTGGAGTTTCAGCTCAGTGTTCAGAGTTAATGGCAGTTATTCAGGTTTTAGAGCTCACAGCTTTATCTCCTATGTTGTCTGTGATTCAGCCTATGTTGAAAATGCAGGTAGTCGCATTGAGACTGTCACTATTAAGGTCACCCTAGAACCAGAGCTGCTTAATTTGTTTCTGAGACTTAATAAGCTATTTGCTCTCGTGCTGCTCCTGTTCGCTCTCACATGCAACTTCCTGGACCACCATCTCAAGGTAATGATAAAGCAGATAAATTAATTGGTTCTGTGTTTCAACAAGCCCAAGCTTCCCATACATTACTGCATCAAAACACCTCTGCCCTTACTTCTATGTTTCATCTGCCTTGCAGCCAAGCTCAAGCTATTGTGCAAGCCTGCCCCACTTGTCAGCATGTCCCTGGTGTTGCACCCATGGAAGGATGCAACCCATGAGGCTTGGCTCCAGATGAAATCTGGCAGATGGATGTTGCACGTACAGCAGCCTTTGGCAAACTTAGCTATGTTCATGTGACTATAGACACCTACTCCCATATGTTACATGCCACATATCAAACAGGGGAAACTGCTGGCCATGTCCGATGGCATTGTTTGTCATCATTCGCCCATATGGGAGTCTCTAAACAATTAAATAAGGAAAATGGTGCTTATAGTCCCATGACCACCCCCTAATTCAGTAATTCACTGGAAGTAATCACATGACTCAACACACTCTCAGTTAAGATTTATTATAGCTATTGACCATTTTTTGTTTGGGTTAAATAACATGTTTTAAAAATAAAAACAAAAAAGATTAATTATAGCACAGGATACAATGCAAAAAAAGCAGAAAAAATATATATACACAGTTGAATGTGGCTGTTACTATAGGACTGAACAAAGGAGAATGAACACAGAAATGAAGACAAAGACAAAAGGATTTGTTTAAAAGAAGGGGTGAGGGGGTCCCTTGCTTCTAGAGAACAAGGGCCCTGAGCTTCTACAGCCCTTCGTATTTATTAGGTAGAGTTAACAGGGGGGAAGGGGTAACTGTCGGTCAGCTACTGGATGTATCACAGGCTCACATGATTGCTTTCTTTGTTCAACAGACTACAGATGTTCCTGTAGATAACCTTAAGGAACCATGGTGCCTGGGACGTGATTGCCCTCAGCATTCCTTCTGGTGGCAGATGCAGTTGTCAGCTTGCCAACATCCTGCTTTCATGAGAACAGTTTGCTGTTTGCTCATATAGCCTCCAGTGGCATATTGAGTTGGTCATGTCTCTCATTCCTTTGGCCTCCAACATCTCCCCCTTTTTGTTTTTGCATTAATTGAATAAAGGCAATTCCAAGCTGNCTGGTGTTCTTCGGACAACTATTTCTGGCTACAGGTTTTTTAAGTTAAACAATAACGAAAGAAAACAAAATGAAGCCAAGAATTTTTTTTAATTCCAGAATTACAAGCATTTCTGAGAAATAATGTGAAACTACAATCTCTGCATGTACAATTTTTTTCATGGACACCCAAGTGTTATTAATCAATATTTCATCTCTAAACACAGCAAATTTCTCTTGTTGCCAAAGTGCCATGCCACTGTTGCAGCCAGTTATGACAGTTGTAAGTTAACCTGCAAAGCAAAGAAAATGCTTACATAAACCGAGTGCCAAGGGTGGAGTGGGAGCCCAGGAATGGGAGTTTTATATCCTTTGATACATAATTCAGAAAGCACTATTTGCCAAGTAGTTAAGGCGATCAACTAGGAATCCCTAAATCCCCACGCAGATTCTCTGCACCTACGAGGGTCTTAATCTCGGGAAATGAGTTGCATTTTGAGGTGGGTGTGGAGTCTTCATAGCACTGATTGAACTCTGACCTGAGAAAAACATTTCTGCTGACACTACTGTTAAATGTGTCTCTACTCTCCACCGTCCTTTAATATTTCAAATAGAACTATTCACTGTGCTTATTTTTTAAACATCTGTGTGGACTTTTTTATGCTTCTCCCTCTCAGAAAGGATTCCTATTCAGATATTTATGCATCACATACTGTATTAGGAACTAAGAAAAAAAAAAAAACCTTAAGAACCTTAAGTAGTTTACAGTCTAGATATGCTTTTGTTGTTTTTGTTTTTTGTTTGTTTGTTTTTGTGATGGAGTCTCGCTCCTGTTGCCCAGGCTGGAGTGCAGTGGCACGATCTTGGCTTGCAACTTCCACCTCCTGGACTCAAGCAACTGTGCTGCCTCAACCTCCCAAGTAGCTGGGATTACAGTTGCCTGCCATCACACCCAGTTAATTTTTGTATTTTTAGTAGAAACAGGGTTTTACCATGTTGGCCAGGCTAGTCTTGAACTCCTAACCTCAAAAACTCCACCCGCCTCGGCCTCCCAAACTACTGGGATTACAGACTTGAGTCACCGCTCCTGGCCCATATGCTTTTAAACAAACAAATATGTAGAGTGCAATACAGTAGTTCTGTGAAAGGATTGTACACTAAGTGCACTGGGAATAAGGAAAATGGTGCTTATAGTCCCATGACCACCCCCTAATTCAGTAATTCACTGGAAGTAATCACATGACTCAACACACTCTCAGTTAAGATTTATTATAGCTATTGACCATTTTTTGTTTGGGTTAAATAACATGTTTTAAAAATAAAAACAAAAAAGATTAATTATAGCACAGGATACAATGCAAAAAAAGCAGAAAAAATATATATACACAGTTGAATGTGGCTGTTACTATAGGACTGAACAAAGGAGAATGAACACAGAAATGAAGACAAAGACAAAAGGATTTGTTTAAAAGAAGGGGTGAGGGGGTCCCTTGCTTCTAGAGAACAAGGGCCCTGAGCTTCTACAGCCCTTCGTATTTATTAGGTAGAGTTAACAGGGGGGAAGGGGTAACTGTCGGTCAGCTACTGGATGTATCACAGGCTCACATGATTGCTTTCTTTGTTCAACAGACTACAGATGTTCCTGTAGATAACCTTAAGGAACCATGGTGCCTGGGACGTGATTGCCCTCAGCATTCCTTCTGGTGGCAGATGCAGTTGTCAGCTTGCCAACATCCTGCTTTCATGAGAACAGTTTGCTGTTTGCTCATATAGCCTCCAGTGGCATATTGAGTTGGTCATGTCTCTCATTCCTTTGGCCTCCAACATCTCCCCCTTTTTGTTTTTGCATTAATTGAATAAAGGCAATTCCAAGCTGTGCAGCTTTCAATTGCCAGTTGGTGGTACAGCCGATTTTACAGACTATGAACAGGAAACACAGACACAGTGACATTATTCCTATAATTATAAAAGAGACATTGAGGTGCTGTTTAAAGTAGGTCCAAGGCTTAAGGTTCTCTAAACCTTGCTGGAAATAGGTCCAGGTTTCTACAGGGACAATGGACCTGCTTATGTTAGTCATGCTTTTCAAAAGTTTTTACATTTATGGGCAATCACTCATAAAACAGGAATTCCTTACAACCCCAAGGACAAGGTATTATAGAGCGGGCACATCAAACACTACGGTGTATGTTGAGAAAAAACGGGAGAATAAGAGACCAGCTACCACCTTAAACAAAATCACATTTAGCCTTGTTTACTTTACATTTTTTGACTCCTGGTATGGATGGTAAGACTCCGGCAGAACGACACTGCCAAGTGTTAGAGGGAAAGAGGCAAGTTTATCCAAAGGTGTTATGGAAATCCCCGGAAGGACAATGGAAAGGCCCAGTGGATTTGCTGACATGGGTATGAGGGTATGCTTGTGTTTTTACAGGAGATGGACAAACCGTGTAGGTGCCCTCCAGATGTGTGCAACCATGGAACAGGAGACTGGTGGGATCCATGGATCATAACCATGGGCCCGGTTCCCCCAGTACAAGCCATAGGCTAGTTGAATCTGAATGCGAAAATGGAACGCGGGCCGACTGGAGTCACATTGACATCCACCCTCATAACATGGGGACAGATCAAGAAAACCACGCAGGAAGCTGAGAAAATGCTGGAGTTCCAGGGTCAGGCAAAAACTCCTGACTCGATGGTCTTGGCCATGCTAGCTGCAGTGTCCTGTGCGGTATGTTTCCCCTGTGTAGAAGCAAAAACATATTGGGCATCTGTTCCTAACCCCTGAGTAGTGTCACTTGTACTCTGGAGTAACACTCCTCCTGAGGTATATCGTGATCAGTGAGCATGGACTCCAGGACCCTTAACTCCCCCTGACAGAGAACAATTAGATTCTCAGAACAATAGTATCAATTACACTGCCCCATTGGAGGGATTCCCTTTATGCATCACCAAGGATACGTCGCTCAATGGCAGTTGCCTTGCAGTCCAATCCCAGACACGTCGCTCAATGACAGTTGCCTTGCAGTCCAATCCCAGGCACACTTGAGTCACCATGAAAAAATTATGTACCTCTTAAGCCTTAGCTCTATTAATATTACTGGTGGATTGACTACTCTCTCCTGGCCCCATCGCCCAAAGCGTATTGATTATATAGAATGGGCTCCCTTCAATAATTCTCACCCCCCGCCTAGGATCCAATGTCTTGGCCCCTTAGCTAGACAACAGTCTATGTTAATGGGAGACATTATTGACTGGGGTCCCTGTGGTCATTTGGATGGGAGAGATGAGAATCAGACCTCATGGCACAAACTTCACTGCCACTGGTGGTGAATATTTAACATTTCTTTGCTATATCACATTGGGATTTGATCCCAATCTACCGCACAACTTGCTTGGCATGGAACAGGCTTCAGTCCATCTTTGCCTCAGTGGCATAATCAAAGAAAGAGGGGCCCAGTTCAGGAGTCAATATGGAAGTCAGCACTCCCATTTATGAATGGCAGCATCTGGGTCAGGACACTATCCAATAATAGTAATAGGACTCAACACAGTTTTAATGTTACCTTTGTAAGAAATATTACCACTCAATTTACAATTTGTGTTTTTAATCCCTATATCTTTCTGGTGGCTAAAAAGGACCAACTCCAGGTAAACGTCACCCAATTGACTTGTGACTCCTGTCAACTCTATCACTGCCTAAATCATAGCACGATACAAACACACAACATATCCACCTTAATAATTCCAGGTCGCATTCCCAGATTATGGATTCCTATCAATTTGTTCAAGCCTTGGGTGGCTATCCCCCGCTTTACATTTTGTACAACTCCTTCTTACTCAGTTCACTCATTGTGCTCGTAGAGCCTTAGTTATGGTATTTTTTGCTATAGTCTCCCTAGTTACACTAATAACCTCTGTTGTACTGTCTTCATTAGCACTGCACAGCTCTATTCAAACAGCCCAATATGTGGAAAATTGGATGCAGATGGCCAACAAGGCATGGATGCTTCAAAATAAAATTAACACCAAAATACAAACAGAGATGGCAATGTTAAAGACTACTGTCCTGTGGCTAGAAGAGCAAATACAACGTTTGCAGTTGCAGCAGCAATTGCATTGTCATTTTAACCATACTCATATTTGTGTAACTAACTTGGAATATAATCAAAGTGAATATCCAAGGAGACTTGTAAAGGCCCATTTGCAGGGGCTTTTACATCCATTGTTACTTTCGATATTAATGATTTACAGAGTAAAATTCTTGATTTGAATAAGCAAACTCAAGAGTATCAGCCCTCTGTAGAAACCTGGACCTATTTCCAGCAAGGTTTAGAAACCTTAAGCCTTGGACCTACTTTAAACAGCACCTCAAATGGTCTCTTTTATAATTATAGGAATAATGTCACTGTGTCCGTGTTTCCTTGTTCATAGTCTGTAAAATGGGGGCCTGTACCCACCAACTGGCAATTGAAAGCTGCACAGCTTGGAATTGCCTTTATTCAATTAATGCAAAAACAAAAAGGGGGGAGATTGGAGGCCAAAGGAATGAGAGACATGACCAACTCAATATTGCACTGGAGGCTATATGAGCAAACAGCAAAACTGTTCTCATTGAAAGCAGGATGTTGGCAAGCTGACAACTGCACTGCCACCAGAAGGAATGCTGAGGGCAATCACGGTCCCAGGCACCATGGTTCCTTAAGGTTATCTACAGGAACATCTTTAGTCTTGTTGAACAAAGAAAGCAATCATGGGTGAGCCTGTGATACATCCAGTAGCTGACCGACAGTTACCCCTTCCCCCCTGTTAAACTCTACCTAATAAATACGAAGCGGCTGTAGAAGCTCAGGGCCCTTGTTCTCTAGAAGCAAGGGACCCCCTCACCCCTTCTTTTAAACAATCCTTTGTTCTTTGTCTTATTTCTTGTCATTCTCCTTTGTTCAGCCCTATAGTAACAGCCCACATTCAATGCTGTATATATATTTTTCTGCTTTTTTTGCATTGTATCCTGTGCTATAATTAATCTTTTTTGTTTTTTTATTTTTAAAACAGTTATTTAACCCAACAAAAAATGGTCAATAGCTATAAAAATCTTAACTGAGAGTGTGTTGAGTCATGTGATTACTTCCAGTGAATTACTGAATTAGGGGGTGGTCATGGACTATAAGCACCATTTTCCTTATTCCCAGTGCACTTAGCTGTACAATCCTTTCACAGAACTACTGTATTGCACTCTACATATTTGTTTGTTTAAAAGCATATGGGCCAGGAGCGGTGACTCAAGTCTGTAATCCCAGTAGTTTGGGAGGCCGAGGCGGGTGGAGTTTTGAGGTTAGGAGTTCAAGACTAGCCTGGCCAACATGGTAAAACCCTGTTTCTACTAAAATACAAAATTAACTGGGTGTGATGGCAGGCAACTGTAATCCCAGCTACTTGGGAGGTTGAGGCAGCACAGTTGCTTGAGTCCAGGAGGTGGAAGTTGCAAGCCAAGATCGTGCCACTGCACTCCAGCCTGGGCAACAGGAGCGAGACTCCATCACAAAACAAACAAACAAAAAACAAAACAACAAAAGCATATCTAGACTGTAAACTACTTAAGGTTCTTAAGGTTTTTTTTTTTTTCTTAGTTCCTAATACAGTATGTGATGCATAAATATCTGAATAGGAATCCTTTCTGAGAGGGAGAAGCATAAAAAAGTCCACACAGATGTTTAAAAAATAAGCACAGTGAATAGTTCTATTTGAAATATTAAAGGACGGTGGAGAGTAGAGACACATTTAACAGTAGTGTCAGCAGAAATGTTTTCTCAGGTCAGAGTTCAATCAGTGCTATGAAGACTCCACACCCACCTCAAAATGCAACTCATTTCCCGAGATTAAGACCCTCGTAGGTGCAGAGAATCTGCGTGGGGATTTAGGGATTCCTAGTTGATCGCCTTAACTACTTGGCAAATAGTGCTTTCTGAATTATGTATCAAAGGATATAAAACTCCCATTCCTGGGCTCCCACTCCACCCTTGGCACTCGGTTTATGTAAGCATTTTCTTTGCTTTGCAGGTTAACTTACAACTGTCATAACTGGCTGCAACAGTGGCATGGCACTTTGGCAACAAGAGAAATTTGCTGTGTTTAGAGATGAAATATTGATTAATAACACTTGGGTGTCCATGAAAAAAATTGTACATGCAGAGATTGTAGTTTCACATTATTTCTCAGAAATGCTTGTAATTCTGGAATTAAAAAAAATTCTTGGCTTCATTTTGTTTTCTTTCGTTATTGTTTAACTTAAAAAACCTGTAGCCAGAAATAGTTGTCCGAAGAACACCAGGAAGACCTAGCAGAGGATGGTTTCGATCCATCGACCTCTGGGTTATGGGCCCAGCACGCTTCCGCTGCGCCACTCTGCTACTCCTTTCACAAATGCCTCCTCACACTACTCTTAACTACTTACAGGCGATGCGCTCACACCACCTCGTATTTTAAGAAAGAGCCTACGATAAGTTGCCTATTTCATACTTTGGCTACCATAGGTTGCCAACTCACTTTGGAAAAAGGCGTCTACCAGAATCAAACAGAAAACAAAACTAGGGATAGAAAAGTAAACATCAATACACTAGTGGGCTAGGCGCAAGAGTCACTCTGTAGTAGCTCATGCCTGCAGTCACTGCACTTTAGGAGACCAACGCAGGCAACATAGCAAGACCCTGTCTCAATAAAATAAAAAAAGGAAAAAAAAAAAACCCCCAAAACCCACCTCAAAACCCACACACTGGGTGCAGTTGTGAGGGGCACTTAGATATTGAAATGGCAATTACAAATTTTAATAAGTAGGGAAAGAAAAGAACAAACTGGGAATAGAATCAGGCCTCCGCGCGGAGGGGGATAATTCTACCACGAATCACTAACCTACCATGTCTTCGCCATAGGGAAATAAACCGTTTTGGTTACGTTTCCCTTGGCTTGATGATAGAGAGGGTGAAATCTTGCAATTGTCAAACACTTCCGAAGGGGGTTTCGTTCCGCATGTGCTTTACAGCAGGCAGCAGAAATGCCAGTCACTGTGACCTCGAGGACAAAGCTGGACTCCTCAGGCTTCCGGTCCCGTGGATCGAAGCTCGTCTCCAATCGTCCTAAAGCAACTCAAGCAACAACTGATAATAATTTAAATATGTTGATTTATTTAATCTGATTTAGTTGTTAAAACACCCGTAAAACTCCTATTCCTATTTCCCAGCAATTGCGAGAGACGCCTCCACCGAGCCCGCGCTCAGATGTCAAAGGCTGGAGTTGTTGGTGACGTCATCCAAGGCGGGGCTGCGTAGGGTGGGACCAAGAGGCAGGACCAAAGTTCCCGTATGCGCGCTTTCAGTCTTCAATTAGGTCCGAATTTCCTGCATATAAGGGCGTTGCTTTTTCTCGGCTTTTAGTCCTGAAAGTGGCTTTGAGAGCTGCTCAGCCATGTCTGGACGTGGTAAGGGTGGGAAAGGCTTAGGTAAAGGAGGCGCTAAGCGTCACCGCAAGGTTTTGCGCGACAACATCCAGGGCATCACTAAGCCTGCCATCCGACGCCTTGCTCGTCGCGGCGGTGTCAAGCGTATTTCTGGGCTTATCTATGAGGAGACTCGCGGTGTTCTGAAGGTGTTCCTGGAGAACGTGATTCGTGATGCAGTCACTTACACGGAGCACGCCAAACGCAAGACCGTAACAGCAATGGATGTGGTTTATGCGCTGAAGCGACAGGGACGCACTCTTTACGGCTTCGGTGGCTGAGGCTCCCGCTTCACTCAGTGTTTCTCTTTTCAACCAAAGGCCCTTTTTAGGGCCGCCCACTTTTTTCGTAAAAGAGCGGACATCTTGTTTATCCTGTTCTGTTCCAGGTTTTTGCTGAAAAGCAGTCGTTGTGCACTAGCGTACATTTAGCAGGTAACGTTTAATTTTTCGTTAATCGCGCATGTTTAGGATTTGGAAATAAAGTACTTAAAAGTTTACTGTTAGTTGGGGGTAGTTGATATGTTTAACGTTTAGTTTTCTTGGACACCTTAGGGCTTTAGATAGCAGTGAGTAAGCTGTATTGGCACGGTTTATAATTCTAGTGGGGCTTTCCTTTTCAGTTTAAGCTTGAAGTGTTCGTAAGGATCTCAAGGATTACGGAAGTTGTAGGAAACTCGGGGAAGACTCCACGTTACTGTTTTCAAAATGGCGGGGAGGGCTGAGAACAAAGAAGGCTCGCACCCAGGCGACGGTCCTTTAAGGCGAATCCGTGAGCGCAACAGATCTCCCTGAGTAGAATCGAAAATCTAAGTACAGGCGGCTTGTACGCTGCTGCTTTTGACTTGGTGACAAAACTTTAGTCAGCAAAAGGCAGTGTGGGGCAACAATATAAATGTTCATTCGAGAGCTATTAAGTATTGCTTCCAATAGACCTAATAAAATGTGTTTCTGCGTATTGTGAGAACATTAAAAGATAGACTATCGCTTAGTGAGCAATATAGAAACATCACCAAAACCTATTTTTTTTTTTTGAGACGGAATGTTGCTCTTTCGTCCAGGCTGGAGTGCAGTGGCGCGATCCTCCGCCTTACGGTTTCAAGCGATATCTCCTGCCTCAGCCTCCTGAATAGGTGGGATTACAGTCGCCCACCTAATTTTTGTATTTTTACTAGAGACGGGGTTTCATCGTTTTGGCCAGGCTGGTCTCGAACTGCTGACCTCGTGATCTGACCGCCTCAGCCTCCCAAAGTGTTGGGATTACAGGCATGAACCACTGCGCCCGGCCACTAAAACTTAAATTCTTAACCAGCAGTGTTAGCCTTTTGAAAAAGTATACGTTCAGGCATCAGGACAATGATTTGCTAGAGACCAAACCTGTAGGAGATTTGGATTGGCTTTTTTTTTTTCCTTTTTTGAGGCGGAGTCTCACGCTGTCGCCATGCTGGAGTGCAGTGTTATCTTGGCTCACTGGAACTTCCACCTCCCGGGTTCAATTGATTCTACTGCCTTAGCCTCCCAAGTGACTACAGGCGCGCGCCACTACGCCCAGCTAATTTTTGTATTTTTTGGTATAGATGGGGTTTCATCACGTTGGCTAGGATGATCTCCATCTCTTGAGCTCGTGATCTGCCCTCCTCGGCCTCCCAAAGTGTTGGGATTTATAGGCGTGAGCCACCGCGCCCAGCCTGGATTGGCTTTTCTTTTCTTTTTTTTTTTTTGAGACTGAGTCTCGCTCTGTCGCCCGGGCTGGATGTCGCCCGGGCTGGAGTGCAGTGGCCGGATCGCAGCTCACTGCAAGCTCCGCCTCCCTGGTTTACGCCATTCTCCTGCCTCAGCCTCCTGAGTAGCTGGGACTACAGGCGCCCGCCACCTCGCCCGGCTAGTTTTTTGTATTTTTTAGTAGAGACGGTGTTTCACCGTGTTAGCCAGGCAGGATGGTCTCGATCTCCTGACCTCGTGATCCGCCTGTGTCGGCCTCCCAATGGTGTCATTTTACTTGGTTTCTATACTCTGTCCTGAGCAGAAGTTACTTTTGTATACTTAGTTGAAATCAGGTTTATATTCTTGTCAGGAACAGTTTATATGTACATACTGGTGCACCACATCAGAGACACATGCCTGGTTTATCTACGTTGAAGATAATAGGACAATTGCTGGTTTAGGATGATAGTTACATTGTAAAATCAGATTTTTCCTCTTTGTGGTCAGCAAGCAAATTGTAGGGTTGTAAGTTTGAAATTGGGAAAATCAATGGAGTTACTTTGAGTGTCATATTTTTCAAAGATACGGACTTGTGCATTAATATGAGAAGAACGATGTTATCGGAGCTAAGGCACTGGTTTGTATAAGGACATAAATTTAACAACAACAAAAATTGAGCACATAACATATGCCAGGTAGTGTTAATGACTGAGAATTATAGGAGTGAATGACAGTGAACAAAACAGTATTTTCTGTATGCATGGAGTTTATTGGGTGTGCGTTCACAAATAAAGCAAGTAAAACTATCAGATGGTGCTAAGTGCTATCTGAAACAGGCTAAAGAGGGAGGAGGTGATGTTTAATTATTTTTTTGAGATAGGGTCTTGCTCTGTTGTTGCCCAGGCTGCAGTACAGTGGTGCGATCTTGGCACATTCCACCTACACCTTGCTTGGGTTCAAGCAATTCTAGTGTTTCAGTCTCCCGAGTAGCTGGGATTACAAGCATGCGCCACCACACCCAGCTAATTTTTGTATTTTTAGTACGTATTTGGTTAGACTAGTCCTGAACTCCTGCTTCATGTGATCCGCCTGCCTTGGCCTTCCCAAAGTGCTGGGATTACAGGTGTGAGTCACCGCGCCCAGCTGAGAAGGTGATCATTTTAAATGATAGGGTCAAGGAAAGCTTTACTGATAAAGCGATAGTTGGAGAAATAAAGACTAGAGAATATTCCAAATAGAAGACCAACTAGCAAAGCCTGGAGATAGCAGTTATTGTGGCTGGGCAAAAGGGCAGAAGAGGTGCAGAGGAATGGAGATGAGGTCTGGAAGGCAAATGGAGGTGAGCTGTTCCTATATGGCCTTGTATGTAGGCCAGTGTAACTACTTTGGTTTTATTTCTAGTGAGGTGGGAGCCACTCAGGGTTTTGAGCAGAGGACTGAGATGATCTGATTTATATTTTAAAATGAGCTGTCTGGATGCCTAATGAAGAATAAACTGTGATGGAGCCTGGATAGGAGCAGAGATCAGTTAGTAGGGTACTAAAAAAAAGGAGTTGAGATGGCAGTGGCTTGCTCTGTGTATTTGGTGGTAGAGGCTGTGAAAAGTTGTTGGATTCTTTATTTATTTTGAAAGAAGGTTGATAGTTCATTTCTGAGCCACTGAATGTGTAGAGTATGAGAGAAAATTTATGGATGATTCCAGTTATTTCATTGACAGCAACTGAAATGGAGGTATCAGTTGCTAAAAACGGGGAAGAATACTCAAGGAACAAATTTTGGAAAGAATTCCATATCTTAGTTTTGGACATCCAGAGAGAGTGTGAGATGCCTATTACACATATCTAAGAGGAAGATATATGAAGGTAAGCAGTTTGATACACAAATCTGGAGTTCAGAAAAGAGGTCTCGGCTGGAAACATAATTGAGAGTTTTTACTCCTATGAGAGTAAAAAAGCCAGAAGGTGAAATGACATCTCTTAGGAAAAGAGGGTTGATAATGAAGATAAGCAGTGCGAGAACTGAGCCCTGGGTTAGAGAAGTAAGGAATGTTTGCTTTGTACGTACGACATCTGGATTCCTAACTTGCAGTTTGACAAGTGCTTTCTTTAGTAATTGTCTGTTTCTGTAATTTTGGAACACACAGAAAAGTTATCCCTATTTTACAAATGTGGAAAATGCCCTTGGTAATAAGGGTATGCAATAATACTGCAATTTTCATTCAAATAACCTGTTAAAGTTAGAACCATGAAGGGGTTACTTTGGAGACCCAGTGATAGATATTCATACCTTTTTCAAAATGTGCCCACTTTCCCATATATTGTGCTTGCAATTCCAGGAGTTCTCAGGCCTCCTGAAACGTATTTGTGGAACTCAGCTTGACAGCTCTATATTTGATGCTGCCTTTTTTCTTCCCTTAGTTCTGTGGCTCCTGATGGATCTGAGAAGATGGACGTGGAGGATGAAAATCTGTCTGATTATTTTGAACTGATGTTTGTTGCTATGGAGATGCTGCCCATATGTTCATGTTGTGGATGTTAAGTCAGTAGCCCACAGCCTTGTATTCCATACTCAGGAGACCCTGCTACTTGACATCTCAACTTACAGTCCAATAAATATGCACTTCAAACTTAAATAAGCTTCAATTTCTTTCATTATCTCTGCAAAACAGCTTCTCCCATCATCTTGAAATTAGTGAACCGCATTCTACTGTTTTAGTTGGAGTCATTTCTGTCGTTTCCTTTCACATCCTACATAACAATCCATCAGTAAGTTCTATGAGCTCTTTGAAAACAGAATCCAACTGTTTCTCATTCCCACTTCTGGTCAAACCACTGCCAACGCTCACCTTTATTGTCATAGCACCCTCATTGCCTAGTTCTGTCCCACAGATTTCCAGTAAAGGGTGAGTAAAATCAGGTCACTCTTCTGCTGAAAATCCTCCAATGGCTCTCATTTCACTAAAAGGAAAACCCAAAGTCCTTTCAGTACCTTGCAAGTCCCCACTCCGGCTGTTGTTATCTCTTTGGCCTCAAATCCCACTACTTCTCCTTTCCTTCCTTGCCCAGCTCCACTAGCCTCTCGAACTTGCTGGAAGTACGTATCTCTTTCAGGGACTATATACTGACAGTTCCCTTTGTGTGGGCAACTCAGCTTCTAGATTTAAGTGTTGCTGCCTCTCTTCTTTCAAGTGACACCTTCTGTGTTGTGACCGCACTGGTATTACAATCCTGCTCCCTTCCCCACGGCCTTCCCACTGTATTTTTCCCTCCTACTAATGATCCTGCAGTCTATTTGGAGAGTGAAAACATATGCTTATGAAAAGGAAAGCAGGAATGGAATATTATATGGAATGTCAGATGAGTGTAATTCAAGTCAGTATCAGAAGTGATAGTTCCTGGCTTGGTGCCAGATTTTGGAGGCCTGTTAGGCCAATGACACGAATGTGAACTTTATTCTGGACAGCAGGGAACCATACCAAATCTCCCCTCCCTGCTTTGGTTCTGATTATGTCACAATTCTACCATCTTTCACAAAACTAGTTCTTATACTGAGCATATTAGACTCAAATTATGTGTTTATCTTAACAAATACCTAGATGAATATAAATAAAATGAATATAAATCTAAATTAATTTACAGTTGATAAAATGAAATACCTTAGTATACATGTTAGGTTATGGCCTTCTGGCAGAAAAGGAAGGAATTTCAAGAACTGTCCTTTACACGGCAAGTCTTGTATATTAGCAGTGATTTTCGTAAAGTGCCTGGTCTTTTGAGCATCTACAGACTTTTGGAGTATAAGGGGAGATTGCCTTTTTTATAACCAAATTTCTAATACAAGCAATATTTATGGAGGTTCTGTTTTTATGGAAGGCAAGATGACTTTTCCATGAATACATTTGTTCATTGTTGTTTCTTTATTTGCTTCAAAATTTATAATTCTAGATACATATAAAAGAATGTAGGCCGGGTGCAGTGGCTCACGCCTGTAATCCCAGCACTTTGGGAGGCCGAGGTGGGCCGATCACGAGGTCAGGAGATGGAGACCATGGTGAAACCCCGTCTCTACAAAAAATACAAAACATTAGCTGGGTGCGGTGGCAGGCGCCTGTAGTCCCAGCTACTGGGGAGGCTGAGGCAGGAGAATGGCGTGAACCCGGGCGGCGGAGCTTGCAGTGAGCTGAGATTGCGCCACTGCACTCCAGCCTGGGTGACAGAGCGAGACTCCCGTCTCAAAAAAAAAAAAAAAAAAAAAAAAGGCCAGGTGCTGTAGTGCATGCCTGTAATGCTAGAACTCTCGGAGGCTGAGGCAGGTGGATCACCCTAGGTCAGGAGTTGAGACGAGACCAGCTTGGCCAACATAGTGAAACCCCATGTCTACCAAAAATACAAAAATTAGCTGGGCATGGTGGTGCGTGCTTGTAGTCCCAGGTACTCTGGAGGCTGAGGTAGGAGAATTGCTTGAACCCAGGAAGAGGAGGTTGCAGTGAACGGAGATTGCAACTACACTCCAGCCTGGGTGGCAGAGCAAGTTTCCGTCTGAAAAAAAAAAAAAAAAAAAAAGTATTAAATCCATATACAGGTTATAAAGGATAATATAATGACCATGCTTGAACCCAGTTGCCAACCAGGTATAACAAATATCACAAATAACATCTCTCTCATCTCTCATCCTCCCACTACTTCCCCTGGAGGTAACCATTGCCTTGCAATGTTGCTTTCTTGGCATTAAAATTCCTTATGCTTTTCTGGTCTTTACAGTAATATTGCAAGTTTTGCTTGATTTTCCCATTTGATCCTCTTTGAGGCCACTAGTGCATTATTTTATAAACAAGAACATAGACTAACATGGATTATTAAGTGGTTCACTAATCTTACTCTATTCTTTCCTTTAATGCTAGGATACTTTTCTCTTGTGTTGTTTTTCAATTTCCTTAGTAAGGAATTGAATCTTAAAATTGTCTTATTCATTTTTTATATACCAAACCTAGAATAATACTGTGTACATAGTTGGTATTCAATAATTATTTGTTCAATTAATTATTTTTTTCCTGCAAATATGGAGGCAGTAGAAAAAAGAAAAAAATTACTTTTATTTTTCTTAACACAGGATGGGGAAACTTGGAAAAGGAAAAGGCTTAATGGAGAACTTCTTTTTTCTTAACCACACTATTGGGAGTTTTAGAGACAGCCAGATAGAGAAAGTTCTCTCCAGAGGAGCTGATCCTTTCATCCCAAAGAATGCAACAGAATTGTTAACATTTTGGCATTGAGCCTTCTAGTCAGTTTTTTATCCTGTAACTATACTACACATGTATATGATATATTAATATAAATGAGAATATATGATTTGGCACCTTTCCCAAAGTACTATCCTTCAAGCATATTTTATGTTTATTTTTTTGACATTAGTTTTAACAGCTGCACAGTATTTCATTATGCATAAACTTTTTTTTTTTTTTTTTTGTCTTTTTTCTTCTTTTAAGACAGTGTCTCTCTCTGTCGCTCAGGCTGGAGTGCCGTGACGGGATCATGGCTCACTGCAACCACTGCCTCCCAGGCTAAAGCAATCCTCCTACCTCAGTCTCCTAAGTAGCTGGGACTACAGGTGCACACCACCACACCGGAGTAATTTTTGTATTTTCTGTAGAGATGGGGTTTAACCATATTGCCCAGGCTGTCTCAAACTCTTGGGCTCAAGTGATCTGCCTACCTTGGCCTCCCAAAGTGCTGAGATTATTGGCGTGAGCTACTGTGCCAGGCCTGATAAAACCTATTTTTAGTGAAACTCCTACTCTTCAACATTTATATTTCCAAATTTTAGCCATGATAAGCAAAAATATGATGTTAAAATAAAATCAATAGAACAGGAATTTGTATATTATTAAATATATGATGAAAATGAATGGTGGTAATCTAGGATGAGGACCAAATTTCAAACTTGGATAAGCAGAGCTGTGAGGATAATGAGGCCAGGCTTGGTCCTGCTGGGTTTGAGCCACCTGTGGAATACTTAGTTCATATAGTATTTGGAAGACTAATTACTGCACTTCTTGTTATGGACTGATTTACCCTCTTCCCTGCTGCATATGTTGAAGTCCTTGAAAATATGACTGCATTTAGAGTTAGGATTGTTAAAGATACAAAATGAAGTTATTGAGGTGGGTCTGAATCCAATCTGACTGGTGTCCTTATAAGTAAAGAAGACTGGACACACACACGGAGAAAAGATAATGTGAAGACACAGGGAGAAGACAGTTATCGATACACCATGGAGAGAGACCTCAGAAGAAATCGACCCTGCTCACAGGGTTAATCTTAAGAGTTGCAGCCTCCAGAATTGTGAAAAAATAAATGTTGAAGTCACCCAATCTGGTACTTTGTTATGGCAGCCCTAGCAAAGGAATACACATCTCAAACATTTTCATTCTGGGATTATTTTTCTCTGCATTTTTTCAATGTTATGTCTGCTTCTCTATCCTAGAAAAACAGACATACAGAACACAGATGCCCGCCCACACCTACTGTGTGCTGTAGGGAAGAAAACAGCTTTCCCTTCTACCCATCTGAAATTCATTGGCGGGGGCCCTGTAACGAAAGACAGATTAACGAGAGAAAAGCATATACATTTGATGCGGTTTGGATCTGTGTTCCCACCCAAATCTCACGTTCAGTTGCAATCCCCAGTGTTGGAGGTGGGGTCTGGTGGGAGGTCATTGGACCACAGAGGCGGTTTCTCAAGGTTTAACACCACCCCCTTGGAGCTGTTGGGATAGCGAGTTTTGTCACCTGGTTGTTCAAAAGTATGGTACCTCTACCTTCTCTCCCCCTTGCTTCTGCACCACCACGTAAGACGCCTTGTTTCCCATTTGCCTTCTGCCATGAGTAAAAGCTCCCTGAGGCCTCCCCAGAAGCAGAAGCTGCTATGCTTCCTGTATAGCCTGCGGTTTTATGAGTCAATTAAACCTCTTCTCTTTCTAATTACCCAGTCTCAGTTATTTCTTTATAGCAGTGTGAGAGTGGACTAATGCAACATTTATTTAATATAAACTTCACATGACATGGGAGCCTTCATAAGGAAATGAAGACCTGGAGAAGGGGTAAACCTGAGTATTTTTACACTAGGTTTGATAAAGAGTGGAGAGTCATGCAGAAATATAATAGGACAAAAAGAAGACTGTGAGCTAAGGTTGAAACAGAAACCTAGCAAGGTCTTTTTGTTCAGATTTCTCTCTGCAGGACTTATATGAGGGTCCTATGACCTGCTTCAGGGGAGAAGAGTTGGGAAAAGTCAGAGAGACCTTACTGCCCATGATGCTTCTCAAATTCTTTCACCTTAAAATATTCAGTATGTTAAGGGGCCATATTTTGGGATAGTATGTTCTGAATGCCATCAAGATATACACTGCTGAGGGTAGATGGGAGATAGTAACTTCTTGGTTCTTTTCAGAAATTATTTACTGCAGGAGTGACAAATACAGTGGTAGTAGCTACTCAAATCAGAGCCTAAAAATGATGTTACTTCTTTAGTGGTGAGGTGGTGTTCTTCAGCTTTTCAGGCCAGGAATTTACACCTATCAGTTTCCTTTGAAGTGACCTATGTCTCAAGGATACAATGGATTCAGGAAAGTGTGGCCCTCATCAGCCAGACAATTTCCTACATTCCAATTAAAGAACATACTTATCAAGGTGCAGAAGTTCATCTAAAAACATGGCTGTGATTTGGAGGTATATGAGGGAAACCTAGTCAACAAATGGATGCAAAATACATGTAGCAAGGTTAGCAAAGTTAATAGGAAACTTGGGAAGAAAAAAGGAGTAAAAAAGTACTAAGCTATTCTTACGTGAATTTCTAGGTTTCCTTCCTTACAACTCAACACATGTGACCATTCAATGAGGCACCCCTAGTTCTACTGAGGACATGAGACAGTCCCTGGAAAATATGACACATGTTGCTTGAATTGGCAAGCAACTATAGGGAAATCAAACAGCCACAGGCGGTAGGATGTCTTCAAAATGCTTCAGAGGAAAGCAATGGCTTTAAAGAGGGGATTGAACTGTTCAAAGAGTATTATTTACACTGCCAGACAAAGAAGCCCTTTTCACATCAAACGCTAATTATTCCAGGCCTCAGGACTCTGGGCTTTAATTGTGGGCAGGACGAAAGGCACCTTCTCTATCATTTCAACCAGAGGCTTTAGCCACAGTTAATATTTAGGGGGTCATCCTCTGTGCAGACACGGTCCTAAGTGCTTTAGCTGTGTCCTTTTATTTGTCACTCCAGCAGTGTCATATAGTAGTTACTAATTATTATTCCTGTTTGGAATAAACAGGTAAGGAAGTGCTTACAGAGGAATTAGATAAATTGCCCAAACTTAGGATTGAAACAGGCAATCAGGACTATATCACTTCCTGAGTGATGTCCCCCTTAATCCATGCTTGAATATTTCATGAATATATAATTTAATTAAAATTAGCTTTGGAGAGCGAGAAATGAATGCCTTAGTTATACATGGAGCTTAGAGAATTTTTTTCACAAATTCCATTACAAATTTACTTTGAGACTAGCCTGGGCAACACAGTGGGACCCTGGCTCTACAAAAATCATAAAAACAAAATAATAAAAAAATGAAGCGGGTGTGATGGTGTGTGCCTGTAGTGCCAGCTCCTTGGGAGACAGGTGGGAACACTAGCCAGGGAGGTTGAATGCAGTGAGTGTGTGGTTGTGTCACTACACCTCAGTCTGGATGACAAAGTGAGACCCTGTCTCTAAACAAAAAATTAAAACAAAAACAAATTTTGGTCACTTAATGTTCACAGTAAGCTGCTATGTGGGTATTTGCAGATAATGACATGTAGGTAATAAATATAAAATAAGATTTTAGAGCTCACATTTACACTGACAATGCCCATGGTTTCCCCTCCAGAATATAGTGCTCAGAAAAGTTAAACTTGCTGCCAGGTGATCTTTAGGGCCCAAAGGTCACCATTAATATTATTTTATTTTTAAAAGAAACTTTTGCTGGTGTAAGGACTTTGCTGTGCAACAAAGAATATGTGTATCTCCTGACCAGTTTTCTTTTATTAATTGAGCCTAAATTTCCTGACTCCTGTGACAGCAACTAGGCTTCTGCTTGGGATGTTCTCTAACAAATAGTGGGAAGTAATCCTTACAATCAGATAGAGTAGCTTCAAATCTCAGTTTTATTTATGTGTAAGGGGCTGGTTATTTAGCCTAAATTCTTGAAGTCATCCACCTGTAAAAGAGGAGATTCCATTTCACAGCTGACTGTAGGAAAAAAAAAAAAAAATCAATGAATGAATGCATTCTAAGGACTACCACACAAATGTTAATTCCTTGTAACCCTCCTCTCTTAAAATGAAATTTCAGGAAAGGAAGTTGCTGTGGACAAAGTCGTTCCAGGACACGGAGGAGGTGGTTGAGGGAGAACAGTTCTTGGAGCCTTAAAAAGGCTTACAGATAAAGCATATGAATGTAGCACCAGGAATTTTCATTTCTTTGCTCCAACTTCAGGCTATCCTGTTGCCTGTTCTTTCTCTTAAACCTCAATATGTTCAGCTAGGAAGATGGTAGAGTTCCTGATCTTGCCAAGAGGTAATATATATAGCTACGTGAAGTAATCCAATAATTATAAACTCAGTAAAATTTGTAAAGAAATTAGTGGACTTGGAAGGGGGATATGAGAATGTCTGGTAGCGATCTGCCATGGTTTAGAAATGCAACCAACAGAGGTGATTTCCTCCGTCTAATGCCGCTGCAACCATTTACAAGTTAACAACGAACTACAAGACGAATTTCGCTTTCTCAGAGCTTATTTTAGATTTCATACTACCCCAAACTTGATTTCCACCCGGCTACTACAAGTCAAGGGCAATAGGATGTTAAAGTGAAACTAAAAGCGAAAACATAGCTTTAAGGTGGTGGTGTGCAGGGAGAAGAAAAGTGGGGATCAATCTAGAACACGATTTTTCCTTAGCTGCTGAGTGAAATGTCTCATATTAAGCTGCATACGCACTTACTCCTTGGTGACCCTTACAATCTATAGGGGAAAAAACAACGAACCTGGACTTTTTTTTTTTTGACAGCAGTCTCGCTCTTATATCCCAGGTTTGAGTACAACGGCTCGATCTCGGCTCACTGCAACCTCCGCCTCCCGGGCTCAAACGATTCTTCTGACTCTGCCTCCCAAGTAGCTGGGATTAAGTCTGCCACCATTCCCGGCTAATTTTTGTATATTTTAGTAGAGACGGGATTTCACCATGTTGGCCAGGGTGGTCTCGAACTCCTGACCTCATGTGATCCGCCCTGCTCGGCCTCCAAAAGTGTTGGGATTACAGGCGTGAGCCACTGCGCCCGGCCGAACTTGGACGTTTTAGTAAACCCTTACTATCCCATGTGTTGCTTAGCCATTTTACCTTGCCAACTCTGGAAAATTACAGGTCTTTAAACGACAACATGGGTGGCTCTTAAAAGAGCCTTTGGGTCGTTGGCGCTTTTACTCAGGTAACTATTTACTTGGAGCTGGTGTACTTGGTGACAGCCTTGGTGCCCTCCGACACCGCGTGTTTGGCCAGCTCCCCGGGGAGCAGTAGGCGCACGGCCGTTTGGATCTCCCTGGAAGTGATAGTCGAGCGCTTGTTGTAATGCGCCAGGCGGGAAGCCTCGCCTGCGATGCGCTCAAAAATGTCGTTGACGAAGGAGTTCATGATACCCATAGCCTTGGACGAGATGCCGGTGTCGGGGTGGACCTGCTTCAGCACCTTGTACACGTACACGGAATAGCTCTCCTTGCGGCTGCGCTTGCGCTTCTTGCCGTCCTTCTTCTGAGCCTTGGTCACCGCCTTCTTCGAGCCCTTCTTCGGGGCAGGGGCTGACTTAGCTGGTTCTGGCATGTTCGCAGCGGAAGCGACACCGTCAAATAACCACAGGGAAATGCTGCCGAGCCCAAACTCCCTCGTTTTTTATTCCGTGCATATGCAAATGAGGCTTGCTGAGTTTCGGTTTCTGATTGGTTCTTTTAATGTCTGAATATACGATAGGCCATTTCTAAATTCCTAAATCTCATTGGCTCTCCCACAAACTCAACCTCATAATTTGACCTTTCAACTATAATTATGTAAGTCAGAAGGTTTTTTTTTTTTTAACTTTTTTTAAACACCTGCTTTTCGATTGGCTGAAATCTGTGTTCAGGAGCTAGCACAGGCCACTTTACCGAATATAGATTATAGCAGTTTAGCTGGTTGCGTTTTACTAGAACCAATCACTTTCCTTCTTCTAAACAATTATTTAAATACTTCACTGCGTCTGGATGTGGAAAGCAGGGCAGCAAAGCTGGCGCCAAGGCTAAAACGCACTCTTTCAGGGCTGGTCTCCAGTTTTCTGTGAGCCGAGGGCACCGCCTGCTCTGCAAGGGCAACTACGCCGAGCGGGTCGGGGCCGGCGCGCCAGTGTACCTGGCGGCGGTGCTGGAGTACCTGACCGCCAAGATCCTGGAGTTGGCGGGCAACGCGGCCCGCGACAGAAGACCTGCGTCATCCCCCGACGCCTGCAGCTGGCCATCCACGACGAGAAGCTCAACAAGCTGCTAGGCAAAGTTACTATCGCGCAGAGCGGTGTCCTGCCCAATATTCAGGCCGTACTGTGGCCCTGTCTATACAAGTGACTGACTAGGCGAACAGGACTAATGAGAAAATGTCTAATATCGCAAGTAAGTGCTTTAATGTATTCGGGAAGAAACAAGTTCAATAACGTTTGCAAAACCGTGTAAAGTTTACATGGACAGGGCCAGTCCAATGTTCAAGTTACCCTGCAGAAGAGGCTAGTGGGGATGGTAGCCTGGAATATCAATAGGACCCAATGAAAAGTAAATGAGAGTCGTTGGAAAATCTAAAGTCAGTCTATCCTTTAAAAGTTCTCAACCGAAGCAAAATATCATTTGGGAAAAAATACAATTCCGTTAACATTTGTTGCTCACTGTTGTATGTCGGTGACTTCTTGGTTCGTGATTTTCCAGGTACACCACCCAAGAATCCTGCCTTATAATGGTCAAAGGTTTCTAGCTAGCGGCAGTTCAAGTTACTCCGGAAAACCACACAAGATAAACTTCTCAAAACGTGGTTCTCCGAATCAGGCCCCACAACACATCTACTGAATGAGAATTAGCGTCTTCCAAAGTCTTAAAGTAGTCGTTTACGGACTACAGCTTGAGAAGCGCAGAATTACAATTTTAGGAAATTAACGCTCTTGGATCGCATACTAACAGAGAAGAGAGGATTAAAAAATGAAGTGATTCATCCAGTCAGACTTTCCAGTAATTCACCAATCACATTGTTGGACTCTTCAGCCAATGGTTTTGTTGCGCGGGACTTTTGAAAATCAACAAGGCCAATTAGAATGTTTCTGAGTATATATAAGGGTAGTTGCCACTCTGCCAAGTGGCTGAGTTTTTCTTCCAGTTAATCTGAGATGGCCCGCACCAAGCAGACTGCACGCAAGTCCACCGGTGGCAAAGCACCGCGCAAGCAGCTGGCCACTAAGGCGGCTAGGAAAAGCGCGCCGGCCACCGGCGGCGTGAAGAAGCCTCACCGCTACCGTCCCGGCACCGTGGCTCTGCGCGAGATTCGCCGCTACCAGAAGTCGACTGAGCTGCTGATCCGAAAGTTGCCTTTCCAGCGCCTGGTGCGAGAAATCGCTCAGGACTTCAAGACGGATCTTCGCTTTCAGAGTTCCGCAGTGATGGCCCTGCAGGAGGCCTGCGAAGCCTACTTGGTGGGGCTCTTTGAGGACACCAACCTGTGTGCCATCCATGCTAAGCGAGTGACTATCATGCCCAAGGACATTCAGCTAGCTCGCCGCATTCGTGGGGAGAGAGCGTAAAGGTTTCTGGGTAATAATTCTCTCCAACCCAAAGGCTCTTTTAAGAGCCGCCTACTTTCACCCGAAAATAGCTGTGATTGACTAATCGAATCTTTGAAACTTAACGTTGGTTGTAGTACTTAAGTCCTCATTTGATTGGCTTAAGTTAATGGTAAGCTTGCTATATTCCCGTGCTTTCTCTCGAACATGCCAGATTGTCAACGTCCTTTTTTTTAAATTCAAATTTAAATTTTTAATTTTTTACTGGCTATTAGGGGTTTGGTGCTTCGATTTGGTAGCGGAAGGGGACATCTGGGTTCATGTTATACATGGTTTGTCTCAAGCGTTAGTCGCGTTGTCTACTTATACCCATTATAGAAGTGGTGTTTTTTCGTAGTATATTTGTAGTTAATCCCTTTTAAAACCTTACAGTGAATGAGCATTGGCAGTTGAGAATAGGTACAGATGTTCTTGGTTGCTGCTTTTTCTTGTCTGAAGTAAGCTATTTCCACAATTCCCTGCCCCACCCCCACCCTTTTTTTTTTTTTTTTTTTAACAGTTCTTTGTCTTTTCTGTGAAATGATCCATTTTTGACCGATATCAATATCAGAAATTGGTGGCAGAAACCAAAGCCAGATTGGCTTCTACATTACTGGCAGCGTGGGCATTACCTGGGAACTTGTTAGAAGCTTGTTTCAATCCCCATCTAGGGCTGGAGTCAATCTGTATACACTTAAGATGATTGTCATGAACACTGATTTAGGAAGTCTAGGTTGTTGGTTTTGGTCTAATCAATAAAGGCATACTGCCTGTGGACTGTTACAAGGAGTGAGCTTTTGCAAAATGCATGTTTATGTTACAGAATGAAATATTCTATGAAATGTTCTCTAAAGCAAGTACACAGAACAATCCCCTAAAATAGTTTGATTTCTTTACAGATCAGTTTTCTCAATGTAACATTACAGTCACATGGGAAGGCGTTAGAAAAATCTTTACCTGGTGTTCAATGAGACTAATAGCAATCTGCAGAGTGGGCCCAGGGAATGGTAATTATTAAGATTCAGGTGCTTCTAACAAACAGCTGGGGCTGAGACTTCTTGCTACATAAATTTTAATACTCTCATTAGCTCTGGTTTGACTCCAGACTTAACACAGTTTTCTAATTGAATCTGTTTCCTTGTAGTTTGCCCTCAGAGAGAATATACTGGTCTCTAACGACTTTCTGGCTTGCTTGACTATCTTTCAACACCTGGCTTTTATAAGAATTTCTTAGGGCAACACTAATGTAAGTTGTTTTTTTTCTTTTCTTTTTTTTTTTTTGTTCTTTTCCTTTTGTTTTTTTTTTTTTTTTTTTTTTTTTTTTTTTTTAATCTAAATTTTTTTTTTTTTTTTTTTTTTCTTTTTTTTTTTGAGATACCAAGGTCCTTTCAGTGAAAGTATCAGGTTTTTAGGGATGTTACAAGGAGGAACACATACCATCCTGGGCTGCTTGGCATACAACCAAGACATCTGTTTGCATATAGAACCCTTCCTTTACAGATTAGCACAAGGCCCTGTTTGGGTATTCAGCAGATCCTCCTTTATGACCTTTATTAATTTAGCAACTTGTCATTTTTTTTTCACGTATTGCTTTTATTTTAAAAACTAATTTGACATTCCAGAATATATGGGAAAGGAGATAATAGTTTAATAAAACCTATGTTCCTCTCATCCAGCTTCAATAAAAACATTGGCTTAAGTGTATTTTATCTATTGATTTTTGTAAAGCAAATAATGAAACCGCCTAATGGGTTCACCTTGCCCGCTGCCTAGACAAAGCTGATTTATCTAGGCAGGGAATTGCAATAGAGAAAGTAATTCATGCAGAGCCAGCTGTACGGGAGACCCTAGTTTTATTGTTACTCAAATCAGTCTCCCCAGCATTCTGGGTGGGGGAAGCCGGTGAACCAGGAGTCCTGATTGGTTAGGTCAGAGATGTCATTACAAGGAGTCGAAGCTGTCTCCTTGGGCTGAGTCAGTTTCTGGGTGGAGGCCAGGAGATCTGATGAGTCAGTTTACGAATCTGGGTGGTACCAGCATCAGGTCTGCAAAATATCTCAAGCACTGATCTTAGGAGCAGTTTAGGCAGGGTCAGAATCTTATAGATTCCAGCTGCAGGACTCCTAAACTATAATGTGTGTGTGTGTGTGTGTGAGTGTTTTTTTTTTCCTTTGAGACAGAGTCTCACTGTGTCGCCCAGGATGGAGACTGCAACCTCCGCCTCCCAGGTTCGAGCGATTCTCTTGTTCAGCCTCCCAAGCAGCTGGGATTACAGGTGTGTGCCACCATGTCTAGCTAATTTTTGTATTTTTAGTAGAGACGGGGTTTCATCATATTGGCCAGGTTGGTCTCGAACTCCTGACCTCAAGTGATCTGCCTGCCTTTGCCTCCCAAAATGCTGGGATTACAGGCGTGAGCCATTACAACCGGCCCCTAAACTGTAATTTCTAATCTTGTGAGTAATTACTTAGTTCTGTCTACAAAGGCAGTCTAGTCCCCAGGCAAGGAGGTTTGTTTTGGGAAAGGGCTGTTATCATATTAGTTTTAAACTATAAACTAAGTTCCTCCCAAAGGTAGGTCAGCCTACACCCAGGAATGAACAAGGACAGCTTGAAGGTTAGAAGCAAGATGGAGTTGCTTAGGTCAGATCTCTTTGACTGTCTCAGTTACAGTTTTGCAATGGCAATTTCAATATCATTTCATCTATTTTATATATGTTATCTGCTATTTAACACCTTATGGGCCAGGTGCCTTGGCTCATGCCTGTAATCCCAGCACTTTGGCAGGCCGATGTGGGCGGATCATGTGAGGTTAGGAGTTCTTGACAAACTTGGCCAACTTGGTGAAACCCCATCTCTACTAAAAATATAAAAATTAGCTGGACTGGGCCTGGTGGTGCACGCCTGTAATCCCAGCTACTCGGGAGGTTGAGGTAGGAGACTCTTGAACTTGTGAAGTAGAGGTTGTAGTGAGCCGAGATCATGCTACTGCACTCCAGCCTGGTGACAGACCGAGACTCCATCTCAAAAATAAAAAAAATAAATTATGATGCCATCATTACTTATATAACAAATAGTATTTCTTTTTTAAAAATTTAATATGATCCATTTTGGATGACATATTTCTTTAACATTGATTTTTATTTACTGCAAATAACTGGTTGAGAATTTACAATGTACCAGATGCTGGTCTGTGCGTTGGAAATACACCCAGAGAGCGAAACACAAAATGTTTGCTCTCATGGAATTTACATTTGAGTCTGGAATAGACAGAAAATAAGCTAGATAGGTAAATATCATATGTAATATGTTAGATGGTGAGAAGGAAAAAAAATAAAGCAAGACTAAAGAGTGTCATAGGAAGCTGTAATTTAGATAAGGCAACTAATGAAGACCCTATTAAGAAGATAATATTTCAGCAAAGAGCTGAAAGAGATGAGGAAGCAACTTGTGTGGATGTGTTCAGGGAGAAGAGGAGGGAGACTGCTGAGGTACCATGGTGACCATGGGGAATGAGCAGGGGACAATAGGAGATGAAGGTGGAGAAAAGGCAGAATAATTTTCCCTTCAACTCCCACCCCCCACATAGGTTCTTAGTTGAAACAAACTATGTAACAAAAGACAGATTAACAAATGAAAAACAAGCAGAAGTGTATTAACGTATATATTACATATACATGAATGACACCCAGGGAATGAGTACACATTGAGGTGGCTTTGAATTCCAGCTTTTGTGTAGTGCCTTCCACAAAGAACAGTAAATTTTTAGAGAATTTAGAAGACGAAGGAAAAGTACTTTGAGTCTCCAGGGGTGGCAATGTTGGGGAAAGCAAACAAATAGATAAAGCGTAGTTAGTAAAGCTTGCTTTAAGATTCTTCTGGTGCATCACCAGGCCCTTAAGAGTGAAAGCTCTTCTCTGTACGTCTTTTGTTCTCCCTGATAGTGTAAACCAAAAATTCACAGGTTTATTTTTGCCAAGGTTGAAGATGCGTCTGGGAAAAAGAAACACAAGTTACACAAAATCTATGGCCTGTGAGGCCCAGGTGGGCAGATCACTTGAGGTCAGGAGTTCGAGACCAGTTTGACCAACATGGCGAAACTCCATTTCTACTAAAAAAAATACCAAAAAATTAGCCGTACGTGTTTGCACGTGCCTGTAGTCCCAGCTTCTCTGGAGGCCGAGGCACGAGAATCGTTTGTACCTGGGAGGTGTAGGTTGCAGTGAGCCAAGATCATACCACTGTACTCCAGCCTGGGTGACAGAGTGAGACTCTGTGTCTCAAAAAAAAAAAAAGAAAAGAAAAGAAAAGAAAAGAAAAGAAAAAGAAAAGTTTAGTATATTCTCAGGTAAAGAAGATGTAAAAAAGTTAAAATGGATAAAGGGAATGACAGCCAGAGGATGGGAGGGAATGTGGTAGACAGCTGTAATTTTAAAAAGGGTGGATAGGGAAGAACTCACAAGTGAGATAAGACTGAGAAAAGAAGATAACTTTTTTTGTTGTTGTTGTAGAGACGAGGCCTCACTATGTTGCCCAGGCTAGTCTCAAACTCTTGTGCTCAAGGGATCCTCTCACCTTGGCCTCCAAAAGTGCTGGGGCTACCAGACGTGAGGTACCACACCAGGCCAAGAAAATAACTTTCATCTGAGGAATGGGAGTCGTTTTAAATGATCAGGCCCACAGCCACACTAAAATGAGACAACAATCACAACCTACTCCCCTCGTTGAGATATGTATTCATCTCTAGATAGTGCTTGTTATTATAAGTAGCTACAAGTTTACCAAATAATGCCACATCCCACACTGTAACCCACACCCTGTAGCTTTACAATGTATAGCCAATAACTCATTGATGCTATTTCTGTAAACCAATGACAATTCCTGACAAAAAATTTTGTATCAGTCCACCTTCTGTCCCCCCCTTTTTGTCTTTAAAAACCTATTTTTAACAAAGGCCAGTGGAGCTCATATCCCAGATTACTTGGGACTGAGATTTCTGAGCTGCTGTCCTGACTTTGGTTCGAGTAAATTATCTTTTTTTTTTTTTTGAGACGGAGTCTTGTTCCATCACCCAGGCTTGCTCTGTCAACCAGGCTGGCGTGATCTCGGCTCACTGGGTTCACGCCATTCTTTTGCCTCAGCCTCCCGAGTAACTGGGACTATAGTCACCTGCCACCATCCCCAGCTAATTTTTTTTGTATTTTTAGTAGAAACGGGGTTTCACCATGTTAGCCAGGATGAGTTTCCATCTCCTCACCTCGTGATCTGCCTGCCTCGGCCTCCCAAAGTGCTGGGATTACAGGCGTGAACCACTGTGCCTGACCCCAATTCTTTTTTCTTTTTTTGTTTTTTTTTTGAGACGGAATCTCACTGTCACCCAGGCTGGCGTGCAGTGGCACGATCTCGGCTCACTGCCACCTCTGCCTCCTGGGTTCAAGTGATTCTCCTGCCTCAGCCTCCTGAGCGCATGCCCCTATGCCTGGCTACTTTTGTATTTTAGTAGAGAGGGGTTTCACCATGTTGGCCAGGATGATCTCCATCTCCTGACCTCGTGATCCACCTGCCTCAGCCTCCCAAAGTGTTGGGATTACAGGCGTTAGCCACCGCGCCCGACCATAAATTCTTTAAATTACGAATTGTGCTTCCGCATCTTTCTTTTAGGCCAACAAGTCTGAAGGAAATCAACTATTTCATCCCCAAGTATACTTCTTTGACATATTTTGGGATGGTTCTTTGGAGGGTCTGCAAACAGAAGTTGCCCTACAGAACTGCCTTTTGTGGAGATGTGCATCTGTTGAGAAAAACTGCTTTGGTTCTGCCAGGTTTTTTTTTCTGAGGCTTTACCTTGTCCAATCTAGGAAAGATTAAGAGTCTGACACCGGGCCAGGCTCAGTGGCTCACGCCTGTAATCCCGGCATTTTGGGAGGCCGAGGCAGGCGGATTTGAGGTGAGGAGTTCGAGGCCAGCCTGGGCCAACGTAGTGAAACCCCATCTCTACTAAAAACACAAAAATTAGCTAGGCATGGTGGCGGGCGTCTGTAATCCCTACTAGTCAGGAGGCTGAGGCAGGAGAATCGCTTGAACCCAGGAGGCGGAGGTTGCAGTGAGACGAGATAGTGCCATTGTACTCCAGCCTGGGCAACAGAGTGAGACTCCCTCTCAAAAAAAAAAAAAAAAAAAAAACCCAAAAAAATGTCTGAGTCTGACACCTTTAAAGGTCTGAAAGAAAGATTTACTATATATGTATTCTTCTTGAGGGCTGCTACCTATGAATTTTCATCTACATAACAAGACCACCTTTGTTAGCAAAGCCCTCCCATAACCTGTCTTGCGTGATTGACTACCCTAACCTGTTTTTGGCCATGCTCTGAGCCCCCATTCTTTAACCTTAAGATGGCATTTAAGGTTCTGTACCCCACTGCTGGGGTTGGGGTAATTATTCTGTGGTTCTCCCTCATGCATGTTAATAAACTTGTTTCCTTTTCTCTCCTATTAATCTGTTTTTTGTTAATTGATATTTGAGAAAAACTTCAGAGGGTGAAGGGGAAGATTTTTCTTGGTCCTGACAAGACTAAGCAGAGAAGAGAGTGAGTTCTATATACATCTGTAGGAAGATCATACCAGAGAGACGAAACATTGATTCATGGATCCTGAGTTGGGTGCATATTTGGGCTATGGACATTGTTCTGATTGCCAACTACATAAAACCAGGGTCTTTGTTTTTCTTAAGCTGGAATTTCCAGGTAACTCAGTACAGATTTATACTTTTTTTTTTTTTTTTTTTTTTTTTTTGAGATGGAGTTTTGTTCTTGTTGCCCAGGCTGCAGTGCAATGGCACAATCTCAGCTCACTGCAACCTCCGCCTCCCGGGTTCAAGTGATTCTCCTGCCTGAACCTCCCGAGTAGCTGGGATTACAGGCATGTGCCACAACGTCCGGCTAATTTTTGTATGTTTAGTTGAGACGGGGTTTTGCCATGTTAGTCAGGCTTGTTCACTACTCCTGACCTCAGGTGATCTACCAACCTCAGCCTCCCAAAGTGCTGGGATTACAGGAGTGAGCCACCGCGCCTAGCCTTTTTTTTTCTTTTTTTTGAGACACAGTCTCACTTTGTTGCCCAGGCTGGAGTGCAGTGGCGTGATCTTGGCCCACTGTAACCTCCGCCTCCCTGGTTCAAGCACTGCTGCATGCCTCAGCCTCCCAAGTAGCTGGGAATACAGGCGCCTGCACGCCTAGCTAAGTTTTGTATTTTTTAGTAGAGATGGGGTTTCGCCAGGTTGGCCAGGCTGGTCTTGAACTCCTGACCTCAGGTGATCTGCCAGCCTCGGCCTCCCAACGTGCTGGGATTACAGGCATGAGCCACTGCACCCGGCCTGATTCATACATTTTCATTTTTCAAAAGTGTTGTTCCAGATACCCAAGGACATTCAGTTAAGACTGAACCAAGAGGCAGGGGCAGGAAAAGATGAGCAATGAGTGCTAACCCCATGGAGGACTGCTCACCCTATTCAAGGACACCAGTAGTTAAGGAAAGAGTATTATTATATGGTAATTTATTTAAAATACAAAATAAGAGATCTGGAAAATTGCTATCATTTTACTTTTCACATGAAAGAATCCAATGTAGTCTTTATAAAAAGGCTTTATATGCTGTAACATTTTCTGAGATTTCATTATACTAGATATCTATGGATGAGCTCCCAAGTACAAAGAAAACTGCTCCTACTGGCAACAGAACTCCACATTAAAATTTCTATAATGGTTATAATATGATGGCTGAATCCATAATGAATAAAACAAAATTAAATTATGAAGATGATACATGTTCCCAACTACCGATTTTGAGCCCTAGAGAAACCTTGACAAAAAATTGAGAGATCACATTTCTTCTTAATCCTTCATATTGAGTGAGACTAATTGTCCAATATGAGATCCAGGGAGTTTATTTATGATTATAACTGATAATAATGGACTATCAATTACTTTCACTTTTTTGGTAAGTGCAGTTAGAGGAAAAAAGACGTGTCTGGGGTCCTACAAAATTTACCCAGATTATTCTGTGATGCTTTTGGGGAACAATGTCAAAATTATAGTCTCTATTTTCTCCTTGAACTTTTCTTTTCTCTTTCTTTCTCTTTCTTTTTTTTTTTTTTGAGACAGTCTCATTCTGTTATCTAGGCTGGACTGCAATGGTGTGATCCTAGCTCACTGCAGTCTCGAACTCCTTGCCTCAAGCAACCTTCCCCACCTCTGTCTCCCAAAGTGTTGGATTACAGGCATGAGTCATGACCCCTGGCCTCCTTACTGATTTTGTTTAATTTTTTTTTTTTTATTATAGAGATGAGGTCTCACTATATTACCCAGACTGGTCTTGAACTCCTGGGCTCAAGTGATCCTCATGCCTCAGCATCCCAAAGTGCTGCAATTACTGGTGTGAGTCACAGCATCCAGCCCTCCTTATGCTTTTCTAATTGAGGATCCAAGAGGCAACATATCCTATGAAACTACCTCATCCTCATGGTCACATCCACATTGAAAGATCACTAGGCTGTGGACGGAAGTTCTGCTGCTGATAGAGTTGAATATAGCTTCCTCTCCTCTGTTTAACTCTTAAGAAGTCCACATTTTGCTTTGTTTCGCTCAATGAAATCTTATGTTTCTTTTACAGATGAAGTGTTTTGACCTGAAGATTCATCCAGCAACAAGTGAATGCATTTCCTTTTAGAAATTAAGAATCTGGACCCTTCTTTGGTGCAGAGCATACTAGTTAAGATAAATACAAGTTTATTTTCTGTGGATATGAGGTTCAAAAAGGGTATTCTAGATCAACAGGTCCCTCTTTGTTCCAGCAGTAGTTCTGGAACCCAAATTCCCTCTGTCTTTGTGGCTTAGCCATCTTAAATGTGGCTTCCACATTTGCCCTGCAAAGGGAAAGAAGATGGAAAAATCCTTCGTGGAAAGTTGTTATGTCCCAGGCCTGGAAATGTCAATCTTTACTTGTATTTATGTTCCATTGGCAGGAACTTAGCTAAAAGGCCACACCTAATTGGAAGAGAAGCTGAAGAAAGAGGTTTCAACATGGGCCCAAAAGAAGAAAAAGGTTAAATTAATGACCAGAATTAATAAGAGAAAAAGCATATGAATTTATTAACGTGTACACTGCAGAGGGGGTTGGATAGAGTGATCACCCAATATTGCAATTGGGCATAGATGTTTATCCTACTTCCTAGGGAAATGGGAGCTTGAGAAGTGTTTTTAGGGGTATAATATGATTTGTTTTATGCGACCACTAGAGCCGGCGCCAGAGGAAAAGGCAAGTAGGCAAGATAAAAAAGGAAACTTTATTACCTAGCCAATGTAAAGAAAGAGGAAGCGAGGTTCACCGGTCTCCAGCGGCGGAGGCCGAGGAAGTCGCTCCGGCGTTCTCCGACGAGGTTCCTGGGTCCCGCGTACGAGGAGTGGCCCGCCCGGCGCCTGCCGGGAGCAGCTTTTATGTTTTGGGCCTGGGAGTGGGAGGGCAGTAGGCGGGAGGCGGGCGGGTGGAGGGCTGTGCGGTGGGCACGGCCAGGTAAATCTTGGTCCCTTCGGATTGACCACACCTGGCGCATGCCCGGTTGATCTGCACCTTCCCGGGCTGTGGGAAAGTTGGTGAAGAAGAACCCGGAAGTGCGCCATCTTAGTCACCTTTGTTCTTTGTTTCCCTCTCCCTCCCTCCAGACATAATAAATGACTTTTAGGGGAATTCAGTGGGCTTGAAGAACATGCAAGAGCCTGGGACAATGTCTGTTAGGGCTGCAGAGTAGGCAGTGGTTTGTGACAGAATCTATCTAGGCTTGTTGACAGGCTTGTGTTTCTCCCTGTGATATTAGTTCATTTAATGAAAACTCAGGATAGAGACAAAAGATAATTGTATTCTTTGGCAGGTTTGGACTTTAGGCAGATAAGGAACTTCTGAAAACAACTTCATCCTGTACTTTGGGAGACACAGAGAATTGAGAGATAGGAGGGATGGGGAGAAGGTCAGAGAGACCTTGTAGCTTCTTCAGTTCAGGATGTCAAAGTGCCATATTTTGGGATATCAGTTTCTGAGCCCCAACAGTGTCATATATCTTTGATTTTAGATATCATCTCTTGCTCTCAATCCATTTCCAGAAAACCTGCTTATCTTCTGAAGTTGCTGTGCAGAAGCCCCCATGTTGTTCTTCATAGTGGTAGAAACAAAAGTGAAATAAAAGTCAGAATTCTTTGTTACACCCAACTGTAAGCTTGAGCAATCGCCTCATCATTACAAAAATTTATTCTTTCTGGTTTATAAATGAGGAAACAAGCTGAATGATTCTGCATAATGCCTAAAGTCATCCAGTTAATAAATGATGTAACAAATTTCAACCCAGGTAGTAGGTCTCAAAACTCTCCTAATGTTAAGCATATTCCATTGCTGTGCTATAGTTTGTGAAAATAAATAAAATTTGATGTGATGGTGCATTTCTGTAGCCCGTCCTACTCTGGAGGCTGAGGTGGGAGAGTCATTAGAGACATGAGTTGGAGGCTGCAGTGAGCTATGATTGAGCCACTGCACTCCAGGCTGGGTGACAAAATGAGACCTCATCTCCTTAAGAAGAAAAAACACACAAAAAAACCAGCTGTTGGAATTCCCAAAACACATTAAGATTGAGAGAGATGAGAAAACTTGAGTTCTTTTTTTTCTTGTTCTCTACAGTGTCTAGAATTAAGCAACATTAGGCATTAGGGAGAAAAGTCTCCTGCCTTCTTTTTTTTTTTTTTTTTTGAGATGGAATCTCAC
>NW_016813956.1:398406-443514 GCF_001698545.2 Rhinopithecus bieti | reverse complement strand
TCACTCTATTGGCCAAGCTGGAGTGCAGTGGCATGATCTTGGCTCACTGCAACCTCTGCCGCTTGGGTTCAAGCAATTCTCCTGCCTCAGCCTCTTGAGTAGCTGGGATTACAGGTGCCTGCCACCATGCCCGGCTAATTTTTGTATTTTTTAGTAGAGATGGGGTTTCACCATCTTGGCCAGGCTGGTCTTGAACTCCTGACCTCGTGATCCACGCACCTTGGCCTCCCAAAATGCTGGGATTACAGGTGTGAGCCACCTTGGCCGGCCCTGGCTTCTTAATTAATGATCCTTGTTAAAGATTTAACCTCCCCTTTGTTGTCGTACTTTTCGGGGTCTGTCCCGCACAGCCTGGCTGACTGATGTATGAAAGGAGTACTCACACACAGGTATGCAGTATGTAAGAGCAGCCTTCTGACCTTTCAGAAGGTCTGCTCCTTTCTTTATAGTTTCTCCTACCACTCTGACTGATCTCCTATATCTCCCCCTTTTGTTTTTTGCATCAGGTTTTGTTGATTGAAGAATACAGATGTGCACAGTGACAGGCTTGACAGGTGCAGCGGTTCCAGCTTGTGTTCCAGCTTTGCATCCTAGAAGCAGTAGATAACATAAGACAAGCATGAGTATAATCAGCAATATTCTTTTCCAATCAAAGAGTTACCCCAGGAGTGGGGGTCTATCCAGGAGAGGTGTTTTTGCACATTGTTCTATAGGGCTGTTACTGAGGAACCTCACCAGGGGTGTGTTAATCCCTCCTACCAAAGCAGTCACATTGTTAGAAGCTGGGAAGGGGCTGTCTGCCTAAGTAACAGGGCAGAAGAAAGGTGACTCTAGAAGATGGGCCTAATAGAGTGTAGCAGGTACGAGTTGCAGGCAGAGTGAGAGAAAAACCAATACCCTATGAGTGTTGCAATGTACAACAAAGAGCATAGCAAGGAACAGATTATCTGGAGTGAATGGTGTTTGTGTCTGGAGCGGGATTCGCTCAGCTTCCTGAGTTGTCTTCTTCAGCATAATGTCCAGGGCCTGTGTTGTCCATGGAAGCCGCATCGTTCTGGGGCTACGGGTCCTGCAGGGTCATTTCCTTTATTTTTGGTACCGGGTTGGGTTCCAGCCACGCCATGGTATGGTTTGATGTGTCGCACAGAAATCCAAAGAGGACTTGAGGGGGTGTGAACACAAGCATATCCTTTTCTCCATGTTAACAAATCATTTGGACTGCATCATAGATTACTATTTACATCTTTCCATAAAAACTAAAGGTTTCATATTCTGAAAGGTTTTTGCAAAGTGCTTTTCTATGGCTGATTGAAATTTATCGTTTAAATTTAGGAAGTTAAGGGTAAATAAGGCTAAATTTAAGAAGTTAAGGGTAAATAAGGCTTGTGCTAGTAATGTTGTAGGGTCCTTACTCATATTCCCCCTTTTTTGTTTTTTAAGCATATTTTTAAGGGTGGAATGGGCACGTTCCACTATGGCTTGTTCTTATATAGAAGGGGGTTCTTTTCCTGAGTTACTTTGGTCTTTACTATTGGGGCATTCCTGTTTCATATGACCTGACTTTTCTCATTGAAAACAATTTGAATTTTATCCCTTTTACTTTTGAGGCTTTAATGCCATAGCCAGTATTCTGGCTTTCTGTGTTTCAGTCTCCACCAGCTGACATGCTCATATGAGTTCCCTACTGTAGCTGCTTTCCCTCTGACTGCTTGCATTGCTTGCTGGCAATCCACATTAGCATTTTCATAGGCCAATTACAACAATAAGATATCAGCGGCCTTGGCATGACTGATTTGTCTCTTAAGTCCCTGGGTTAACCGATTGATAAATTCAACAAATGGCTCCTGAGGCCTTTGTGGAACATTTATAAAAGATCTCTGTTGAACTCCACCTTCGGGAATTTGGTCCTAGGCCCCTTGAGTGCACAAAGACAGTTGCGCATAGACTTGAGGGACAAAATTTAATTGTTGTTATATATTAATATAGGGACCCCTCCCCTGGAGCACAGCAGCTATGTTCTGTCCTGCCAATTGATTCTGGTTAGCCTGTTGTTCGCACAATTCATTATATTCTGCCCTCTGGAGGAGTTATTGACTGGCCTCTAAAGTTGTTTTAGCTAGCACTGACTAGTCCCATGGAGTCAATATGGTAGTTATCTGCTATAGCCTCAATTAATCCTCTTGTGAATGGGTTAGTAGGTCCATTTTCTCTAATGCTTTTCGTTGTTTCCTTAAAAGTGTTGAAAGTAATAGGCTTATGTACCTAATTGGTCTGTTGATCTTGCATCATGGGACAAGCCAGGAGCTCCCCTTCTAATGCTGCTTGCCTAAGACGGGGTCCCATAACTGTAGTATATCTCTTGTCTTCTTCCCAATTTATTGGGGGAGGAGACTTAGGAAAAACCTCTGTCTCCTCTTTGGTATCTTTACCCGGGTAATGGCGGGGCTTAAGGAGGAGGAGGAGGAGGCAGTAAGGTAGATGATAGTTCTTCCTCCCCTCCTTTTTTAGGCTCTTCTGTGTAGAGCAGGACCAAAGCAGCCCTAACCAAGGCCCATAATATTAAAGATGTTACTGGGACCAGTTGCCCTTGTACATGATGTTGTTTAAGATTTCTTCCCAATTGCTTCCAGAGCCCTAGGTCTAGTGTGCCTTCTTCTGGGAACCATGGGCTATGGAATACAACACTTTGCATTACATCCCTTAATTGAGCCTCTGAAACCAAAGTTCCGCTAGCTTTAAGCAGCTGTTTCAATATTTTTATATACTGTTGCTGTTGAGCTGATAACTGTTGTCCCATGATGAAACCCTAGCTTGAAAATCCCCTTGAACTTGGAAATCCCCAGCGGGGACCAATTACTTACTGAGCAGTCACTTCACATTCATTTTAAAGGGTTCGGTCCAGATCCGTTGCAGTGTTCCTCACACTGGGCACCACCTGCCGGATCTGTCCCGCAGACCCTGACTGACTGACGATGAAGAGTACTCACACACAGGTATGCAGTGTGTAACAGCAGCTAGGAGACACCTGGGTCAAGTGGCCAAAGTGCAACCTCGAGAAGCTGGAGCTGCTTGCTTTTATTCAGTGCAGGCAGAATGCCGAAAGCCTGGGGCAAACACAGTCTGTGGGTAATTAACATTTATTGTTCCCCTTTCAGGGAATGTCACACACATGGATGTTCAAAGGTGAATTTCTGGATAACTTCAAACAAACAAGCCTGATCAAGGTAATTTCCCCTTGCTTCCTTGCACATACTCCTCACCCTCTGCCTCAAGGCTAACAGCTGCCTTCAGCTATTCTCCCCCGAAGTTGTGCAGAGCCTTGCTATAAGCTCCTCTAACTCTGCCTATATAAATGAAATCTGAACTTCCCTATTTCAGAATGCTATCTCTATTACTTTGGAGTTGGTGTTTCCAGGTGGTCCATCCTTATGTTTTGTGCTTGAATAAATTCTTTATATTCTTCAGTGTGCAAGAAGAAGGGCTTAAACAAAAACAATAAAAATATATTCTGACTCTTTTGGTTATTTTTGTTTGATAAGTTGTATACATTATTTTCTCCATGGGACAATGTTTCCTGTCCTAGATAATAAGGACCATGTGTGGTTCACCTTTGTGGTTTGATTTAAGTAATGTGGGCATTTCAGATGTGAAAGGTTTTGAGAAACAAGGCAGATTACCTTGAAATGAGAAAGCTGAGGTTTTAAAATAAAAGGTGGCCAGGCGTGGTGGCTCACGCCTTTAATCCCAGCACTTTGGGAGGCTAAGGTGGGCAGATCACCTGAGGTCGGGGGTTTGAGACCATCCTGACCAACATGGAGAAACCCTGTCTCTACTAAAAATGCAAAATTAGCCAGGCGTGGTGGTGCACGCCTGTAATCCCAGCTACTCGGGAGGCTGAGGCAGGATAATCACTTGAACCCTGGAGGCAGAGGTTTCAGTGAGCCAACATCATGCCATTACACTCCAGCCTGGGCAACAAGAGTGAAACTACGTCCAAGAATGAATAAATAAATAAATAAATAAATAAATAAAGCAAGCAAGCAAAAGGCAAAGTTGAATCTTATTGGTGGGGGTCGGGGGAGTCAATGCATAAAGAACATTGACACCAATAGGTATGTCTCCAATGCTGAGTTGAGAAAATCCGGGAAGATAGAGGACAGGACTAAGGCAGGTAGCATTGGAGCTGCTTCTGTACCTGATTACTGACTAGAATGGATATTTATAATAGCATAGCTAGACACAGTAGCTCATGCCTGTAATCCTAGCGGTTTGGAAGGCCAAGGCAGGTGGATCACTTGAGCCCGGGAGTTTGAGACCACCCTGGGCAACATGGCAAAACACCATCTCTACAAAAAATATTTAAAAATGTTTTGGGCATGTAGGTGTGTGCCTGTGGTCCTAGCTACTTGGGAGGCTGAGGTGGGATCACCTGAGTCTAGGGATGTTGAAGCCGCAGTGAGCTGTGATCACACCACTGTACTCCAGCCTAGGTGACAGAGTGAGACAGCGTCTCAAAAAACAAAACAAAAAAAAACAGTGCCATTGGACTTCAAACTCAGCCCAATCTCATTCACTTTAGGCATTGAGTGTGACCATGTAGCCCTGACTTCATTTTTCAAGGTGTTTTTCTGATTTACCAAGTCCTATGCTGATTGCGAACAGCTACATTTGAAGTCAGCGCCATCTGTTCATGTTAAAATGAACATTTGATTCTAGTTAGAGATGCATTGTTATCTTCCTAACTGAAGCAATTCTTGTCAATGTTTACTTTTTTTTTTTTTTTTTTTTTTTTTAGACAGGGTCTCTCACTCTGTCACCCAGGCTGGAGTGCAGTGGTGCAATCTTGGCTCACTGCAACCTCCACCTCCCAGGTTCAAGTGATTCTCCTGCCTCAGCTTTCCGAGTAGCTGGGATAATTGGTGCAGGCCATCATGCCCAGCTAATTTTTGTATTTTTAGTAGAGATAGAGTTTCACCATGTTGGCCAAGGCTGGTCTCCAAGTCCTGACAGGTGATCTGCCCGCCTCAGCCTCCCATAGTGCTGGGATTACAGGTGTGAGCCACTGCACAGGCCTTCCTTTCCTTCAGGATTAAATGTGAACATTATAGCTGGAGCTGGAACAGGGATATATTCAGAAAGACAAAATTACAATGTCATGCGGAAAACTACTTTAATGCAATGATAGCCTCCAAATACACTACCAGGCAGGCTGTTCCAGAGGCTGTGAATAGAAAGTCTCATAGCCCAATGTAAGTTTCCTGAGCTCCATGGCTTAATTTTATTGAATGAATTTGAAACATGTAGCAAGAAACAAGCAGAAAGAGCTTTGGCAAGTGAACACATTTCAGATAGGTTGCAAATGACACAGTCTCAGTACCTGAATCCTTGGTTATGCATGTCATATGTGTGAGGTTTCTCTCTCCCTCTTGTATATTTTGCCCACTGAGAGGGTGATTTCAAGAAACAGAGTTCCTGATAAGCAAAGAAGTCAGCAGATGCAAATTATGTGGAGCCAACACACGCTTGCTCTATTGGTATACAGCCACCTATATTGCTCAATAGTGGTATGCTGACCAGCCATGCCTTTTATATTCATGCTGTCTGTAGAGGGCCAATGAGGCCAGCCAAAACAGGTGTTAACAGTGGGCGGTCAATTTATGACCCCATAAATATTGAGTACTTTATAAATATGTGGTGTCTCACAAATATCCAAAGGGTTTTGGTTCTTTCATCTCTTCCTGTCTCTTGAGTAGCACACACACAAGCCCTGCTGACTTTCTCTATGTCTAACACATCTCACAGGCTACTCATTTATGATTGATTATGAATATAGGTTTTGAATTTTGTCTACATTTCACAGACTTCTTGTATAGGTGATACTTAACACTTCTTATGAATTTCATCTGTCCCATTTGTTGGGTTGGTACTTCATAGGAGAATTCAATAGCAGAATATATTTGAGAGTATTTCAAATAATAAGAAACACATTACATTTATATATAGAGGACAAACACATTTTATGTATATATGTATGTATGAGATATATATATATATATATATATATATAGAGAGAGAGAGAGAGAGAGAGAGAGAGAGAGAGAGAGAATTTGTATTTTTTTTTTGAGATGGAGTCTCTGTCGCCCAGGCTGGAGTGCAGTGGTGAGATCTCGGCTCACTGCAAGCTCCCCCTCCGGGGTTCACGTCATTCTCCTGCCTTGGCCTCCCGAGTAGCTGGGACTACAGGCCCCAGCGACCACGACCAGCTAATTGTTTATATTTTTAGTAGAGACAGGGTTTTACTGTGGTAGCCAGCATGGTCTCCTGACCTCGTGCTCCGCCTGCCTCTGCCTCCCAAAGTGCTGGGATTACAGGTGTGAGCCACCGTGCCTGCCCGCGACAGAGGGAATTTCTAAGGATATCGGAACTCCCATGTCTGAGCTGTATTAGGTTTGTGTGAGGGAAAAGTAGACTTTCATTTTCATTAACTATTAGATACTAGTTAATGTAACTAGATAGATAACTAGATAGATACTAGTTAATGTAACTATCATATAGTCATCATATGTTAATGTAACATATGATGATCATAGTTAATGTAACTATCATATAGTCATCATACTAACTCACACAGGTGGACATATACTAACTCACACAGGTGGACTATCATATACTAATTCACACAGGTATCATATACTAACTCACACAGGTGGACATTAAAAATATCTTTTATAAAAAATTATTTGCATAAATATACAATATTTGCTGTCTTATAGTATTACTTTCTATATTTCAGTGAGGTTGTACATTTTAGTAAAGCAATTCTATGAAATCCTTGTAAACCACTGATGAGACATGGCCAGATGAGAATATAAATGGGTAGCCCCTATTTTTAACCATAGTTCCATCAATATAGACTTGAACTCTGTGCTCTCTCCCTTCCTCTGTCATCACTCTCTTGCTCTCTCCCCACCCCTCCTCCCTGGCCACTAGGGAGGAGGCAAGAAAATCTACTTTTGAATTCCATGCTGCTGGCTCTTCTTCTGCCATCTCTTTTGCTCCACCCTCCCTTCAGAACTGCCTCCATGAACTTGCAAGTTTTCAAGATTATGTTAATTCAGCTTTTGGCAATTTAAATTCAGTCCCATCAAAAGCCCGTTTTAAAAGAAAAACATGACCTTCAGACTTATGTTTCTTTCTTTAGTTTGTGAGTTTATTGTATCAATATCCACTTTAGATTTCAATCCAGGTAAAGGACAGGGATAGTTTCTATATTTTTCACTGCTCTTTCCTAAGTATTTTCTGTAATTTAATAGGTTCTCAGTAAATGAATAAACTCAAAGTACTAGTCCATCCACCAGATATTTTGAGAAAAATTGAAGGTACATCTCAGATCTAGGTTCTTAAAATACTCTTCCCTTACCTCCTGCTACCCCTACATTTTATGATTCAAGAGAAATGCCCATGAGGGTGGAGGAATGTAGAGGTTTCAGTCTGTATTACCCTACCATTACAGTTGGCAATCTTGGTATTTAAAAAATCCACAGCAGAAGTTGTGTACATAGTTTTGCTGATTCCTGTTAGCGTTTTCAAGTTAAGACTCCCTGAGCCTGGCCTTTTTGCTGACTGCCAACCAACATTACCTAAAAACAAAGACACATTGTTGCCAGGTCTTTTAGTATTTATATTGTCTGCTCTACTTTGTCTTACAAATCTAAATTTTTTCAGACACCTAAAACCCCTCATATTACTTGCTGAATAACTAAAGGTTTATTCCATGGCATTTTTTTTTTCATTTTCATAGTTTGTCATCTAACCCTTATCTATTAAGAAATTTCAATTTTTCTCAGGTACTTGGTAAACTACAATATCCCAGTTGACGTTAAATTCTAGGAGGCTCCCACAAAGATCACATTATGCTATCTAGAGTGGGTTCACTATTGTAGGCGCTCAATGTATTTTCAAGTCATCTTGAATACTCAAATTTACCAGCTCCAGACTGGACGTGTTGCTCCAAGTTGATTGCATCTAGGTTTTAAACTTAACTTTTTGTTCCTAAACTAGAATGTCCACTTTTCCTGCTGTGTCAAATTGTCTGCTCAGCAATACAAGGCAAGGCTGAGGTGGGAAAACTTAAAGACCAGCAGCCTGGGCAATGTAGTTATACACCACCTTTATAAAGACAAATGAGCTCTAAAATCTTAGTGTTTAACAGAGGCACAGGATAAACTGGCAATGTAGGAGAATTTTACCTGTACTGGCCACACTTCTCCGGTAGAAAACAGCAGCACCCAGCATTAAAACTCTTAATTGAAATTGTTAAGTGGCTCTGAAAAGAGCCTTTGGGTTTGAACATGCGTCCATTTACTTGGAGCTGGTGTACTTGGTGACAGCCTTAGTGCCCTCGGACACGGCGTGCTTGGCCAGCTCCCCAGGCAGCAGCAGGCGTACCGCCGTCTGAATCTCCCTAGAGGTGATAGTAGAGCGCTTGTTGTAATGCGCCAGGCGGGAAGCCTCACTCGCAATGCGCTCGAAGATGTCGTTGACAAAGGAATTCATGATCCCCATGGCTTTGGAGGAGATGCCAGTGTCAGGGTGGACCTGCTTCAGCACCTTGTACACGTACACAGAGTAGCTCTCCTTGCGGCTGCGCTTACGCTTCTTTCCATCCTTCTTCTGCGCGTTGGTTACCGCCTTCTTGGAGCCCTTCTTCGGAGCGGGAGCGGACTTAGCTGGATCAGGCATTGCAACAAAATTAAAGAATAAGAATACACCCAAGAGTGGACGCTTAACAGCACAGCTGGCCGTTTTTGTAGGTCTTTTATGCAAATAGGTGCTTAATCATTTTCAATTCCTGATTGGACCAAATCAGCCAATAAAAAAGTTAAATTCAAGTCACTTTTTGATTGGATATTTATGCGAAACCTACCTTACATCCTTTTCTACACCACCCGGGGGATAAAACGTAGTTTTCATTCAAAACATTAGAAAATTAATGCCTTGTTAGTAACATCTAGCTATAAGTTATGTCTCCTTAGGTGCGAATTTAAACAGAAACAAAGACGGATATTATGTTTCTAGTTTCCTACCAAATTGCAGCTTCCGGATTTAAAATTATCTATGAATAACTAATTCTAAAATGGAAATTACCTAAAGATTTACGTGTTTCCAGAATTATACCATCGGCTTTCTTTTATAATCCTATCATGGTCGTCAGCATTCTTACAAAAAATTTAAGCTTTTTCGGTAATCAAAGGATGAATACATTTCAAGAGCGATGGGATTTTAATACATCCCCTAGGAACGGAGTGTCTGGAAGTGAAACCAGTGTTTGTTGAAAGGTTCAGAATATAAGGAATAGGGTACCTACATTAAAAGTAAAATATTTCTTCAAAGTAAGAATTTTCTTAAAAATATAAAGGACAAATTGAGCTGCACCAATCACTTTCAAACGCGGAATTTTTGAAATCGCTCCGGAACTGCAGAAAGTTCATTTCCGTCTGTCAAACGTAATCCCAAAGTGATTAAAATAAAATCAGTGAAGGTACATAATACAGGTAGGCACATAAAACATAATAAAATGTAAGGAACTAGGGGAAAAAAAGTATTTAGATAGGTTAAGGTTTTCTAAAATGAGACCTAGTAGCCGATCACAAGTCAGGGCGCGAAATTGGAAGATTCGGACCAATCAGAAGGACTTTGCCTTTATAAATAGGAGTAAGAACAACTGTTGGTTCC
Organism: Rhinopithecus bieti; assembly: GCF_001698545.2. Taxonomy (NCBI): domain Eukaryota; kingdom Metazoa; phylum Chordata; class Mammalia; order Primates; family Cercopithecidae; genus Rhinopithecus; species Rhinopithecus bieti. The sequence goes on along the minus strand of NW_016813956.1, from coordinate 433,779 downwards.
GTTGTGACCGTTGCTTGAAACTCATTCCTATGGCCCGCACGAAGCAAACGGCTCGTAAGTCCACTGGCGGCAAAGCCCCGCGCAAGCAGTTGGCCACTAAGGCGGCTCGTAAGAGCGCGCCGGCCACCGGTGGCGTGAAGAAGCCCCACCGCTACCGGCCTGGCACCGTCGCCCTCCGTGAAATCCGCCGCTATCAGAAATCGACTGAGCTACTGATTCGCAAGCTGCCATTCCAGCGTCTGGTACGTGAGATCGCGCAGGACTTCAAGACCGACCTGCGCTTCCAGAGCTCGGCGGTGATGGCGCTGCAGGAGGCCTGCGAGGCTTACCTGGTGGGGCTCTTTGAGGACACCAACCTGTGTGCCATCCACGCAAAGCGAGTGACTATCATGCCCAAGGACATCCAGCTAGCTCGCCGCATTCGCGGAGAGAGGGCATAAGTTGTACTAAGGGTGTGTACCAACTTAAACCAAAGGCTCTTTTCAGAGCCACCAACAGTTTCAGTTGAAAGCGTGGTAGCACTAGAGAGTAACGTCTCCTGAAACAAGGAACGTGGAGGGTTAGGGGATAGGGGGAGGGCCGGTGGCTCTTCTAGCCTTTTTTCTCTTTTCCATTGTCTTCAAAATGGCCGGGAGCGGCGGCTCAGGCCTGTAATCCCAGCACTGTGGTAGCCCAAGGCGGGCGAATAACTTACACAAAGGTCAGGAATTCGAGACTAGCCTGGCTAACAAGGTGAAACTCTCGTCTTCACGAAAAGTACAAAGCCAAAAAACAAAATGACGGGCGTAGTGGCGCCCTCCTGCAGTCCCAGCTATACCAGGGGCTGAGGCAGCAGAATCGCTTGAATCCGGGAGGCAGATGTTGCAGTAAGTTGAGATCGCGCCACTGCACTCCAGCATGGGTTACAGCGAAACTGTCTCAAAACAAACAAACAAAAAAACCCGGCTGTGTGCTGAGGCAAAACCAAAACTACAGGGAAAAAGGAAACAACTTGTGGACAAAAGTGTACGAAAGCTTTATTTGTGACAGTATAGGGAGTTAAATCATCTTATTTTTTTTGGCTTGCCCTAAGAGTTCATTCGAGACATCAACAGGAGAAACGGATACAAGTTAATATAAACAAACTTTACGTGGCACGGGAGCCTTCCAATTAAAACCCCAGGGTGCAGGTGGAGCTGTACACTATGCCCAGGGAAAACTGGGTTCAGGGAAATATTACTGCAACTTTTTTTTTTTTTTGGAGACAGTTTCGCTCTTGTCACCCAGGATGGAGTGCGGTGGCGCGTTGCGGGATCCCGGCTCACTGCAACCTCCACCTCCCGGGTTCAAGCGATTCTCCTGCCTCAGCCTCCCGAGTAGCTGGGATCACAGGTGTGTGCCACCACACCTGGCTAATTTTGTAGTTTTAGTGGAGACAAGGGTTTCACCATGTTGGCTATGGTTGGTCTGGAACTCCTGACTTCAGGTGATCTGACCGCCTTGGCCTCCCAAAGTGCTGGGATTACAGCACCGTAATCCACCGTGCCCAGCGCAATTTCTTGTTATTCTAGTTATTTAATCAGCCTGGCCAACATGGCGAAACCCTGTCTCTATATAAATACAAAATTAGCCGGATGTAGTAGCAGGCCACTGTAATCCCAGCGACTAGGGAGGCTGAGGCAGGAGAATCACTTGAACCTGGGAGGTGGAGGTTGCAGTGAGCCGAGATCGTGCCACTGCACTCCAGCGTGGGCGACAGAGTGAGACTCCGCCTCGAAAAAAAAAAAAAAGAAAAATCTAGTTATTTCAAAATAATGCAGAAATAGGCTGTGATGGGATTGCTACTTTTATTGCTTGGAATTCCATGGTTTATCAAGTTTGTTTGTTTGTTTTCCCCACAAATAGTTGTTTGCACTCTTGGCTTTTTGTTGTGGTGACTTGCTCATTAGGCCATAATTCATTTATGCAGGTACATGATTTCTTAGATATTGCTGACCCTGCTTCAAAAACCCATGATCTTTAGGACTGTGTGTTTGGTGCATCCTAACTGCACAATAAAAAATCCACTATTGTTTTGAACATTCTATTTTAGGCACATCATTTATTTCCACCTAAATGTTCTCATTTAACTAGCTCAGCAAATATTCTGTATGATGAAAAAAGTGGTGCTTAGTCTATATTTTGGCTTGTGTGCAAATTCCCTTTTTCTCCTATTAACATTTATGGCAGTTTTCCCTGAGTTTCCTGTTTTATCAACCCCAGAAGACAGTCACCCCTTGTACCTTCTGTCCTTCACATGAGAAGAACAGGCCATGGAACCTCTGGCAATTTACATTATTTTTTTCTGGGCAATTCTTCATTGTTTAATTGTATAGTGCTTAATATAAGTGAAAACACACTGAATGTATTGGTGTTTCAAAGGCAATGTTTTAAAATCCTTCGGTGTGCTTTACCAGTGTATTATTATTTTGTCTGTAAAAAAAGTCTGTGGCAATAAGAATTCGTTTAGCAACTGGCTGGTGAGGTGGCTCATGGCTGTAATCCCAGCATTTTGGGAGGCCGAGGCTGGCGGATCACCTGAGGGCAGGAGTTGTCAAACAACATTTCTGCAATGGCCATAATTATTTTCATAATTTTCTGTGTCCCTATAAAGTATGACATAGTGTTTACACAGTAGATTGATCGTTGACAAAAAAAAAAAAAAAAAAAATGAGAAGCCACTTCTTCGGTGTGGTGAAAAAATGAAAATGTTACGAGGCGGGATCACAGGAGATATATAACACGGTAGGTTGACAAAGCACAAGGAGAAACACTTTAGGTTATAAATAACCAGTACTGGAGATCAATGACCTGAAATCACAGTAAGTGCCCCAGCAAAGAATTCACTGGGTAAGACAAAAACTTAGGCTTTTTTTTTTTTTTCTTTTGAGACAGAGCCTTGCTCTGTGCTCTAAGCCTGGAGTGCAGTGGCGCGAGCTTGGCTCAATGCAACCTCAGTCTCCCAGGTTCAAGCGATCCTCCTGCCTCAGCCTCCAGAGTAGCTGGGACTACAGGCGCGCGCCACCATGTCCCCGTCTGGCTAATTTTTGTATTTGTAGTAGAGATGGAGTTTTGCAGTGCTGGCCGGCTAGTCTCGAACTCCTTGAGCTCAAGTGATCCACCCGCCTCGACCTCCCAAAGTGCTGGGATTACAGACATGAGCCACCGAGCCCGGGCAAACTTTTTTTTTTTTTTTTTTTTTTTCTGAGACGGACTCGCCCTGTCGCCCAGGCTGGAGTGCAGTGGCGCCATCTCAGCTCACTTAAATCTCCGCCTCCCCTGCTCAAGCGATTCTCCTGCCTCAGCCCTTGCAGATTAGCTGCGACTGCGGGCGTCCGCCACCACGCCGTGCTAACTTTCCTATTTCACATGTTTTAGTGGAGTCGGAATTTCACCATTTTGTTTGCCCAGCCTAGTCTCGAACCCCTGAGCTCTAGTAATCCGCCCGCCTTTGTCTCCCAAGGTGCTGTGATTGCAGGCCTGAGGCACCGCGACTGGACACAAGCAATGGATTTTTAAGTTTACCAGTAATTGATCTGTCCACAGCCGCCCTAATATCATTCAGGTTCTATGGCTAATAAATAATAACACTTAGGCCGGGCACGGTGACTCACGCCTCTAATCCCTGCACTTTGGGGAGGCCAAGGCGGACGGATCACCTGAGGTCGGGAGTTCCAGACCTGCCTGACCAACACGTAAAAACCGTCTGTACTAAAAATACAAAATTAGCCGGCTGTGGTGGTGGATGCCTGTAACCCTGCTACTCTGGAGGTTGAGGCAGAAAATCACTTAAACCCGGGGTGGCTGCGGTGAGCCGAGATTGCGCCATTGCATTCGAGCCTGGATAAGAGCAACTCCGTTTCAAAAAATGTAATGCTTACTGTAGTTGTCGTAGCCATCTAATGTTAAGAGTAGGTAAATTTTAGAAAACTAGTAATAAAACACCATACGTCACGAAAGATGGCTGGTATTCCTGAATCATTTCCACTATTTTTTTGTGTGGAGGTTTGAGATCGAAATACCTTAACAAGTTTCTAATGTTCTCTCGCTTTCTGTCCTTAACACATCCGCCATCTTGGGAGTATCGCTGAAAACGGCTGTTTTTAACTCAGCCACAAGCCAATAAAGTTTACAAAACGAAACACAAATAACCATTATCTTCGCTGTAATCAGTTACAACACTTCGTGTGACGATGAAGGTGGCCCTGAAAAGGGCCTTTTATGGGTAAGCTGTTAAATAAAGCTCAGCCACCAAAGCCGTACAGAGTGCGACCCTGGCGCTTGAGCGCGTAGACCACATCCATGGCGGTGACTGTCTTACGCTTGGCGTGCTCCGTGTAGGTTACAGCATCCCGGATCACATTCTCCAGAAACACCTTAAGCACACCTCGCGTCTCCTCATAAATGAGGCCCGAGATGCGTTTCACGCCGCCGCGTCGGGCCAAGCGACGGATGGCGGGTTTGGTGATGCCCTGGATGTTGTCGCGCAACACTTTGCGGTGGCGCTTGGCGCCTCCCTTTCCCAAACCTTTACCACCTTTGCCTCTGCCAGACATGGTAGGAGACAAACACCAAGTCTTACTTCTGCAACTTTGCTACTCACTGAAGCCCCTTATATATCAATTATGCGGACCTTTTTGGAGACTGAATTTGAGGGGCGGGAACGAAACCTCTGTCTCCGCCTTTTCCATACCTTACTGGGCGTCCCCTACGCTATTGCCTTGGGAAGGAAAGAGGGCGGTGAGGGTAGGGGAAATGCAACTTGATTTGACTCCTTCCCTTTTCCTTGTTTGGGTCTTGAGTGTAGGTTTTGTGTTCTCTAGCCCAGTTTTGTGGGCTCTTGAAGAACTGATAATGTCTGTCTCTTAAAAGCCTTATCATTTGCCAAAAGGAGGCAGTAACGCTACACTTGTCTACCAAATGGATAGACAAGAGAATAAAATTATTATTTATTTTGAAACAGTCTCGCTCTGTCGCCCAGACTGGAGTGCAGTGGCGTGATCTCGGCTCACTGCAACCTCCACCTCTTGGGTTCAAGCGATTCTCTTGCCTCAGCCCCTGGATTAGCTGCTACTACAGGCGCTTATCACCACGCCTGGCTAATTTTTGTATTTTTAGTAGAGATGGGGTTTAGCCATGTTGACCAGGCTGGTCTCGAACTGCTGACCTCAGGTGATCGGGGGACCTCTCTTGGTCTCCCAAAGTGCTTGGATTACAGGCATGAGCCACTGCGCCTGGCTGTAATTTGTAAATGTGAAGATTCTTGAAAAATGTATTTTTACTAATTTTTTTTTTTGAGAGGGGTCTTGTTCTGTTGCCCAGGCTGGAGTGCAGTGGTGCTATCTCAGCTCACTGCAACCTCCGCCTTCCGGGTTCAAGCGATTCTCATGACTCAGCCTCACAAGTAGCTGGGATTACAGGCACGCGTCGCCATGCCCAAGTAATTTTTGTATTTTCTCATTAAAGATGGTGTTTCGCCGTGGTGTTCAGGGTGGTCTTGAACTCCTGACCTCAGGTGATTCACCCGCCTTGGCCTCACAAAGTGCTGGGATTACCGGCGTGAGCCACCACGCCCGGCCGTTTTTATTGATTCTTAAAATGTAGCAATACTTCTTAAATTTGGCCAATCATAGGACTTAGCGTTTGGCAGAGACGTATACATTCACATCGTTTTCTGCATTCCTAATAAAGAAAGACCTCTAGTAAGGGAAACCAATATTAAGTGAAGTTTCATTCTTTCTTTTTCAACGTATAATGCAATATCTGAGGCATAACGATAAGGAACCCCGGGCTTGAAGACATTATCCTCTAATAAATGGTATTGTATTGTTGGCTCGATTCTGGAGTCTCATTACCTTGCTACCTACCAGTGCTTTTATGCCACTAAAGCATACATGGTAAATCATGGTGAATACAGGTTTGTAAATTAACAAAAATAATACTAATAAATTCTGTGAAATACTGTCCTAATAAAAGATTCCTGAAGAAATGTTCTACACATATAGGGTATGTGTAGTAGAAAGATTCAACATTAACTCTTACATTCTACTCCCTCACATTCATTGCCTCCTATATACTGCAGGGGCAACTTAAAAATTCCTTCTCTGCTGGTGCCTAAAGGCAGTGAGAAGATTATTCATTTTGTGCAGTTAAGAGTCTACTTAAATTTTGGCTTAGGTTCAGTTATCTGTAGGAATAGACACGAGGATCTCAAATGCTCTCCTTTTTGAGGTAGGCACCAAACAAGCATCATTCATTCATTCAACAATTTAATGTCCACTACATGCCAAGAATGGTGTACAAATACCAGATTTACAAAGGTGATCACATTTATTCCCTTAAAGAATTCAAAACTTTAGTAAAGGGAAAAGTAAACTCAGGGTTATGGGGCAGATATCAGACCTGCATACTTCTACTTACTGTTGAGTATTTAAGGGTGGAGCAGCCATATCCCCAGCTTTACTGGCATCACTCTGAAGCTTGTTAGACATACAGAATTTCGGGCTCAACCCCAAATCAATGGAATTGATATTGCATTTTTAATGAGATTTCTAAGTGGGTGGTGGGTATGCTCTTTCAAGTTTGAGAATAATTGTTTTAAAGCTCTGCTGTCCTATATTAGCCACTAGCAACATGTGCTCATTTTTATTTAAATTAATTTAAATTAAAAACTAATTTGTACTCTTACTCTAGCCACATTAAGTGCTCAATAGCCACATATGGGTAGTGGCAACCTATTGGACAGTGTCAATACAGAACATTTTTATCATCGCAGAAAGTTCTATTGGGCTGTATCTATGATAAGGGGGTTTCTTCTGAAGAGCTTCTAATCCAGTCTAGAAGGGAACAGGAAGTTTGGTGGATGCCTGAGATGTGTAAAAAGAAAATTGTAAGTTTGAGTGTAGTATTGGCCTTTTTAGGAAATAAAATTAATACAATACTGTTGTACTTGAAGAGGAATTTCAAGGACGGTTATAATGGATGTGATTTCTCATGGAGCTTCTGAACACATTCGATTCTAACACAAAGCCTTACTTTCTGTAATAGTCTATATATGTTTTCACCCATTTTAATATTTATTCTACATATTTTCTTTTTTTGTTGATAATCTTTAAAATCTGAATTGTGTGATGCTTAAGCACTGTCTCACTGGATTGATCTAGTGAATACTACCTACAACTCTCATAGTCATTTACTATGGTGGTGGTGGGGATAGGGGAGTTAACACAAAGTGAAGAGAACACTGAGCCATAAGTTAGACAGCTATCATTTATCAAACTAGTTTTTCCTAGCTACTTTTTGCATCTATAAAATAAACGTTTCCAACCTCAGTGTAATGGGAAATCTACTGTTTTAGAATATATTCAGATTTAGGATTGCAAAGCAACACAGAACTCTTTTTGAGGACTACCAACATAATCGGTGAAACTTTGCAGGACTTCAAGTTTACAGTCCATGGGGTGATCCAGCTTTCAGGAACCTTGTCCATGCTGCAATTACAGAGAAGATAAGTACCTAGGTCCCCAATTACGTAGCCCAGTTCCTTTCCTCTTTGAACATCTGGTGAAATTTGTTGGTGAAACTGAGTCTCAGTTATTGCCCTCCAGAAAGGGCAGAGATTAGTTAACCCAATGCCTTTTTACTTATTGAGACCCTAAGTAGCCGTGGGAACCAGTCAGTGTTGCACAAGAATGAAATGGTGGCATCTGTTAATTGACTATATCTAACAGGGTGAACAATTCCAACAATTATCCAACAAATATTAAGACTACAATAATGATCAAAATAATAAACAGTAAACAATCTGAATTTTAATTGTATCTTTACGTCTAGGCAATATAAAGCTATGGTCCCAAAAAAGAAATACTTATATTATGCTTGTGACTATCACTGTTAGTAATGATATCCATGAAGATGCACTGCCCCTGTCTCCAGAAACCTATAAAATACTTCCCCTACTGGAATTATGGGGTGCTACTAATCCAATTCTGTAAGTTTAGCTCTTTTATAAACCATATTTGTATTTTTGTGGTATATAACACGGTCTTAAGTCCCAGAGACTTGTTTTCAATACGTGCAAGAGAGTAAATAATTACTTAATAAAAGCTTACTAATTTTTTTTTCTGAGACGAAGTTTCACTCTTGTTGCCTAGGCTGGAGTGCAATGGTGCTATCTTGGCTCACTGCAACCTCCGCCTCCTGAGTTCAAGCGATTCTCCTACCTCAGCCTCCCAAGTAGGTGGGATTACAGGCGTGTGCTACCATGCCCGGCTAATTTTTGTATTTTTAGTAGGGACAAGGTTTCACCATGTTGGTCAGGCTGGTCTCGAACTCCTGACCTCAGGTTGTCTGCCCACCTTGGCCTCACAAAGTGCTGGGATTACAGGTGTGAGACAGCTACTGCATCTGGCCAAGACAAGCTAAGTAATTATTTATGAAATTTGTTGAATGAGGAAAGATGACATCTTTAAAGTTGATTATTTTATCTAGGGTTTATATGAAAAAATCTTCTAATCACTATTGAGTGTAGGCCAGAATAACTTGGCTTTTGAAATGAGTATTTTGTTAGAGGAAACATAAGATCAAACTACTTCTCTTGTTTCTTTAACAAATATAGGAGTTCATTTCAGCATCTGATTATTTGAGAATATTAATGTGCTCAATTATCCAATAATAACCTAATTCCATCAGCTGTATTGCAAACTAACAGATAAGGAATGATAAGGAATAGTGAAGTTACTCATGTTTGCTCTGAAATATTTGTTCAGCTCCTTAGGTGGACATATTCAACCTGTTAATTTAGGGTGTGACAGCTTAGTTCATATTTTGTGTGTAAAAAGCCAAAGAGAATGATGAAAATTTAGAAAGTGATTTAAATAAGATTTTTTTCTTTCTAACCCTTGATGCCCACACTTGCAATGTTGAAAGTTTGTATTTTATTTTTTTAAAGTGATTCTTACCAGTTATTCAAACAGTTTCTATACAGAGGAAGCGAAATTTGTATTATGTGATTTCAAAATATAAAAAACGCACAAAATTATATGAGGAATATTAGCATTTTTTTTTTTTTTTAGTAGAGACGGGGTTTCACCGGGTTAGCCAGGATGGTCTTGATCTCCTGACCTCGTGATCCGCCCGTCTCGGCCTCCCAAAGTGCTGGGATTACAGGCTTGAGCCACCGCGCCCGGCCATATGAGGAATATTAGCAAAAAAATAGTGTCTTTCATTAAATTATTTATAAAGTGATGGGACACGAACATGTACACAAGCTCTCAATGCTCACAGTTGGCAAAATGATGTTGGCCTGCCATTCTATTATTTGTTGGTTCAGTTTTCTTTTTTGGAGATGTGGTAGTCGATCTTTAATGCCCATTCTAGGTCGGAAAAATCCATGATCCTAACTTTTAAGAGAAGGTTGGTGACTACTTAGGATTTTTTTTTCTATAAGAAGAATGATGTCACCTCACGCTTATCTTTCTGGAAATGTTTAAACCACTGAAATATAGAGATCAAATCCAGCTTACACACTGGTAACTCAAATATTATGTTTTTAAACTATCTTTTCTAAAATAATCACCCCTCTTATACACAGAACTTTCTACCTCAGTGCCAATTCCTAGAGGTTGATGCAAACAACTCGCCAGAGAGCCTGTGCTATTGTTCCTGAGAAAAAAAACAATTTCCCTACACGTTTTAATAGAAATGAGTTTATCTATATAAATTTGAGACGATAAGAATTCACAGAACAATGCCCTGGAAGAGACGTTTGCAAATGAAAGAGGGAGAAATAGTATTTTTAAGGAAAACCTGAAAGTTGTCTCGATTTGACCGAAGTTTGAAAGAGAGTTGGGGGAATAAGAAAAGTTTCAAGATGCTGCTTTTAAAACTATGCATAGGAAAAACGGCAGGAATGAAGCCCAAAGTCTCTCGGATCAGTTTCCCCCAAATTCCTCATTATTTCATGCCCAGATTTCTTACATTTTTACTCTTTTTTAAGGGGTAACAAACACAGCAGCGCGGTAGATCGGAGGAGTCCTTTTCCAGCAGCTCAGGGCATGGAGCAAGGAACCAATCATCACTCAGCGTCTCTCTATATAAACCCTCAGCCTCCGGCGTAGAGGACACGCCGTTCTGAAAGTTTGAGGTTCCTTTTGTCTCTTCTGGCAAGACAAAAACATGTCGGAGACTGCTCCAGTTGCTCCTATCACTCCTGCACCAGCAGAAAAAATACCTGTGAAGAAAAAGGCGAAGAAAGCAGGCGCTACTGCTGGGAAACGCAAGGCATCCGGACCCCCAGTGTCTGAGCTCATCACCAAGGCAGTGGCAGCTTCCAAAGAGCGCAGCGGCGTTTCTCTGGCTGCGCTGAAGAAAGCGCTTGCGGCTGCTGGCTACGATGTAGAGAAAAACAACAGCCGTATCAAGCTTGGTCTCAAGAGCTTGGTGAGCAAGGGTACTCTGGTGCAGACCAAAGGCACCGGTGCTTCTGGCTCCTTTAAACTGAACAAGAAAGCTGCTTCCGGGGAAGGCAAACCCAAGGCCAAGAAGGCTGGCTCAGCCAAGCCTAGAAAGCCCGCTGCAGCAGGCAAAAAGCCCAAAAAAGCGAGTGGCGCCGCCACCCCGAAGAAAAGCGTCAAAAAGACTCCTAAGAAGGCAAAGAAGCCAGCAACAGCCTCTGGGACCAAGAAAGTGGCCAAGAGTGCGAAAAAGGTGAAAACACCCCAGCCAAAAAAAGCCTCCAAGAGTCCAGCTAAGGCCAAAGCCCCTAAGCCCAAGACGGCCAAGCCTAAGTCGGCGAAGCCGAAGATTACAAAGGCAAAGAAGGCAGCTCCGAAGAAAAAGTGAAACTGACTGGACTTTCCGCTTTGAAAATTTAAACGGCTCTTTTCAGAGCCACCCACAGGTCTCAGTCAAAAGAGCTGGCGCCTTTTTTTGCGGGGCCAGGGGGGTGCGGGGGTGGTGTGCGGGCGCGGTCTATCCCAGTCGTACCGGTTGGGGTTCAGTAACTCACAGCTCCCAGTAGCCTGGGCGCGAGAATCCTCCCGCCTCAGCCACAGCCACCGGAGTAGCTAAGGCTACTTAAACCACTAGGTTTTGCTTTTTCTTCAAATTCCCGCGGTAGTGTGTGATTGGCCGGCTGCTTTCTCTCAAAGCGTGCGCTTAAAAGTGGCTCTGAAAAAATTTTATTCCTGGCACAGGATTATGGTGTAAATGCTCTAGTTTGCTTTAGCATTGAGGTGACTTCTTGAGCACAGCCTGTCCTGGTTGTGAGCAGTACGTGGCATGCCCAAGGTTCCTGCGCCCCACCATCTTGTGCAGCGTTGAAAATGGCCCAACTGCAGGTGGCGCCCGGTGTCTGTCTTTTAGCAGGCTTGTGATACCCCTTAGCTCTGGGATATGGGCCGTCAGGTGCCGTACTTGGAAATAGGCAGTGTGGGCCTGCACTGCCTGGCGAGGTGGCTCCCCTGTAATCCCAGCATTTTGAGAGGCCGCTGCGGGCGCATCACGAGGTCAGGAGTTCGAGGCCAGCCTGAAAAACATGGTGAAACCCTGTCTCTACTAAATAAAACATGAAAATTAGGCGTGGTGCCGCGCGCCTGTAATTCCAGCTATTTGGGGGGTGCTGAGGCCGAAGAATCACTTGAACCTGGGAGGCGGAAGTTGTAGTGAGCCGAGATAGCGCCACTGCACTTCAGCCTGGGCGATAGAGCGAGCCTGTCTCAAAAAGTGTGGCCATTGTCTTTTTCTGTCAGTGACCAGCGTCTCCAGGACTTATTTTCCCAGAGGCTCTCTTGCTTGTTCATTTATTTTTGCCTACTCTTAACCTTCTAGCACTGCCGCCAGGTAACACTGGCGTGCCGGCCCAACCCGCTCGGAGTAACTGTATTTGCGGAGGACTCAGTGTATTAGGCCTACTGGCAACTAGGCCCGCGTGGCAAAGCAGGTCTTGCGTTTGGAGCGAGTTTGGTCTTGCTTCCCGCGTCCAGGTAACTTTAGAAAAAAAATGCAATTCTAGTGTTAAGCCAATCGGAGGGAGAACTCATCATAGTCTCTGACATAGTTTTGTAAAACTTGCTTTTCTATTGGTTTGGAGAGCCTGCTGAATTAACCAAGCAGAACGTATTGTTAGATTTTTATTTGCGCGGTTTTCCGAGCCAAAATTTTCACCTATCAGGTTGCAATATTAAAAGTTGTGTATGCTGGGACCTAGTGGAACAGTCTGTTTTTTTTCCCCTCCCCCTCAGATGGAATTCTCTTTTTGGAGACTACTCACCTAGTCATTCTGCATAAATTTCCATAAGTATTGCTGCCACCCTGATGTTAAAAGATAGTATGAAAGGAACCTCTGTCAGTTTATAATCTACTTCCTTTCCCCAATTGCTTTCTCACAGATTGAGATGAACCAGGGAGCTAGAGTTAGCTATCCAATACATATTTGGTGATTAGATAAGAAATAGAGAAGGAAAAATAAATGAAAAACCTTGGAGAATGGAACAAGAAGCCCGAAATTGGGGTTACGTGGACAAAGAAATGGGCTGTAGGAAGTTGGGCTGACTTGGACGTACTACTGTTTTCATTGTATTTGGGAGGTTGAGGTTATTCTTTTTTGTTTTGTTTTTGATTTTAGAAAAGCCCACTTAATAGTACTGAGAAATCTCGACAAAATCTGATTTCTACAGATGTTTATGGGACTCTAGATGGGAAAAAAATTACATTTTTACAAATCCTAAATGCAATTTGGTTATTTCCTTTGTGAGTACAGGCAGCTAATCACTGGATTTCACATCAATGATAATCATAGATTTTTCATATTACTTTGTACTTATTACAGGTGTCTTGAAATAATTTACACTAATTGTGAACCTTTCAAGCCAACATTATACCTGCTGCTGGATCTTATTTGATGTGTAACTAAAGCACATATACAGACTTTAAGAAAAAAAAATTTTAGTGTCACCACCTTTCTTACCCCGTTTAAGTATTTTTTTAAAGCGTGGTTTTGAGAAGGCGTCTATAGATTTCCAGAATCTCCAGAATACATAGCACAAAACAAGTCATGAACTCTTGAACAAGTTTGCAGTGGGACCAAATACCATAAATCCCTCATGATTATAATACCTCTTAATCTTACTTCTTTGTTTATATTCTGCTTATTAGTTAATATTTTATTATATTTTACATTACTATTTGCCTCCCTCCCCCCCAAAAATGATGTAGCCTGTGATATGTTTCTAGTTATAAGCAGGAGTTTCATTTTTTGAGAACCACGGTTACATCACACAATTTATTCTTTGTAGAGAAAGCCAAAATACCTCCCTGTATAAGAGTGGCTTGATTGAGAAAGGGATCTGAATAAATAGGAGGATTTGAAATATTTATTCAAAATAATCTTTTTGAAAATGAGTGAAAAATACAGGTATGTAGGGGTGAACAAAATTTCTTCACCCTTCGAAAGTTCACTGAAAATCAATGGAAAAAAGGCAGATTAATAGAAAAGTCAAAATTCATCATAGGTTTATGTAACATGGGAACCTTCACAATGAAGGCCCAGAGGTACAGGGGAAACTGTCCATTTTTATGCTTAGGTTCAACAAAGTACCAACTGCCATGTAGAACTGTGACTGGATAAAAAGGGTGTCATCTAATGCTAATAGACTGGGGAAACATAGCAAGGCCTCTGTGTCTAGACTCTTCTTGGCCTCTGGCAAGATTCTTTCCTTCTGGATATTCCTTCCTCATTCTAGAGGACCCTCTCTGTAATGAGGGAAGGTCTTATGATCTACAGCCAAACAACATAAGACATACACGTTTTTATGGCTAGGTTTTACACAGAAAGGAGGGCGAAAAGTTACAGTAAGGTTTTTAGGTTTTCTGGCTGGCTTTGAAGAAAAAGGGGTTCTAGTTTCAGTAACCACCCTGGGGAAGAGGGAAGAGTCTAGTTTTATGTGTAGCCTCAATGGAGGATGAGAAGCCAAAGAATAGCAGTAGGTCACTCACTTCTGCTTCTAAGGCCTTCCTTTTGGGGTATTATTTTCCAGTCCCCAATGGGGAGAAGAGATCTGGGAGGTCTTTATACCCAGAATGACAAGATTTAGGCTTTTGATGAAAAGTGATAAAGAATAAGATAATTAGGTGGGGGAATGTGGCATTCCACAAGAGCAGTCCAAATGACTATAACATACTTCTGGTTCCTTACTGTTGCAAAGCACTTATTTAACTGCCTCACTTGGGCAGTTACAATGCATTTATATCAGGTATAGCTAAAATGCTTGATTTACTGTTAAGAAACTTGGCGCTTAGAAAGGTGAAATGGCAAGAAATGACCATTTGCTGTCACTAAATGGTGGACCTAGGTCTCAAACAAGTTTCTTGATTCCTAGAATCGTTCTTACGTTGCTTCAATTCTGTTACATCAACTGGAAAAGGAGTGGTATTTTCCAGTTCCTTTTTAGGCTCATTGAGAAAGAAGCAGAATTTATGTATTTCTATTTCTGGCCCCTTGTGAAGTATCCATTTCACAATATGTTTGGTATGCAACAGAAGCAATGAAATGTAATGATTCAATCAATGATCTTCCAGAGTTTCTCTGATTTATATAAATTCATATTCATATTCATTTGTCACAGAGGACATGCACTTGTTTTCAAGGAAATCTGAACTTGTTTAAATCTTTCTCCATATTTTAAAATTTTGGTAGCAGTTATAATGAATATCTTGAGATTGGTAAAGAATACTAACAGTGTCTTAGCATGGAAGTTGTGAAGGGCATTTTCATACTATCTTAGCTGTTGGAGAGTTCTTATGCGTATAGCATAGGTCTGACACAAAAGTAATTTTTAGAATCAACCTGAAGTCACTACTTTAACTTGAGGAAGCAGATTTTCATGGTATTGTGGGGAGGCCTCAATCATTCCTGTTACACAGTCACTAAATCAGGTTGATTTTTACAGAATCCTAAATAATTCTTACATATTCTCCCTTCTACATTCTCTCTTCATTCTCTCATAGCTAGGATGATTCCAATGCTTACTAACTAGTTCCCTAATTCCTCTAGCCTCCAATGTCTCTTAACTATTTATTTACTTATTTATTTTTTGAGACAGTCTTGCTCTGTTGCCCAGGCTGGAGTGCAGTGGCGCCATCTCAGCTCACTGCAGCCTCTGCCTCCCTGGTTCCAGTGATTCTCTTGCCTCAGTCTCCCAGGTAGCTGGGATTACAGACACACGCTACCATACCCGGCTAATTTGTTTTTGTATTTTTCATAGAGATGGGGTTTCACCATGTTGTTCAGGCTGGTCTCAAACTCCTGACCTCAGCTGATTCATCCACCTCAGCCACTCAAAGTGCTAGGATTACAGGTGTGAGCACCACGCCGGGCCCATTTTAAAAAACAAAAACCAAATATGCCTTATGAAAAGGTCAGTGGCTTCTCATAGGTTCATGGGAAAGCCCTGTAGCCTCTTAGCCCCTTTTCATAATACTGTCTGCTCGCACTCAAAGACACTAATAACAATGTAATCTTTCTATTTCTACTTATTTTATTATTATTATTATTATTTTACAACTTTGTTCTGGAACAATTCCCCGTGAGAATCTTTATAATACTCAATTCCTTCTGAAATTACATCTCCATGCAAAAATCCCTCTAATTCAAAACGTACACTTATCTCTGAAAATGTGCTTTCATGTCATTTAATAATTGAGAACAATTATTATCAATAGAAAAATTTTAATGCATCTATTGTTTACTCCCATTAACTAAACTGAACTATAGAGCATTTGTCTTATTTTCCACTACTCTAGGGGCATGTGTGTGTGTGTATGTGTGTGTGTGTCTGAATTAAAAAATTCCATCAAATGGGTTACATTATTGTCAGATGGTCATCAAATTCAGTGATTTCATTTTCTGTTTTCCTGTGTGAGAAAACAGGGGTAACAAATTTCTCTGCCCCTTTCATGACTCTTGTTTCCATGGCCTGATGTACAAGACTATCTTCCTTATCTTCAGAAGTATACCATTTTATATATATATGCAATTTTTAGTGGTGGCAACTACAAAACAAAAACAAAAAAAATATTTCAAGTTTGCCTTTCAAATTCCCAAATGTTACATGTCAGTATTTACTGTTGGCAGGTCGAGTAGGGAGGGTATGGAGAAATAATAAAATGGGATTTCTGAATTGTCTTGGGTTTTAGCTATTATCTTTATAATGTGAAGAAACTACTGGTTATTCAGAGATTACATACTTGTTTTATTTTAATTATAAGTACTTGCAGGCAACTATGTAACTGTGAAATGGATACACACTATAGTGTGCCAACAAGTACATAGAAAATACGATCTGACACATGAGTAAGATTTGAGATCTTCCCCAAATAAAATCACAATTTATTTTAAAAACATCTAGTATTATTTACTACTTTCTCAGTGTATGCCGTTGAAGAAAGTTTCTTGTGTATATGTGGTTAAATCAAGGCTATTATTTGAATAGTACACAGTAAGGCTAAAATTTGTGAATGTTAATGTCATATTTTACTGTATGTATATGAGTTTCATATCTGTAAAATTTGCAGTACTAATTATAGTATAACTTCACAATCATATAAGATCTTGTACATTTCATTTTATTATTATTATTATTATTATTATTATTATTATTATTTGAGATGGAGTCTCGCCCTGTTGCCCAGGCTGGAGTGCGGTGGTGTGTAATCTCGGCTCACTGCAACCTCTGCCTCCTAGGTTCAAAGATTCTTCTGCCTTAGCCTCCCGAGTAACTGGGATTACAGATGTCTGCCACCACACCCAGCTAATTTTTGTATTTTTAGTAGAGACGGTGTTTCACCATGTTGGCTAGGCTGGTGTTATTAATTTTTTTAAGATGGAATGTTGCTTTGTCACCCAGCCTAGAGTGGACTGGCGTAGTCTCGGTTCACTGTAGCCTCTGCCTCCTAGGTTTAAGTGATTCTCCTTGCCTCAGCCTCCCAAGTAACTGGGATTACAGGCATGTGCCACCACGCCGGGCTAATTTTTGTATTTTTTTAGTAGAGACTGAGTTTAGCCATGTTGGCCAAGCTGGTCTTGAACTCCTGACCTTAGGCGATCTGCCTGCCTTGGCCTCCCAAATTGCTAGGATTACAGGCGTGAGCCACTTTGCCTGGCCTAAGACCCTGTACATTTTAAGATATCCATTTATTTTATTGTATATGAAAAATTTAAACATGTTAGTAGCTATTCCAGGTGATAAAGCCCTCAGGAGTAAGTGATGAGCATTTTGCTGAGGCTCTTTATTTAAAACAGTAATGCCTGGTGGGGAAAGTTTTGGCTCCAGCACTATCTGAAATTTTCTTAGTTTCAGTTTTTTAATTTGTTTTAGATAATAGATAACTATTGAACTTACATTTTTGGAGACTTCATAAAAAACTGCATGACTTCTGGCCCATTGCGGACACTCAGTAAGTGTGGATTTTCTTAGAAAACTATATATTAAAATTATAAAACTTTATCTAATCTTTTATTTTTGTAAATAGGAATTCACTCAATGGTAAATTCTGTTCAGTAATCATTTGTTTTAAATCTCAACTTGACTAAATTTCCGGAGGCTTTGTTGTAGGCAAATGACCATGCTAGGTGTTCTGGTGGATTTAATGATATAAAAAGATGCATTCTGTGCCCACCAAGTCCAAGTCCTCATGTATTGAAGTCCAACAGCTGTAACAGAAATACAGCTTAAAACTTGCTGAGGTAGAATCTTAAAGAAAGTACAGGATACAGGAAACAACATTTAAATAGAGAATGCTTTTATCCAGCATAATAGGATGTTCACTATGGAACAAATATCTGACAGCAGTTACCTTAATTATGGATAGTTATACTGTTTTCCTCATACACTGAATCTGTAATTCACAGGACCCACGTCTTTACGTCTGACGGGCTTCCATGAACAAAAATTTCTTCCATAAATCTCCAGGACTTCTTACTATGGCTACCTTGGCCTGCATAGCTATTTACAGCTTTGTCACTACCACATGACTAACCTCTTTCCTTAGTGCAACTTGAGGGAAAACAGCACATTAAAAAAAGTTAATAGAAATTTCTCAATGACAGTTGAAACTACTCCACCCCATTTCAAAACTGAGGAATTTGCTGAAATGTTTAAATATACAAAATTCTTCCAAATAGCACGTAGTATCCCATATAGTACATACACCCTTCTGCATTTCCAAATAACAGCCTGTATGATTTCGGAACAGAATTCCTTATTTTCCTTCCCTTCATCTACCAGTTTCGAAGCTGTACCTTTGTATGGAAAGCCAGAATATTTTTCTGCAAGAACTTGGAAGTCGTCAAAGGATTTTCATTTGATGATAAATATGGGGTACTTTTAATGAGATTTGATTAAAACAGGGTATTTAATAAGTTGAAAAGTTCTTTTAAGATATCAGCTGGAAGGCCGGGCGCGGTGGCTCATGCCTGTAATCCCAGCTACTCCGAAGGCTGAGGTAGAAGAATCGCTTGAATCCGGGAGGCGGAGGTTGAGGTGAGCCGACATCGCGCCAATGCACTCCAACCTGGGCAACAAGAAACCCCGTCTCAAAAAAAAAAAGAAAAAAAAGAAAAGAAAAAAGGAAAAAAAGAAAACAAAAGATATCAGCTAGAAAGTTGAAAAGGCTCATGATTTTTGCATTTTCCTTTCGCACTGAGGTATGTCAGACACACCCATCTGTACCTTCGTTGCTTTGACTCCTGCAGTTTAGAAACTAAGCAAGTCTTTCAAGTCTGCAAGAGCTGTGTTAATGCCACGGGTCTAGGTGTTCCAGCTAATAACCTTAGCCTTAGACCAATATCAGGCGCACAGAGAGGGTAACCTTGACCGCACCCAAGCCGCCGACCGTCGCCGGCAAGTAGCTGGGTCTCAAAACACTAGTGGAATAAGGCAGCCTGATGCATACCAAAAGCGCTGGACCCTCCGGCAAGCTCAAATACGTACAAGAAATAAGCAGTTAAGAAATAAGCAGAGGGCCTGAACAGCAAAACAAAGCCCGCTAAACCAATGGAAAACCGGGGAGGGAGGCGGAGCCCCAGGCAAAACCTGAGGAAGCGCTTGAATTTGGAAATTTAAATTAAGCATTACATTGAGGGGGCTAAATACCATTATTTCAAAGGTCTGTTTCGATCAGAGCAGTTTCGTGGTCTAATGTGTCTTGAAGGATTACAGCGTTTTTCATGGAGAAAGTGATTGGCTCTGAAAAGAGCCTTTGGGTTGAAGGTTGAGCACTCAAAACGATTTACGCTCTCTCCCCACGAATGCGGCGGGCAAGCTGGATGTCCTTAGGCATGATGGTGACGCGTTTGGCATGGATAGCGCACAGGTTGGTGTCCTCAAAAAGCCCCACCAAGTAAGCCTCGCAGGCCTCCTGCAGCGCCATCACAGCGGAACTCTGAAAGCGCAGGTCGGTCTTGAAGTCCTGGGCGATTTCTCGCACTAGGCGCTGAAACGGCAGCTTCCGGATAAGAAGCTCGGTGGACTTCTGGTAGCGACGGATCTCGCGCAAAGCCACGGTACCAGGGCGGTAGCGATGAGGCTTCTTCACGCCACCCGTGGCAGGAGCGCTTTTGCGAGCTGCTTTAGTGGCCAACTGCTTGCGCGGTGCTTTACCGCCTGTGGATTTACGAGCGGTCTGCTTAGTACGCGCCATACCTCACCTGCAAAGTAAGTGAGTTAGAAAAATTGGTTTACCCCTCTTTTTATATAGGAACAGAATCACTCTGATTGGATTGTGGACAATCCCTGTTAGTGATCGGTTGCTAAATTCCGGAAGTGCTCGGAGCGATTCACGATTGGTTTATTTTTTCAGTGCAAGATTCTGATTGGTAAATTTGGATAGAGAACTGGCTCCTTTAAACAAGTTGTTTTTTGGTACATATGTCTTTGATGTTTGGCATACAGCATGACCTGCAAAGACATTTATCATTTAACTTAATAGACTGACCTTTTATTGTTTAGCTATAAAAAATCGAATGTGTTTGAATTAGAAAATGCTTTAGAATTTTTTTTTTCAAAAACCTCCGCTGCTTTTTTCTGCTTAATTTTCCTGAAGTTTTTCCCTTCCCTATTCACTCATTTAAAATCCGTTGTCTAAGTATCTCTCAATGAATCCTCGTTTCATTATGGAGTACATAGCTAATTCATTCAAATAAGGTTTTCTAAGATACACTAAACACAAGGAACTTTGTGTTTCATTTGTGTTAGAGTAAAGTTCTAACATCGTGGAATCCCTACCTCTGTAATACTAGGTTTGACTCAAATCATTTAATGGTATTATTTTGTTTTGTTGAAATTAAAATATTCAGACATAATGGCAAGAGCCGTCAAAAAAAGTATTTTCAGTATAGAATCTTGAAAAAGATGGCGGCGAAGAGTCTTAGAAGGTTGTTTCTTTATAAGACAACAATGGCGCAGTTTCTCCAGATCCCTGCGGGAGAGAACTGAGGTGCCCTGAACAATTTAAGACACGTCCAACAGGACTTTTATAGGAGTGGACTCACCCAAATAACAGGACTTCTTAACTTGGTTTTCGCTTCCAAACTCAACAGCTCCCAATTACTTTGAAAATGTAACAAATGTTTACTGGAAAAGATTCTTAAGAAATGACATTATAGCCTAACACAGTATTTTAAATCAACCTATCGGGTTCCCTGTAGGTGTTCTTTTCCTAGCCAATAAAAAGAGCAGTTTGGGAATTCTTAATTTACATACTTTTAATCTATTGGCTACTTTGGTTCAGGCAGAGTTTAGATTTACAAGTTTGCGTTTGTGTAACCGTACTATAGTTCAGAAAGGGATAGTGCGCGTGCGCGCCTGTTGCAAGGTCTAGTTTCTTTTTGTTTTTCTTTCCCATTAGGTTTTCTTTCTTATTGGAAAGCTATTTTGTAAAGTGTTGTAGCAGGTCCGCAAAGACGCTGGCAAGTAGTCTAAGGCGATTGACATCATGAATATGCTGTCTCCCCTCCAGGGAGGGGAGACGGCCAAACCAAATTTATCTCTGCCTGCAAATGCCCGCGGATGTCTGCAAGCTGGAGGGGGGAGGAGACAAAGAATGTTTTGTGCATTCCTGTTCATTCCTTGAATTCTGTTAAACCTCCCCTATTTTAGGGCATTCATCAAAATTCTGCTAACCACAGGATTGATACAATTGCACCTTTCAAGTTAGTGTCTATTTTGCAAATTTGAATTATCTTAGGACTCATGAGCAAATCTTGACTGAAGTTACACGTTGTCACGCGTTTCAGTCTCACATCTGAAGTATTTATGAGTCCCTTGCTTCTCTCCTTTTCAGAAAAAGAAACTTCTGTACACTTTAAATCACGGTAAAACGGTTAGATATGTTGGCAAAATGGTTTTATAAGAAGCAAGTAAAGAACTGAAATCCTTTTGTACAATATGATCAGGTATCTGTGGGCTGGGCTGTTTGTTAATGAGAGCTATGCCCTCTCTATGCTTTTCCTCTCCACAGTCCCTACATGTCATCTTCTGAGGTCCAAGGCCTGTTTATTGATATTATCTTCTGTTTTCTCATTTTCATTTTAGTTTTTTCATTTCTATTCTGAGAATGTTAATATCTACATCTAAAAAGTGTTTCCAAAATCAAAAGATACACTTTAGGTTAAAGGTTCAAAACACAGTCAGTGAGAACCATTAAGGAAATTCCATCTTTATGCCCCACAGTTTGATTTCCTCCCTGGTGTTCTTAAATCTGTCAATCTGGTATTTTGCCATCTGAAGCTACCTTCAGTTCCTTTCATAATCCTCATCTCTAAATATGTGTAAAGCTTTATTTTAGAACTCAGTGCAAAATTTACCTGATTACATAAGAACTTACCAGCTCACTTGTATTAATCAGTAATTTCCATGATTATCTCCATACCTGAACACAACTTCCCGTAGGATCTGTGTTTTGTGATAAAACAGTCAGAAACCAGTTGTGGCTACTGAGCATTTGAAATGTGGCTGTTGCTGCTGAGGACTGACTTTCTTTTTTTGAGGAGTCTTGCTCTGTAACTCAGGATGGAGTGCAGTGGCATGATCTCAGCACACTGTTACCTCCACCTCCTGAGTTTAAGAGATTCTCCTGCTTCAGCCTCCAGAGTAGCTGGAATTAGAGGTGCTCGTCATCACGCCCGGCTTATGTATTTGGGAGGGGGGTGGGGGGAAGTATTTTTAGTAGAAACGGGGTTTCACCATGTTGGCTTGGCTGGTCTCCATCTCCTGACCTTAAGTAACCCGTCCGCCTCGGCCTCCCAAAGTGCTGGGATTACAGCCATGAGTCACTGTGCCAGGCCTGAATTTTTATTTTACTTACTTTTCGTTATTTTAATTCAAAAGCTGATACTGCAGTTATTGGAAAATGTTAGACAGGTTTTGAACTATCACATATATGAATTTAATTCTACAGCACTGAAGTTTATGAAATCACAATGAAATTCCATTTACTTCCAACAAACATTTAATACCAAATTGAATAGGATGTCCCTCATATTTAGAAGACTTAAGATTTAAAAAAGAATGTGAAATACTGCATTAATAATGTTTTTATATTGACTATATTTTGAAATAATGATTTTGTATTTTGGGTTAAATATAATTATTAAAATTCTTTTACCTGTTTATTAGTTTTTAAAATGTGCTTACTGGAAAAATCAACATTACATATGCAGCTTGTATTATTCTTTTTTATTTTATTCTTATTTTTTGAGGCAGAGTCTCGCACTGTCACCCAGGCTGCAGGGCAGTGCTGCAGTCTTAGCTTACTGCAACCTTTGCCTCTCAGGTTCCAGCGATTCTCCTGCCTCAGCCTCCTGAGTAGCTGGGATTACAGGCACTGGCCACCACACCCAGCTAATTTTGGCATTTTTAGTAGAGACGAGGTTTCACCATTTTGGCCAGGTTGGTCTCGAACTTCTGACCTCAGGTGATCCGCCTGCCTCGGCCTCCCAAAGTGCTGGGATTACAAGCGTGAGTTACCGCATCTGGCCGTGGCTTGCGTTATTCTTTATAAATAGCATTGTTCCAGGATTCTCCATTTCTCTTCTCTGTTTCTTGATTCTTTACCAAATCTTGACAGCATACGCCTTGAAACAATGAGGATATTCAATATACTTCTATGAACCCAGTTATAGCATCTGGATTTAATCTACAATAAGTATCTATATTTATATCTACATCTACATGTCTATACAGTTGTGTTAGGGAACTAAGGGGGCTTGTTAAACCATTACTCACTGAGGCAAGAAGAGGTGGGTAACTAGCAAAATTATTGATGTTTGAATTTTTCCATGGCAAAATATCAGTAAGTGGACAGTATTTGAAATTCTTTTAGCTAGGCACAGTGGCTCAGGCCTATAATGCCAGTGACCCAAGAGGCTGGGGTAGGAGGATTGCTTGAGGCTAGGAATTTGAGGCTGCAGTGTCATAATTGTGACACTGCACCCCAGTCTGGGCAACAGAGCAAGACTCAAAAATGAAAAAAAAAAAAAAAAAAAAAAGAGAAGTATTATATGAATATTTTTCTCTCTATCGTATGTTTTTGAGGGACAGCATCTACAACTGCTAATTCTGGTGTTTAAAAAAAGGGGAAGAGAAATCACTGTGGAAGCACAATGCCATTTCATGAAAAGAAGAAAGTCCAGAAAATAATTTGCTATTCCTGGAAGCTACATAAACTCCAAGAAAGACTCAGATAAGAACATCAGGTCAATTACTTTGAAGTCTAAAAAGAATACAAAGTTAACGTGTTTATTATTTTGTAGGAGCCAAGGCAAGCTCTGAAGCTTTGCTGAAAGATTAGCTTGCAAAAGGCAGATTAATTGTGGAAAAGTTACACAAATTTATTAACGTGTTCAAGGGAGCGTTTAGGATGAAAACGCAAAGATACAAGAAAAAATTGTCCACTTTTATGCTTAGGTTCAACAACATATGGACAACCTTGTAGAAATTTGATTGGATAAAAAGGGTATGATGTAATGTTAATAAACTGAGTGGAGAAACCCAGCAAGGATTGTTTGCCTAGACTCTTCTTGGCCTCTGTCAACTGAAGAATGAGAAGGTTCATACATTTGCAAAGGAGAGCTTTATTTCTCAAAGGATTGCAGCCTGCAAGGTGGCCATTCTGGGCCACCACAGCCTGGGAAGGGTAGCCTTGGTTTGCTGAGAGACAGGCAGTTAAGGAGGGAGGGATAAAACAGGAATTTTTGAGGAATGGGTGGGCCAAATATACATATTTAACAGGTTATAGGAGGAGCTATGAATATTCATGAAGGAGACCCAAGCACAGGTGTATTAGGTTTACATGTATGTAACATATGTCACATGATCAATTTGGGGTGAAGATTTAACATGTAAATGAGTTATAATTAGGTCCTATATATAAAACTGAAATGTAGGGCAGAAGTCTATGATCTGCATTCTGAGGAGACTGGTCACATTCAGTTGCGGGTCTGCAGTCATTTATCAAGAAACTCTGTGGTCCTTAATACCTGTCTTATCTGGACCACCATGGAGAAGGGTGGAAGGGGCCAGATAAAGTAAGTAAAGGGGCTTTCTGGTGTATTATTCCCTCAAATCGGACTTTGAAAAAGTCTAGCAGTGATTAGAAAGTGGAAGAAGGGTAGAAACAAACAGGATGTGTAGCCTCCATCCTGTCATGCCTGGGAACTTAAACTTTTGGGGTCGTTTAGCCAAAGGAGCGTCCATTATTCTGTCAAAGGGGTTTAGAATGTTCATTTCATCCCTCACCTCTTTGAACATGCATTCCTTCCTTCTGGGTACTGGGTATGGGACAGCTCCATCTCTGGAATGGGGTCTTATGACCTGCATTAAACAAGGTGGGTCAAATAATTTCTCTGTGGTCAGTTGTTACACAAAAAGGTGGAAGGGAAGTTAGAGTAATATTTTTAGTTTTTATGGCTGGCTTTGGGGAAAAAGGATTCTGGTTGTCATAAGCCACGCTGGGAAAGAGGAATTTTAGTTTCTATGTCTAGCCTCAGAAGAGAATGGGACTGAGAGACAGGAGGGCAGGAGAAAGTCAGAGAAAAATTTTGCTTCTGAGGTTGCTTCTTTGGCCTTCATTTTGGGGTATTGTTTCTGAGCCCGAATTTGATTAATGAGTAAAGGATGTCAAGGAGTTTTACTATGGGGCTTCATAGACATTTATCTTACAATTGCTATATTTTATCTTGTTTTACTTAAAATGTAGTTTAAGAAAATCGTAAGATTTCTAAGGAAAAACGGGAGGGGACATAATGTGTCCCACTATAAAACATTTATAGTTTTTACAAAGTTTGCAGGGAAATGTGCTTTTATAATCTCACAATTTACTATTGATGAAAGGTATCACACTTCTTGAAGTTACTTCTTGGAGGCTTTTGTCTGATGATGCAAATAATTTCTGTTATTTGTATCACCAGAAATTATTTTTGATGCTAATTATTTTTGATGCAAATTATTTGTGATGCAAATAATTTCTGTTCAGTGGAACAGATATAACTCCAATTATTTAGGACCCTTGGGGCATTAATTTTTTTTGTAATCTCATTCAGCAACCTTGTGCTAACATTTAAGAAAGGGCAGCTTTTCCCTTAAGTAGCTCAGTGACTTCTGGTAGTGACAGAGTTTGCCATGATTCAGCGCCGGTATCTGAAGGACATCATCAAGCTGCTGGTGGCCAGAGTGCTCTTGCTGGCTGCCTTGGTGGCTAGCTGCTTAGGAGGCTCTTTGCCACCAGTGGACTTGCGTGTGGTTGGCTTGGTGTAGGCCATGACCTTTCATATCAGATTTACAGATCAGTTCTCTTTACAGGGCCTGGTGTGATGCAATTAGTTTTGAGATTTTTTTTTGTGGAGCAGTGTGACTGGATTTCTAGTAAAGTTGAATAATTATGCTTTACAGTGTAGTCCATTTATAAATTTCGGTCATAAAACTAAGTTTTTGCTGCTGGGTTTTTTTTTTTTTTTTTTCTTTCCTAAACAGGATCTTGCTTTGTCCCCCATAGCTCACTGTAGCTTCGAACTCTTGGGCTCAATCAATCCTTCCCTGCCTACTTCTCCCAAGTAACTAAGATCTCAGACCAAGACACCATGCCAGGCTAACTTTTCCCTTTTTTTTTTTTTTTGAGACGACGGAGTCTCCCTCTGTTGCCCAGGCTGGAGTACAATGGCACCATCTCAGCTCACTGCAACCCCCGCCTCCCGGGTTCAAGTGATTCTCCTGCCTTAGCTTCCCGAGTAGCTGGGATTTCAGGAGCCCACTGCCGGCCCGGCTAATTACTTTGTATTTTTAGTAGAAACAGGGTTTTGCAATGTTGGCCAGGCAGGTCTCAAACTCCTGACGTCAAGTGATCTGCCCACCTCGGCCTCCCAAAGTGCTGGGATTACAGGTGTGAGCCACCGGGCAGGGCAGGTTTTTTACTTTTTGTGGAGATGAGGGGGGTGTCTGGCTTTATTGCCCAGCTCGGTCTTGATAACCTGGGCTCAAGCGATTCTTCTGCCTTGGTCTTTCAACTTGCTGGGATTACAGGTCTGAGCCAGGGCGTTAGGCCATTACAGCTTAGTTTCGTTTAGTGTTGATTTTAGAATACTGTGTTAATTGCGCTTTTTGAAAAGAGAAATCCAACAAACAAATCTCACTGGAGGAATGTAGTCTTTTTTTTTTTTTGAGACGTAGTCATGCTCTGTTGCCTAGGCTGGAGTGCAATGGCGCGATCTTGGCTCACTGCAGCCTCTGCCTCCCAGAATCAAGCGCTTCTCCTGCCTCAGCCTCCCAAGTTGCTGGGACTACAGATGACCGCCACCACGCCCGGCTACTTTTTGTATTTTTTAGTGGAGACGGGCTTTCATTATGTTGGCCAGGCTGATCTCGGACTGCTGACCTTGTGATCCGCCCACCTTGGCCTCCCAAAGTGCTGGTATTACAGGCATGAGTCACTGAGCCCAGTCGGAATGTAGTCATCTTTAAAACTTAAAAAGCCCGCCCTGAAATCCTAATGGGCAGCTATCCTTCTTTGTTCTCTTATTACTGTATCAATATTTCAGCCTTTTCTGACAAGTGCACATGAATAAACAGCCTATGTGAAATAATAAAACGTATACACACCATGGACTTATACACAAAATAACATAGTGACACACCTTGAGGTGTTACAACATCGGTTCCTATTCTTGTGTACCTTTATAAACGCATTTTTACTGCAAAGACACACCAGTAAGACAAACTAGTGCACAAAATGTGAGCAAGGATTTCAATAATGAACTGACCAGTAACGTCAGAAGCGTTCGTAAAACTAGGACAAGGTTTCAGGCATTGTATGTGTATTCCAGCACTTTCCAGAAAACGTGGGTGGCTCTGAAAAGAGCCTTTGGTTTCTGGGACTCGGGGTCACTGATGGACTTGACTAGTAATCATTTCACTTGCCCTTGGCCTTATGGTGGCTCTCCGTCTTCTTAGGCAGCAGTACGGCCTGGATGTTGGGCAAGACACCGCCCTGCGCAATGGTCACGCGACCTAGAAGCTTATTTAGCTCCTCGTCGTTGCGGATGGCTAGCTGCAGGTGGCGCGGGATGATGCGGGTCTTCTTGTTGTCGCGAGCCGCGTTGCCAGCTAGCTCCAAGATCTCAGCGGTCAGATATTCCAACACCGCCGCCAGGTACACGGGAGCGCCAGCCCCGACTCGTTCGGAATAGTTGCCCTTGCGAAGGAGGCGGTGGACACGGCCGACTGGAAACTGAAGCCCGGCCCTGGAAGAACGCGTTTTAGCCTTCGCCCGAGCTTTGCCGCCTTGCTTTCCACGTCCAGACATAGTGACTTCCTAGCAGCAGAAGAGGTAACAACCAACAGGATAAAGAAAAAGAATGTGCTCGATGGAGGAATAAGAAGCTAGTTATAGTCGTCGGTAGAATTGTAAAAGGCTCAGTTTGATTGGTTAAAATTATTCTTTGACGAAACAACCAATTAGAAAGGAAATAAGGTGAAAGCTATTTTACATGTATGCGTCACTAACACATTGCCCAATCAGTGCTGGATATTTTGAATTCTTTATTTGCATAAAAGACGTATAAAAGGAGAGACTCTAGACACGAGTTCTTATTTAAGTGTTTTCATCCTTACTGTACTTCTTATTTACTGACAATATGCCTGAGCCAGCCAAGTCAGCTCCTGCTCCGAAGAAGGGCTCCAAGAAGGCTGTGACCAAGGCGCAGAAGAAAGATGGCAAGAAGCGCAAGCGCAGCCGTAAGGAGAGCTACTCCGTGTACGTGTACAAGGTGCTGAAACAGGTTCACCCCGATACCGGCATCTCATCGAAGGCCATGGGCATCATGAATTCCTTTGTAAACGACATCTTCGAGCGCATCGCAGGCGAGGCTTCCCGCCTGGCGCACTACAACAAGCGTTCCACCATCACCTCCAGGGAGATCCAGACGGCCGTGCGACTGCTGCTTCCCGGAGAGCTGGCCAAGCACGCAGTGTCCGAAGGCACCAAGGCTGTCACCAAATATACAAGCTCCAAGTAAATGTGTGCTTAGGCACTTTAGAACTCAAAGGCTCTTTTCAGAGCCACTCAAGTCGCACATAAAGAGCATTAATGCTGAATATCACCGTTTTCTAGGGAATAATTCTTCCAATTTTGTAATTCCAGCACTTTGGGAGCCCGAGGCGTGTGCGGATCTAGCGTAGCCTACCTAACATGGTTAAATCCCGTCTCTACTAAAAATACAAAAAATTTGCCGGGCGTGGGGCAGTTGTCTGTAATCCCAGCTACTTGAAAGGCTGAGGCAGGAGAATCTTGAACCCGGAAGGCGGAGGTTGCAGTGAAACGAGATGGCGCCTTTGCATTCCAGCCTGGGCGATAAGGGCGAGGCTTCGTCTCAAAAAAAAAAAAAAAAAAAAAAGAATCACAAGATACACGTATTCTGTGTTGGCAAGAGCCTGTAATCCTAGCAGTTTGGGAGGCCGATGCATGAGGCTCGATTCAGGAGTTAACAGGTTTTGCCTGGGTAACATACTGAGAACTCATCTCTGCAAAAAATGAAACTAACCGGTTGTGACTCGTTGTACTAACAGTTACTCGGTAGGCTGAGGTGGTAGGATAGCTTAAACTAGAGCTACAGGCTGCAGGAAGATGTGAACACGCCACTGCAATTCCAGCCTGGGCGACTCTGGTAGGGGTAGGAACAGTAGTCTTTGGGTCTCTGAAGATCACCTGACAAGTTTGACTTCTGAGCACTCTGTTGTGGAGGGACTACCATGGGCATTGGCGATGTAAAGTTGAGCTAAAAATCTCGTTTTGGGCCGGGTGCGGTGGCTCACGCCTATAATCCCAGCACTTTGGGAGGCCGAGGTGGGCGGATCACGAGGTCAGGAGATCGAGACCATCCTGGCTAACATTGAAACCCCATCTCTACCAAAAAAATACAAACAAAATTAGTCGGGCGTGGTGGCACTTGCCTGTACTTTACAGCTACTCCGGAGGCTGAGGCTGGAGAATCCCTTGAACCCGGGAGGCGGAGGTTGCAGTGAGCTGAGATCGCGCCACTGCACTCCATCCTGGGCGACAGAGCTAGACTCCGTGTATATAAATATATAAATATATAGATATATAAAATATATACATATATGAATTACATATATAAATATATATTTAACTATATATAAATATATATACTATATATAAATATATATATATACACCTTTGGACTCGTGAGGCGAGGCTGGTGGATCACTTGAGGTCAGGAGTTCAAAAACAGCCTGACCCACATGGTGAAACCCTGTGTCTACTAAAAATACAAAATTAGCCGGGTGTGGTGGTGCATGCCTGTAACCCCAGCTACTACGGAGACTGAGGCAGGAGAATCGCTTGAACCCGGGAGGCGGAGGTTGCAGTGAGCCTAGATCGCGCCATTTCACTCCAGCCTGGGCAACAGAGGAAGACTCTGTCTGAAACACAGAAACCATTAGTTTATAGTCATTAATCAAATTTCTAAAATGGGGCCAAAAAAAAAAAAAAAAAAACACGTCACTACTCCATAGTACTCCATGAGCAGCCTCAGGTTTCTGAAAACGACAACATAGCACTTCCAAGTATGGTGCCTTGACACAGTGAACATTCTAAGAAATTAGTAGAACAACATAGACAGGAATGTTCTTATGACCTTCCTCTGAAGCAGGTCTTACGACCTTCCTGTGAGTCTTGCAGAGTATGAGAGGAATCGGAACAAATAGACATTGCTAGATTTCTCCTTATTATCCTTAGCTCATATTATTTTTGTCTCGTTATATTTCTGCATGACTCTCTACTCTTCATCAAACCTAGTGCAAAAACACTCAGGTTTAACCCCTTCTTCAGGTCTTTATTTCCTTATGTCATGTAAAACTTTATATTAAATGTATATGTTTTTCTCTTGGCCAGGCGCCGTGGCTCACGCCTGTAATCCCAGCACTTTGGGAGGCCGAGGCGGGCGGAGCACGAGGTCAGGGGATTGAGACCATCCTGGCTAACACGGTGAAACCCCGTCTCTACTGAAAATACAAAAGAAATTAGCCGGGAATGGTGGCGGGCGCCTGTAGTCCCAGCTACTTGGGAGGCTGATGCTGGAGAATGGCGTGAACCTGGGAGGTGGAGCTTGCTGTGAGCCAAGATCGTGCCACTGCACTCCAGCCTGGGGGACAGAGCAAGACTCCGTCTCAAAAAATAAACAAATAAATAAATTTAAAAAATAAACGTGTATGTTTTTCTCTTGTTAATCTGTATTTTGTTTCAGGGCCCCAGCCAATGAACATAAGATGGGTAAAAGGAAACACTCTTTCCTCCCCTACAACACACACTAGGGGTAGGTGTGCATCTGTGTTCTGTGTGTTTGTCTTTGTGGAGTACAAAAACTGGCATAACATAGAAAAAGTGTGGAGAAAAGTAATCCTAGAATGAAAATGTTTGAGAAGTGTGTTTGTTAGGGCTGCCAAAACAAACTACCAAAGACTATGTGGCTTAAAAAAATTAATTTTGTCACAATTCTGAAGGCTACAAGTTCAAGATCAACCCAGTGAGCACAATTGATTTTTTCTTGGACCACTCTCCTTGGGGTTTCCCCTTTCTGGTCTTTCCTCTGTGTGTGTGGTTTGTTTTTTAATCATCTTATAAGGACAGCAGTCAGATTAGATTAGTACCCATTCCTAAAACCTCATTTTACACCTTTAAAGACCTTATGTCCAAATAAAGTCACATTTTCAAGTACTTGGTATTGGACTTCAACGTTTGAATTGTGGGCTGGGGACAGGAAATTCAGTCGATATCAAAAATTATGGTGATTAAGCTTGTAAATAGTACACGAAATAAGTATTTCACAGGCATCTCAAACTCAGCGCAACTAAAACAGACCTTATGATACGCTACCTAGCTTCACTTACTCATCCAACTTTGAAATCTAGTCCCCATTCCAGAGTATTCCCTTTTATGCAAATACTTAAAAATATATAACGTCTTACTGATTCTAACTTCTAATTTTATGTTAATATTGTCCGTATTTTTGTTTACTGTGGCTAAAATCTGAAAATATTAATGTTGAAGAGTTAGACTTTGCCTAAAACTAGGTTTTATCCCTAATGGAATATTATGCAGCTGTTAAAAATAATGCTTTTAAAAAAAATAAACGACATAAAATATGCTCATTGCATTGTATAGGGTAAATCCAAGTTGCCAAATGACGTATTCTTATTTATTTACATGACATCACACACACATTCACATGCACACACACACTATATAGTTTTAGGAAAAAAGAGTGACTATAAGGGTCAATGCCAAAATGTTAAGAGTGCTGTTACATTTTTTTTGGTGCAATAGCTCCTCTAAAGGTAACTTTCTCTATTTGTCTCTATCCAAAACTCTCCATCGTGTGGTTAAGAAATAGGAAACTCTCCCTAGGCCCTTTCCTCTCCAAGTCTCCCTGCCCTATGTTAAGAAAAATTAATTTATTCCACAGGTAATCATTGAGCACCAACTATGTACCAGCTATTATCCTATGCAATACAAAAATGAATAGAGTAAATTTAAGATATACTTACTAAGGAAATTGAAAATCAAGACAATAGAATATCCTAGCATAAAATGAAAAAAACAGGAAAAAATAGAGTAAGAATTATTTGTGAACGACCTAATAATCTGTGTGACTCTGAGCATATGTTCATGTTTATGAAATAATGTCCTAATGACCTCAAAGAGGATCAAATGGGAAGGCTAATTTTAAAAGTGTGAAATGACTGTAAGGAACAGAGGAACAAGAAGGATTAAGGCCAGAAAATGACATAATTTATGGTCAGGTCATGGTTACCTCTGGGGGCAGTAGCAGGAAGATGAGAGATGAGGTCAAAGCAGTTCTTGGTAATATAACAAATATAACACACATAACCAATATATTTGATTGACAATTGGGTTCAAGCATGGCCATCATATTATTTTTTATAACTTGTATATCGATTTGTTACATTTTTAAATGTATCTAGAAGTACAAACTTAAAAGCAAGTAAAGAAAAAATAATCTACAAACATATTTGTGGAAAATCACTTCAACTTCTATAAAAAGAACTTCTGTAAAACTATGAAATATTGCTTATAGCAAAATTTGGTTATAAAAAAGGAAAACTCTCCTTACACTCCAAAAGACTGTAGATGCTGAAAAAAGAGTGGGTGCTTAACAAAATCTCTGCTACTATATAAAACTTGATTTTTTTTCCCCCTTTTTTCCTTTTTTTTTTCAGATGGAGTCTCTTTCTGTCGCCCAGGCTGGAGTGCAGTGGTGCGATCTTGGCTCACTGCAACCTCCACTTCCCGGGTTTGAGTAATTCTCCTGCCTCAGCCTCCTGACTAGCTGGGACTACAGGCCACATGTGTGCCACCATGCTAATTTTTGTATTTTAGTAGAGATGAGGTTTCACCATGTTGGTCAGGCTGGTCTCAAACTCCTGACCTCAGGTGATCTACCTGCCTTGGCCTCCCAAAGTGATGGGATTACAGGCGTGAGCCACTGCGCCCGGCCTGTGAGACTTGTTTTTTAAGGGGTTCTTCTTGAAATATACTCCTTTTCTGCCAGGGAAAGGAAATACTTCACATATACGCTGAAGTATTTCATTTCATCATTTGTAAATTTGTTTAGATTTCCATTTATTTCATTCATATCCATTTCATTCAGGCAATGGTTCAGATAAATTAAACACATAATTTGAATTCAATATGCTAAATACAAGAACTAGTTTTGTAAAAGATATGAGAATTGTTTTTACATAATAAGAACAGTTGCTGAGTTAGGAAAGGGATTTTGTGTGGTTCCCTGTTGTTCAAAAGAAAGTCCACATTCCTGTCATTGGCCTAACATGCCTCCAAACCTGGCACAAAGCCACTTGTCCAAGCATCAACCATCAGTTCCAATACTGACATGATTTATGCTATTGTCTGAACTTCTATTTTATTTTATTTTTTCTTTAGAGATGGAGTCCTGTTCTCATTGCCCAGACTGGAGTGCAATGGCACGATCTCTGCTCACTTCAGCCTCTGCCTCCTGAGTTCAAGTGATTCTCCTGCCTCAGTCTCCCAAGTAGCTGGGATTACAGGCATTTGCCACCATGCCTAATTTTGTATTTTTAGTAGAGACAGGGTTTCACCAGATTGGTCAGGCTGGTCTCGAACTCCTGACCTCATGTGATCTACCCGCCTCAGCCTCACAAATTGCTGGGCTTACAGGTGTGAGCCATTGTGCCTGGCCTCTTTTCTGACATTCTATATAGTATTTAATTCTTGCTCTGCTTTCCATAAAGGCATATTTTGACTGACCAAATAGACTGGAAGCTCCTCAAGGGCAGGAAAAAAATATAGAGGGAGGTGGTGGGGAGGGGTGTTAATGCTAAACAATGTTGTTATGGATAGCCTCAAGAAGACTATGATATTTGAATACAAACCCGAAGGAAGTGAGGGACCACCACCTACAGGAACCTAGAAGCTGACTGGACCACTCAAGGGGAACCATCGGTATGTCGTTCCTGTGAGGAGTACTTCTAGCAAGTTCCAGGAACTGGTGGAGTTGGCTAGGAAGGAGTGGAAGAGTAGCGGGATTTGAGACCAAAGAGTTAATAAGGATCAGACAGTGTGGCCTGTAACCCACTGAAAGGACCTTGAGTTTTTCATTAAGTGATATGAGAAACATTGTGGGGGTTTCAGCAGAGGAGTCATCTGATCTGAATTGTCCTTTATTGGAATTCCTCTGGGAGAACAAGGTGATGACGGTGTTGTAGTAATAAAGGTAGAAGATGGCAGTGGCTTGACCAGAGGAGTAGCAGTGGGAATGAGAAATGGTTGGATTCTGTTTGTGTTTTCAAGGAAGAGGTCATAGAACTTACTGATGGATTGTTATGTAGGATGTGAAAGAAAAAGACAAAAATGATTCCAACTAACAGAGTATAAATGCCATTCACCAGTTTCAAGATGATGAGATTAGCTGTTTTGTCAGAGATAACGAAATTCTGTTGAAATTGGCAGTTCATATTAATTGGACTTTCAAGTAGAGATGTCAAGTAAATAACAGGGTCTCTGAGTATGGAGTACAACGCTGTGGGCTGGTCATTTAGTGTTCATGACATAAATATATGTATAGTATCTCCACAGCAACAAGGAAACATCAGTTCAAAAGAATCAGATGGAGATTTTCATTCTCCAGGTCCATCTTCTCAGAGCGATCAGAAGTGGCAGAGCTAAGGGAAGAGAAAAGGCAGCATCAGATAGAGCTCTGAATCCAGTTTCCACAAATAGGCTTCAGGAGGCCTGAGAACACATAGAATTGCATCAGGGGATTGAAATGTCCCCAGTTATGTGATGACAGTGGG
Source organism: Rhinopithecus bieti (assembly GCF_001698545.2). Lineage (NCBI taxonomy): Eukaryota > Metazoa > Chordata > Mammalia > Primates > Cercopithecidae > Rhinopithecus > Rhinopithecus bieti. Next base: position 398,842 of record NW_016813956.1, on the reverse strand, counting down.
TGTATTTTGGAAAAACTGTGAATATCTATCACTGGATCTCCGAAGTTATTCCCCATGGCTCTAACTTTAATAGATTATTTGAGTGAGGATTCCAATGTTATTTCATACTCTTATGAGTAAGGGCATTTTCCCACATTTGTAAAATAGGAATAATATTGATTGTGTGTTCTGAAAATTACAGGAGAAAAGGAAAATTACTGGAGAAAGAAATTGTAAAACTGTAAGTTAGGAATTCACATGTCATTAATACAAATCAAACATTCTTTACTTCTTTGACCCAAAGCTTTCTCCTTATTATCTACCTTCTTTCTTGAGAGATTTAGTTCCATCTTGTGGCTTTTTTTCTCTTATGGCAATTATGCTTTGACTGTGAATTATGTTTCCATGTTTCTTTTCTTTCTTGTTTTTTTTTTTTTTTTTTTTTTTTTTTTTTTTT
>NW_016813956.1:361688-398125 GCF_001698545.2 Rhinopithecus bieti | reverse complement strand
TTTTTTTTTTTTTTTTTTTTTTTTTTTTTTTTTTTTTTTTTTTTTTTTTTTTTGAGACGGAGTTTCCCTCTTTTTGCCCAGGCTGGAGTGCAATGGCACGATCTCGGCTCACCACAACCTCCGCCTCCCAGGTTCAGGCGATTTTCCTGCCTCAGCCTCCCAAGTAGCTGGGATTACAGGCATGCACCACCACCCTGGCTAATTTCATAGTTCTAGTAGAGACGGGGTTTCTCCGTGTTGGTCAGGCTGGTCTTGAACTCCTGACCTCAGATGATCCACCTGCCTCAGCCTCTCAAAGTGCTGGGATTACAGGCGTGAGCCACTGCGCCGGGCCCTATGTTTCTTTTCTAACTTGCAGGTTTTTATAGCCAACTGCCTATTTCATATCTTTCATATCTTTCCCTTAGGTATGTAACAGGCATCTTAAATTCTCTCTGGATATCCAAAAATAAACATTTGAATCCTCTCCAAAACTTGTTCCTTCTTTTTCCACATTTTAGCAACTGATACCTCCAATTCCAGTTGCTTTGGCTAAAATCATTGGAATCATCCATACATTTTGTCTGTTTTTCATACTCTACACATTCAGTAGCTCAGAAAGAACTATCAACCTTAATTCAAAATATATATAGAATCCAAGCACTTTTCATAGCCCGTACTACTAACACACTGGTCCAAGCCACTGTCATCTCAACTGCATTACTGTAGTACCCTCTGAACTGGTCTCCTTGCTACTACCCTGGTCCCATCACAATTTATTCTTCATCAGGATCCAGATAGCTCATTTAAAAATATAAATCAGGTCCAGTGTGGTGGCTCACGCCTGTAGTCCCAGCCCTTTGGGAGGCTGAGGTGGGCGAATCACGAGGTCAGGAGATGAAGACCATCCTGGCTAACATGGTGAAACCTCATCTCTACTAAAAATACAAAATATTAGCCGGGTGTGGTGGCACACGCCTGTAGTCCCAGCTACTTGGGAGGCTGAGGCAGGAGAATCACTTGAACCTGGAAGGCTGAGGTTGCAGTGAGCTGAGATTGCACCACTACACTCCAGCCTGGGTGACAGAATAAGACTATGTCTCGAAAAAAAAAAAAATTATATATATATACACACACACACACATATATACTCTTCCCACCACATGCTATGCCTTTTCCTGCTTCAGTGATCTTCATAGCAGTCAGCACCATCTGACACAGTAGGGTTTACTTGTTTTGTGTGTGTACCACCATCCAATAAATATGTGTGTGTGTGTGTCTATAAATCAGAGTATGTCAGTTCTCTGTTCAAAACTTTGCAGTGGCTCCCATCTCAGAGTAAAACAGTAGTCATAATGGTCTACAAGGCCATATAGAGACTCGTCTCCATTTGCCTTGCAGATCTTATTGGTTTTTAATTTGCACCCTCTCCAATACCGGCAGTGGGTTCTTGACCCTCAGAAAATAGAAATCGACAAAGAATATAAGCTGGACTTGAGCAAGGCAGTTTATTAGGGCTTTCGGCTTGAGCAGAAAGGGAGACAGCAGCCAGAGGTATACTTGCAGCTGGCTCCTTGAAAGCAACCTAGTCTACTTTGTTATTCTTTTCTGGGCTTCGTCCAGGTGACATCATGGCATGTCTGGGGTGGTCTGTTGGAAACACTTTTGCAGTCCCTTGTCATGTTTTTTCCTGTGTCTCAGGCCTCACTGGCGTCTTAAATCTTCATGCAGGGGTATGATTTTTATCATTAACATGATGCAAAATTTAGGTTAGGATAATCTAAGACCCTACAGTGCATGTTCGTTTGGGGAAGGTCTTTTGGAAGTCCCTATTGCCGATGGCCAGGATGTTTGTGGTTAGAGTGTTCTATTTCTTTGATGTCTGATTGCTTGATTTTATGAGCGGAAGCTTCAGTGGCTGCAAGGTTATGGAGCTGGGTGCTGCTGTAGTCAGCATAGCATGTAAAGAAGTGTGGCGGGGTCCCTTGTCCTGCCTTCCAATGTCTGCCTCACTTCTGCCCCGTTTTCCAGCCGTAATACTTGCTTTTTACCTCCAGGCTTTCCTGCTTGGTGTTCCATTTGGAATATTCTCTTGTAGCAGGACGAGCCACAGACAAAACTCCTCAGACACCGGATTAAAGAAGGAAGAGGTTTTTTATTCAGCCGGGAGTGTCGGCACTCTCACTTTCTCAATGTATTTTTTCTTTATCATTTTATGAGTAAAATTTCCCAAGACAGTATCATTTAAAATATCACCTCTTCCCACCACATGCTATGCCTTTTCCTGCTTCAGTGATCTTCATAGCAGTCAGCACCATCTGACACAGTAGGGTTTACTTGTTTTGTGTGTGTACCACCATCCAATAAACATAAATTCTATGCACACAGACATATTGTTTTGTTCTTTCTCATTCACTGCTTTAATTCCCAGAATGTAGAACAATGCTTGGCACATGCTGTGTGTTCCTTTTTGTCGCTGTTGTTACGTTAACATCCTCATAAAACTTTTTCTCCTCAAACCAGTGCCTTAGTACCAATAACATGATGCTTTTCATATATATGCACAAGGTCACACTTTTTAAAAATGACATTCAAAATAACTATTTTCCTGATTTCAAAGCATCAGCCTACGGATTACTTGTTGGCTAGAAGAAAAATCTGATTTTCAGTGGAACTATCACCCTAAACCACCAATTTTTTTTTTTTTTGGCAGTCTTTCTCTGTTGCCTAGACCAGAGTGCAGTGGTACCACCTTGGCTCACTACAACCTCCGCCTCCCGGGCTCAAGCCATTCTCCTAACTCAGCCTTCTGATTAACTGGGATTACAGGTGCCTGCCACCATGCCTGGTTAATTTTTGTATTTTTAGTAGAGTTGGGTTTTCACCATGACGGCCAGGCTGGTTTTGAACTCATGACCTCAGGTGATCGGCCCACCTTGCCCTCCCAGTGTGCCGGGATTAGAGGCATGAGCCACTGTGCCCAGCCCAAACCTGCGATTTTTCTATCACTTTGAATTTGCATAAAACCAGACATCAAGTGGTTCTGATGTAGTGTACTTCTATGTACATTAAATGTGTAAACTGTTCCTGACATGCATATTCACCTGATTTCTAATTAAGTGTATGGAAGTCACTTGTACTGTAATTTACAGGACATGGAGAGTACAGAAGCCAAAATGATTAAGAATCAAGCCAATCCAAAACAAACAAACAAACAAACAAACAAACAAAAAAACCATTCTGTAAGTCTGGTCTTCAAAAAATCAATGTCCAAAAATGGGGAAGTAGGAAAGAGGAGCCTGTTTTAGATAAGAAAACTAGAGACACAACCGAAGTTATGGCGGCATCCTTCTTTAAACAAACCACATCTCCAAGACATCTGGGGCATAACCAGGATGTTTTCAATGTGGAATGAGTACATGTCTTTTTTGAACAATAGACAATGAGATCCAAGTAGGAAGTAACGAAGGCTTTATTTTCAGGGGCAGAAGAATCCCAGGATGTAGTGAGCACTCTGTGACAGTGAAGGGGAGCTGGAATATATACATGCCTTACAGTCAATCCTCCATCACAGATTAAGTAGGTTTGGAAAAATTCTTTGATTATTATTCATGAGGGATGTCAGGCACTTGCACTTCGGCAAAACATGTAACATACATTTCATGTGAACCATGGGGAAGATTTTAGCATTACAATGAGGTGGGATTTAGCTCTATGCTAAAAGATGAACCGTAGGGCACAAAGACAATTTGTTCAGTCTCTACAAGCTGGCTGAAACTGGCTTAAGGTCTATGTCCACTTATCAATAACGAGTATGTGTAAGACTGGTCCTCTAATTGGAGTTGTGGCAGGACTGCAAAACAGGGGAAACCGGTTTCTGGCTGGTCAATCAGAATCCGTTGGAACATTTTCTAACTAGTTTCTACAATGCTTTCCAGCAGCTGGTTTCTGCTTACAGGAAAGAAATCATATGGCAATTAACACTAAGATGATCAATCCTTCATTTTTTCTGCTAGCCATGCAACTCGATTATGTGGAGTTTACTGTATACTCAACAATTTGGGGTATAATGTCCTATTATAGCATAGTATGTATACTATAAAAACTGTCATAAACATCCTACCTACTTTTAAAATGTTTTTGCTATCGAGATTCCAAGGGTTCAGTCCAGGTCCTGCTGCTCGCCAGAGAATGTCAATGACCTAGAGGAGGGAAGGCTTTAATCCCGTGCTGCCGCTTAGGAGAAAGGGAGATGAAATCACAAATCCGTCTCCCCGACCAAAATTGGGGGTTTTATGTAGCGAGAAGAGCGAGAAAACAGGAAACCAGGGAGTGCTAAGGAAGCAATCATGATGGTTGAGAAACATGGAGTCTCACGGTGTGGATGCAGTGATCTGGTGAGTTTCAGTTCCTCGCTTGATGCAGGTACATGAGTTCCTAAACTTTAATATGTCTCATGTGAGTTAAATGTTAAATTTCAAGCTTTAAGGGTAGGGTTGAAAGGTCAAATCTCTTTATTCAAAAAACAGAAGACATTACAACTTCTAAGACAACTGGGCTGGCTTCATTATTATTCCGAAATGCATACTTGCAACCTCTCCTCGCGTGAGCTCATCTACCCCAGGGGCCTCTATACACCAGAAACTCAGCCCTTAGGTTAACAGAAAACAGGCCGCCAGGATTTAAGGCCCACACTACCGCCCAGGAGGAAGATTCGTTATGCTAATTCGCGTATCTGCCCGTTGCCAGGCACCGGCTTTGTTCCTCGCTCTCCGCCATTTTGAGCGGTTACGCAGACTCTCTCGCAGTTTTCCTACTTACGTTGAGAACCATGCAGTTTTAAGCATTAAAAAAAAAAAGGCGGCAAGACAAACAGATGAGACACCACCACTTTAACCTTTTCAGTGCAACCTAAGGCCCTAATATACGTCCTGAAAAGGCTATGCCTAATACAGCAATTCTAAATGCAAAGGGATCGTAGCCTAAACAATCGTATGCTGAAACCAAATGCAACTTGGAACGAAAAAAAAAAAAACCGCCAAAGACATACGTACCTGTTGATAGGACAATGACTTATAAAGTGACTAAGTGGTTAACAAGTCATTAGCTCTTTTAAGGAAAATTGTGGGCGGCCCTGAAAAGGGCCTTTGATTTGAGAAGTCGAGCTGTATGAGTCGTTCAAGCAGGAGCCTTAGCCGCCGAAGCCGTAAAGAGTGCGTCCCTGTCGTTTGAGAGCGTAGACCACATCCATGGCTGTTACGGTCTTGCGCTTGGCGTGCTCCGTGTAAGTAACAGCGTCACGGATCACGTTCTCTAGGAACACCTTTAGAACCCCGCGGGTCTCCTCATAAATCAGTCCAGAAATACGCTTGACACCGCCGCGCCGAGCAAGACGCCGAATGGCAGGCTTGGTAATACCCTGGATGTTATCTCGCAAGACTTTACGGTGACGCTTGGCGCCTCCTTTACCCAAGCCTTTTCCGCCCTTGCCGCGACCAGACATGACGAACCAGCCTGCGCAAGAAACTGGAGCAATCTGAAAGACAAGCTACGGTAATATCCTTATATGCCGGGAATTCGGACCTAATTGAAGACTGGAAACGCACATACGGGAACTTTGGTACTGCCTGCTGGCCCCACCCCTCACAGCGCAGACCCGGATGACGTCACCAAGGACACCAGTTCCCGCCGGTAGAGTGCGCTCTCCGTGGAGGCGTCTCTGCAAGTCTTACGTCCCCAAAGAGGAAATTTAGGCCTATTTTAACAATTAAATGAGATTAAATACATTAATATATTTAAGTTAATATCATTTGTTGCTTGGATGCTCTAGGACGATTGAATAGGAGCTTCGGCTCACAAGACTGGAACTGTAGCAATCTCCTTCCGTGAGGAGTTCAGCTTTGTCCCCACAGGCATGGTGCCTCTGACATTTCTGCTGCTTGCTCTCTTGGGGACCGAACCCACTTAGGAAGTGTTTGAAAACTGCGAGATCTCACCCTCTCCAGCACCAAGCTAAGGGAAATCTGATCAAAAGGGTTTTCTTCCCGAAGAGAAAAATATGGATAATTAGTGATCCGTCGGGAGCTGTGGCTCACGACTGTAATCCCAGCACTTTGGGAGGCTGAGGCGGGCGGATCACCTGAGGTCGGGAGTTCAATACCAGTCTTCAACATGGAGAAACCCCGTTTCTACTAAGAATACAAAATTAGCCGGGCGTGGTGGCGCATCCCTCTAATCCCAACTACTCAGGAGGCTGAGGTAGGAGAATTGTTTGAACCCAGGAGGCAGAGGTTGTGGTGAGCGGAGATCACAGCACTGCACTCCAGCCTGGGCAACAAGAGTGAAACTCGGTCTCAAAAAAAAAAAAAAAAAAAAAAAAGAAAGAAAATTAGTGATCGCATTAATTCTAGTCCTCACTGTGCAGGCCCGTGTTACATTTTTGGCTTTTCTTTCTTCCCTGTTTATTAAAATTTATAATTCTCATTTAAACAACTAGCTAACTCGCACATCTAAACCTAAAAACTCACTGGTGTGTTAATGTTTACTTCTCTATTGTTTTCTTTTCTCTTTGATGCTGGTAGCAGCCTTTATCACAAGAGAATTGGCAACGTGTAGTGGGCCAAGGTATTAAATAGGCGACTTCCTACAGACTTTTAAAATAAAAGGTGGTGTTGGGAGTCAGAAAACAGTACTACAAAATGAAGGCCTCAGCAGTAAGTTTTTCTCCTCCTACATTCCTCTCTCTCCCTCCCATTCTCCCCAGAAGCTAGCTATAGGAACTAGACTCCTTCCTCCCCACGATGGAACATATAAACCAAAGCTAGCCCCAAAGCTGGCCATAAAACCTAAAAAAAATTAATCAAATTTTCCTCCTTCTGCCTTTTGTGTAAAACTGGCAGGAAAGAAATTATCTGGTCTGGCCTACCTCGTTTGATTGTAGGTCATAAGACCCCTATTCAAGAGAGGGCTTGTCCTATGCCCAGGAGGAGAGAATGCTGCCTAGAAAGTCCAAGAAGAATCTAGACACACAGGCCTTGCTAGGCTATTATGATTAGCTCAGTCTATTAGCATTAGCTCGTACCCTTTGTGTCCAATCATATTTCTACACAGCTGTCCATATTTTGTTGAATCTAAGCATAAAAATCTATGATTTCCCCTGTATCTTTGGATCTTCAGTTTGAAGGCTACTGTGCACATGTTAGTTATTTGAATGCCCTCCTAGACATACAAATGTTAGGATTTCTACTGTGAAAAGAAATCAAATATGTAGAAACTAAACAAAAAGGAACTGTAAATTGCTGCTGTTAAAATCCCACCAATATCAAAATTCTGTGAGCCTGTGATATTTAGGAAGAATTTACATGCTTCTATAATAATTTTAATAGTATTTACATATTTGTATTGAAATGTATAAAATTGTAATTTAGTAGAACGTTAGTTAATATATTACTGAATTGGTTTTTTTTTTTTTTTTTTTGAGTTTTTTTGGCTGTAAGTTTATTCAATGCAAAATAATCCTCTCCAGTTTTGCTGAGGTGGCTGACCACGTCCATGACCAAATCTGCCTCTAAACTGGAATTCGGTTGTTGATCCAGCCCCAGCCTTGGCTTTCTTGTCAGCACCAGGGGACACAGCACTCCGTCTGTAGGTATCTCTGTCGGGTTCTCCTATTGTGAGTCTTGCAGGTTGCTCACCCTCCATCCAGACCTTTAGGCCGAGGGCTGCCAGGCTCTGGACTCTGGACCACTGCGGCCTACAGTGGCAGGCACAATCTCTGGGGGCAGATGAAGGTAATTATGGAGATACTGGATGCTCTCATTGGTAAGGTACCAGTAGAAATGTCTCCAGGCAAACTGTTCCTTCAAGTAGCCTTGGGACTCGATAGACTGCATGGCCTTCGTGACACGAAGGTTGGGCACATTCTTGTCTGCCATTTCTAGGTGCTTAGGCATATGGACATCCTTCTTGGTCACCATAACTCCCTGCTTAAAAAGGAGTTCATAAATGGCAATCTGGTTCTTCTTAGGCATCAACATGCTGGCGACTGTGGGGTCTCGGGCCAGGGCTGGTACATTACTCAATTCTTAAACTTGTATGGTTGCACTGGTTTCCTATTGCTGGTTTGAAAAATTATCACATTTTATGATTAAAAAATACAAATTTGTAATTATATAGTTTTTAAAATTGGGGCTCAGTCAGATCTTACTGAGCAAAAGAGTCAAGGTGTTGACTTGATATTAACTAAAGAAATAAAGAGCCTGTATCTTTTCCCTTGCCTTTTTACCCTGTAGATGCCACTCTCTCCTTGGATCATGGTCCTTTTCTTTCACTTTCAAAGCTGGAAATTTATGGCCAAATCGTTCTCATGCTGCCATATCTCTAGTTCTCTATTCCAATTCCCTCTTCCACTTTTAAGAATCTTTGTAATTGTACTGGGTTAACTCGTAACATGCAAGATAATCTCCTTAAGGTCAGCCAATTTAGTAGCCTTAATTCCATATAAACCTTAGTTGCCCTTTGTCACGTAACATAACAAAGACTGCAGGAATTTGCAGACTCCAGGGATTAGGATGTGGTCATCACTGGGGTAGCCTTATTCTGCTTAACACAGTGGATCACAATATTTTTAGAATCTGATAGAAAGCTATATAATTTGTTCTGGGAAGGAGAAACACATATGGCCACATTTTTGCATATAATTTCAGAAAGTTGTTGTATTCCCCTCAAGCTGATGTACACCTTAGTTTAGAAATTTACTTATGGAACTACAGAAAGCAAAAATCGACTGCTATACCAATGTAAATTTGCACATAAAGCTATTTAGTATTTTAGCTTTCATTTTCTAGCTTTTCTTGTTGCTTTCATTTTTTCAGTTGGGGTTTATTTGAATGTTTTTATATGCTTTGTATGTGCTGTGTTCTGTGTCCATTTATGTGCCGGACAGGGAGTGGGAATTTGAAAAAAAATTGTGGGACAGGTGCGGTGGCTCACACCTATAATCCCAGCATTTTGGGAGTCTGAGGAGAGTGGATCACCTGAGGTCAGGAGTTCGAAACCAGCCTGGCTAATACGGAGAAAGGCCGTGTGTACTAAAAATATAAAAATTAACCAGGCGTGGTGGCAGCTGCCTCTTGTCCTAGCTACTTGGGAGGCTGAAACAGGAGAATCACTTGAACCCAGGAGGCGGAGGTTGCAGTGAGCCAAGATCGTGCCATTGAACTCTAGTCTGAGCAACAATAGTGAAATTTCGTAAAAAAAAAAAAAAAAAAAGAAAAGAAAGTAATATAGAATACTATTCCTTTTTTCTTAACTGGGTTGAAATTCTAAGAATATTTTGTATAAAATATTTTAAATATTTTAAAATACAAAATATTTTGTAAAAATTCTAAGTATTCTACAATGGATGCCATTCGTAACAGTTTATGATCTTAAGTAAGGTTTGTAATTACAAGAAATACAACAACTTCAGTATCTTTATATATGAGTATATAGAATAGAAAATTGTGGTATTTGTAAGTAGAATGACACAAATTATTTTTTCATTTAAAATCACAATTTTGCCTATTAGAATAAAATGAACACATATGAAGTCAACCTTGAAGGAAAAAAAGTAAAAAACAACTTTGAGGAAGTGACAAAATATTTTAGGGTTAAGGGTGTTTCTCTCCTGGACTTCCAGTTATTACTCCCAAATGTTATTTTGCCAGTGGCCAAACTTTTCTTTAAACAAAGAACAATTTTGATTATTAGTGCTGCATCCAGGCACCGGTGTTCACATTTTTCAGTTTTCATGCACATGGCTTGTCTTGCTGTCCTTATATTTTGAAGAATTTGATTATATTATTTTAACCAGGGAAACTTGCCAATGCTGTTATGACTAAACCGGAATTAAGGAAGACATTCTTTTCCCCAACACTGTCAGTAGCAAAAGAAATATTACTTAATTTCAAAAGTTCTTTTCTTATGAAACCAGTTTGACAAGGGACACATCACAGCACAACATAAGAAAAATGTGCACATCAGCACAAAGGGCTACCCTTGTAACTAGCACTTGGGGTAAAACAAATATGCTACCACTAACTTAAGATTAAGTACAGCATTTTGTCAAAAGAACTGTGCTCTAGACCTACACAGCAGCAACCCCCTCAAATCAGGATAAAACCAAACCTGTTTTTATCCTGTGGTAAACACAGAAAATATGCAGGTAATTACAACTCTATAGCTGAAAAAGTAGGTGGCTCTTAAAAGAGCCTTTGGAATTGGGTATGAAGACGTTAGAATTACTTAGAGCTGGTGTACTTGGTGACAGCCTTGGTGCCCTCGGACACGGCATGCTTGGCCAGTTCCCCGGGCAGCAGCAGGCGCACGGCCGTCTGGATCTCCCTGGAGGTGATGGTCGAGCGCTTGTTGTAATGCGCCAGGCGGGAAGCCTCGCCGGCAATGCGCTCGAAGATATCGTTGACGAAGGAGTTCATGATACCCATTGCCTTCGATGAGATGCCGGTGTCCGGGTGGACCTGCTTTAGCACCTTGTACACGTAAACGGAATAGCTCTCCTTGCGACTACGCTTGCGCTTCTTGCCATCTTTCTTCTGCGCCTTGGTCACCGCCTTTTTGGAGCCCTTCTTTGGGGCAGGAGCAGACTTAGCAGGTTCAGGCATGTTAAAGAAACACCTCGTCCACAACCTAAAGAGAAATGACAAGTATCCTCACTCTGCAGCTCGTAATATCTCTAGAGCTCGTGTCCTAAACTGGCGTTTAAAAACTTACACATTGATTGGATAAATTGTCTCTGTGTGCCCTGTCGTATGCAAATTAGGTGATTCTTGCGTTTCTTTGCAACTGGTTGGTTGTTCTAGCCAATCAAATAGCGTTATTTACAATTCGGCCTCCAAGTATAATAGTTTCTCACTTGCTAACAAAATCCAGTTTTACGTTTTTCACTTCTTTTGCTCAACGTCTATTTTAAGATATCAAAATGTCCGGACGCGGGAAGCAAGGCGGAAAGGCCCGAGCTAAGGCTAAGACCCGCTCTTCTCGGGCGGGGCTCCAGTTCCCTGTGGGCCGAGTGCACCGCTTGCTCCGCAAGGGCAACTACTCCGAGCGAGTTGGGGCCGGCGCGCCGGTGTATCTGGCGGCGGTGCTGGAGTACCTGACTGCCGAGATCTTGGAGCTGGCGGGCAATGCGGCCCGCGACAACAAGAAGACCCGCATTATCCCCCGACACCTGCAGCTGGCCATCCGCAACGACGAGGAGCTAAACAAGCTGCTGGGTAAAGTCACAATTGCTCAGGGCGGTGTCCTGCCCAACATCCAGGCTGTATTGCTCCCCAAGAAGACTGAGAGCCACCACAAGGCCAAGGGCAAGTAAAACGAGAATTTGTATATTGATTTTTTACGGAGGCAATCTTAACCAAAGGCTCTTTTCAGAGCCACCCATGTATTCATTAAAAGGGCTCACAGTTTTTTCTATGTCAGCTATTTTGCAGTTTTCTTTAGTATTCTTCCACCTATAAGTGGGTGTCCTTACACTGTGCACCATGAAACTAACCGTCCATTTTAAAGTTGCTATAAAAATAGTTAAGCAAATTGGCGGGGCGCTGTGGCTCACGCCTATAATCCCAGGACTTTGTGAAGGCCGAGGCTGGCGGATCACAAAGTCAGGAGTTCCAGACCAGCCTGACCAACATGGTGAAACCCCGTCTCTACTAAAAATACGAAAATTAGCCGGGCGTGGTGGCGCGCGCCTGTAATTTTAGCTATTCCGTTTACGTGTACAAGGTGCTCAACTAAGGAGGTTGAGGCAGGAGAAAAGCTTGAACTCCGGAGGCTGAGGTTGCAGTGAGCCAAGATCGGGCCACTACACTCCAGTTTGGGCGACAGAGATACTCTGTCTCAAAAAAAAAAAAAAAAAAAAAGGCAAACTAATTAAAATGCAGAGAGTGTATGTGTCACAGGTAATTTAAATCGATCAATGCAGCAGCCCCTTAGGATTGCAAAGCTGTTAAAAGGCGTGAGAAATACAAGAGAGAGATTAATGTTCGTCCGTGTTTACATTTACATACGAATGTAGTGACTTAAAGCAGCAGAACCGGAAAAAACCTTTTATTATCTTTTGTATGCATCTTAATGATACGAAATTACCTGCAATTTGTAAGGATTTTGAGGTCTGTTTTGCTTTTGCAAGCCACTTTCCACTCTACTGAGCTAACTCTCATTAATTATAGATAGGAATATAAACCTACATCCCCTGGAGCCAGATGGCCCTTAGGTGGAGCTTCTTTGCACAGTGTTCAGCATGACTACAAGGGCACACTGGTCTTTTTGTGCCATTTATAAATTTGGCTATTTCTCTTTTTTTACAGTAGATTATACAAATACCAGTTGAACTTGTAAAGGATAAGAGTGCTTTCATATGAGGATGTCATATTGTAGTTAAATATGTGTTCATGTTGCTTAGCATCAGGTTTCAAATAGTTACTTATGAGTTAATAGTCATGGTGTACTTGGAACAAACTATTGAAAATATCTCCAAGTTTAAATAGACAAATCAAGATATGGAATTAGCCTTTCTAAACTTGAGGGTAAAAAGAAATCACTTGACCAATCACAACTAGCGCGCGTTTTTTCAAAACGTTGATCAAAGCTAGTTTCAGGCGCCAACGTTTTTTTAAAAATTAAGTAAGACACGTTATCCTAGTAGCTAGGTAAAATTTTGCAGAGGAAAATCAAAGTACGTTTTAAAAAAAAGCCAGAAAGATGGCACAGAGGGGAAAGGGTTGAAAACACCAGTAGTTAAAGGAGACGGACGGAGGAAAGTTTTAATATTTGGTCTACAGGCAGGAGGTGTTCTGTCAGGGAGTGGACATCTTCACCAATGGAGCTGCAGGGGAAAGGCTGCCTGGTCCAATCAGAACAGGGTTGCCTTTATATATACGGGTAGAAAACCCTAGGCTTTCGGTTTTTCGTCATTTAGCAGGGCTTAGAAGTTCGCAATGGCTCGTACCAAGCAGACAGCTCGCAAGTCCACGGGTGGGAAGGCGCCACGCAAGCAGCTGGCCACCAAGGCTGCTCGAAAGAGCGCTCCAGCCACCGGTGGTGTGAAGAAGCCCCACCGCTACCGGCCTGGCACCGTGGCTCTGCGCGAGATCCGCCGCTACCAGAAGTCGACCGAGCTGCTGATTCGCAAACTGCCATTCCAGCGTTTGGTCCGTGAGATCGCGCAAGATTTCAAGACCGATCTGCGCTTCCAGAGCTCGGCGGTGATGGCGCTGCAGGAGGCCTGCGAGGCCTACCTGGTGGGGCTCTTTGAGGACACCAACCTATGCGCCATTCACGCCAAGCGAGTGACTATCATGCCCAAGGACATCCAGCTTGCTCGCCGCATTCGTGGGGAGAGAGCGTAAATTGTGTTGTGAATGTGTGCTAACCAAAACCCAAAGGCTCTTTTCAGAGCCAACCACCTTTTCTATGAAAGTTGCTGTGTACTGTTGCTGTCCGTAAACTGGAATCTCTGTTCAGTGAAGGTGAGTAAGCATTCTTACCTCTATCCGTCTCCCCTCCCTTCACGGAATTGGTGTAAAAAATTTAGTAATTGGGCAGTTATTGAAACAGTTTTTAAGGTACTCTAGTTTTAATTTCTGTTTTTGGGGGGCCGCTTTCTGGGGCTTGGATACCTCCGGCTTGGGAACTTTCTTGGCCACCTTTGACCAACCAACCTTTTTCTCCAGCAGCCTCCACCCGCAAAAGCCTTCTTTGGGGTCTGCTTACTACTTTTCTTCGGAATAAGGGCGCCCCAAGCTTTCTTGGGCCTTTCGGCTGCCGGGACAGCTGTCTTGGGCATGACTGCAGCGGCTTTTCTGGCCTCGGTCTTGATTTTCTTAAGACCACCTTGTTTAGCGGGAACGAACCCGAGGGGCTGCTCTTCTTAGCACGAAGATGCCCTCGTTTGTTTTCAAGGCCCAACCTTATTCAAATGATTTTTAAAAATTTGTATTTATTTTTAGCGACGAGGTCTCACTATGTTACCCAGGCTGGTCTCAAAACTCAGCTTGGCCAGGCGAGGTGGCTCAGTCTTGTAATCACAGCACTTTGGGATGCCAAGGCGGGCGGATAACGTGATGTCAAGAGTTCGAGACCAGCCCGCCCAACACATTGAAACTTCATCTCTACTGAGAATACAAAAATTAGCCAGGTGTGGTGGCACACGCCTGCAGTCCCAGCTACATGGAAGGCTGAGGCGGGAGAAGGACTTGAACCCGGGAGGCGGAAGTTGCAGTGAACCGAGATGGCCCCACTGCACTCCAGCCTGGGCTCCGTCAAAAAAACCAAAAAAAAAAAAAAAAAAAAAAAAAAAAAAAAAAAAAAAAAAAAAAATCCCCAAACACAAACAAAACCACCAAAAACAACTCCTTAGCTTAAGAGATTCTCCCGCCTTGGCCTTCCAAAATGCTGAGATTACACCGCGAACGGCAAGGCCGGGTTTAATGCGGCCGGTCTACTTAACATAGCCGCCAACACCTCGAGCGCGGCCACAGACAGGCTGCTGTGCTTCTTGGAGGCGGCTAGGTCGTTAGTGAACTCAGGTACCGAAGGAGCCTGGACGTCTTGCGCTTCACTGCACCTTCGGGCTTGCAAACCTTTTTCTTTACTTCAGTCTTTGACTTGGGAGATACACCAGGAGTCACGGCATGTAAAGTTTCGGACTTGATTGTAGGTTTGGACATCTAATAGTTAAAAAAAAAAAAAAAATCAGGCTGCGAGTGTATCTATGATTACGTGTTATGTCACACACAGACACGCTGCGCGCTGATTGGTTCCCAGCTCAGTCTTTCAGCTTGGCAGCAACCTAGTCTCAACCCTGTTTCTGAGTTGTTTGTTGAAATTCAGAAAAGCAAAATAGTTTAAATTTCCTGAGGAAGAATCACACCAATTCTATTCTACAATGAACCGGAACGGCTAAGCCTTTCTGATCTTTACATTGTCTTTCTCTAGTTTTTATTAAGGCAGCCTCGGCCTTTATCAAAAGCTCCAACTTTCAGAGATTCACAGTTCAGAGGGACAACTTGATTTTCATTTCAAATATAAACTCTTCCATTCGTGTCTTCAATTGCTTGCTGTCTCGTAATAGCCTACGCATTTTTGCCTTCTCATACATTGAACAACTACTTGATTTTCATTGAGATTTAACGAGGAAATCTGTTTTATATGAGAAGAGAAATAACAGGTTCTTTTTTAATTTCTCCAGAAGAACAGCAGTACGGATACTTAGAACAACAACTCTTTCTGATAAAATTAGCTGGGGCTGAAAATGTTTTATGATGGCTTCTTGTTACTATTTGGGTATTTAGTTAATTTGGGAGGGTTCAAGTAAATGTTCAACATTTCCTTGGGAAAATGGGCAATACAATGATCAGTGATTCTCCTGATGTTGGGACTGTTTGCATAGCTGAACTCAGGAGAGATCCAGGAAAGGGCATAAAAGACAGAGAGTTTGACTCGTTTATGAGTCAAAAAAAATTTTTTTAAAATTTTTACTGGGGGAAATTAATTATTGAAATGTTCATGAGTCTTTGGGTTCAGGGGTCTGTCATGCTTGGGGACATGGGGAAGATAAACTTTTGCAAAATATTCAAGTAACAGGATCAAGGAATATACACACAAGCACCACACACCCACAAAATTCCCTAGAGAGAGAAATTTAAAAAACAACCATGTTGCATATTCAGTACATTTCTTGTTTAAACAATGATATAGGCTTATAGTGAATGAAGTACAGCTTATGTTCGATATGAGAGGAAAATGGAGTGATGGCAGAAAGTGATTTAACTGATTTTCTTCACTCCTCAATGTCTTGAACATATGTTGATCTGGGGAGCATATACATTTATATGTTTTACTAAGACTATGAAGGAGGTAAATGCTGGGGACAGAGCAAAGCCCAAAAGGTGAGGGTTTCACACTTTTTGATTGCATCAAAATACAAATGACTTCATGTAGCAAATGCAACTAGGACATGAACAAATTAATAAATGTTAATAAAAATTAAAATCAAATGGTTGAGATGAGAAATGAGCTAAATATGAATCACATTTACTTTGAGTGTGTATTCACTTTTTATGGAGCCCATGTATTTCTAATCTTAAAATGGCTTTGACCCATTATATTTGATTTCCTGGAGCACCAACAAAGGAAGAACTGACTTGTAGCCTTCCAACTGCGGGACTTCTCTAAGGTACTGTCCTATTTGCCTTCATGGGTTTGGGAGTTAGTTTCTTGCAGGTAACTAAAGTCTCTTCCTTCAGGCCTGTCCTCTTGCCTAAGTATCAAATTTGCCTTTCTGGATGATTGCTGGATATCTGCTTGTTCATCTTCTATACCAGACTCTCAGTATGACCATCCTCATCTAAGTAGCTTCTGTCTAACTAAGATTGCTGGATATTGGCTTTATTGTTTACCTATAACACACCCTCAACATATCCAACCACATCTAGGAAACAACCTTTCAAGTGACATTCCTATATATTCTATTCACAACAACACTATTGCTTTGTTAACCGACACTTCAATTATTCCCTTTCCTTTGTTGCCAAATCCAATCTGTTACTAAGTTTGGTGAATTCTCCCTAAATTCATCTTTCCTTGTTTATTTGCCTTTTCATGGTTGTAATTCTCGCTCTTCTATCTCTTCTTTGGACTGGCTATCGTTATAGCCTTCTTATAGGTGGTTCCTTTCATCCCTCTCTGCTGTCATTCATCCTCTTCATTGCTCTGGGTGAAATATTCCTCATATGAGCTTCAAATTTATATGCCCCATCTCCTTGTAGCTTTATGTTTTCTTCACTTAAAAACTGTTTTCTCTATTTTACAAGCCATGAAGAAAAAGCTGGATTCGGCTGGGCGTGGTGGCTCATGTCTGTAATACCAGCACTTTGGAAGGCTGAGGCGGGTGGATCACCTGAGGTCGGGAGTTCGAGGCCAGCCTGACCAACACAGAGAAACCTCGTCTCTACTAAAAATACAAAAATTAGCTGGACATGGTGGTGCGTGCCTGTAATTCCAGCTACTCAGGAGGCTGAGGCAGGGGAATCGCTTGTACCCAGTAGATGGAGGTTGCAGTGAGCGGAGAACACGCCACTGCACTCCAGTCTGGGCAACAAGAGTGAAATTCCATCTCAAAGAAAAAAAAAGAGAGAGAAAAAGCTGGATTCATATAGCTTTAGATTTAAGAATAACTTTAGTATGGCAATCAAACTCTTTTATATGGCCTTAAATCAACACTCTGGCACTGTGGTTTAGTAGAAGTATGGAATTTGCTAACATGATGACATGTATTTGAGTCTTGTTTTGCCCCTTAGGAGCTATGTGATCTTGGTCTAATTATATTACCTTTCAGAGTATCTTTTTTCAGTTTTTTTCTTCTTTTTTCTCTTTTCTGCACCCTGTTTTAAACTTCAAACTAATCTAATGATGTATTTTGAAATGTTTATATTTTTCATTCCCCATCTCTCAAAATAGATGAGATCTCTCTCTGTTTTGAATTCTTACATTTATTTCTTTCTTTTGTTTTTTTTTTGAGACAGAATCTCACTCTGTTGCCAAGGCTGGAGTGCAGTGGCGTGATCTCGGCTCACTGCAACCTCCATCTCCCAGGTTCAAGCAATTCTTCTGCCTCAGCCTCCGGAGTAGCTGGGACCTGGGACTACAGGTGCATGCCACCACGCCCAGCTAAGTTTTGTATTTTTAGTAGAGACTAGAGATGGGGTTTCACTATATTGGCCAGGCTGATCTTGAACTCCTGACCCTGTGATCCACCAGCCTCCGCCTCCCAAAGTGCTGGGACTGCAGGTGTGAGCCACGGCACCAGGCCCCCTACATTGATTTCTTAAAAGGCCATTATAATCTGTTTCATATTAACTGCATACTTGTCCACTTTTAAATCTTTCTAGTAGTTTACAAACAACTAAAAGTACAGATTGGTATTATAGTATGGCATACAAATATTTACGTAAAAAAACTTGCAGAAATACATATAGGGAGTTGTGTCAAACCAGAACATAATTCAAGTGTCCTTAACTTTCCATTTCTTTATTATGCCTTTGTGGCTACTCCCCAAATGCTTGTTTTCTGCAGCAGTATGCCCTGTGCAGTATTGTTGACATAGTAGTGCTTGACACTTGTTTTTCATTTTAAATTGAATAACTGGGTGAGGCATTATACACCATTGAAGATGCAGATCAATTATGAAATAGGTAACTTGTTCAAGTTTTCACCATTTAGCTCTGAGTGGCCCACACTATGCCTCTCCTTCTAAGAATGATCTTATTTTATTTATTTATTTATTTATTTATTTATTTATTTGTTGAGATGGAGTCTAACTCTTGCCCAGGCTGGAGTGCAGTGCTACAATATTGGCTCACTGCAAACTCTGCCTCCTGGGTTCAAGTGATTCTTGTGCCTCAGCCTCCCATGTAGCTGGGATTACAAGAGCATGCCACCATGCCCAGCTAATGTCTGTATTTTTAATAGAGTCAGGGTTTCTCCATGTTGCCCAGGCTGCTCTTGAACTGGGCTCAAGTGGTCCACCAGCCTTGGCCCCCCAAAGTGCTGGGATTACAGGCATGAGCCACCACGTCCGGCCAGAATAGTATTTATTTATTTATTTATTTATTTATTTATTTATGAGACAGAGTTTCGCTCTTGTTGCCCAGACTGGAGTGCAATGGTGTGATCTTGTCTCACTATAACTTCTGTCTCCCAGGTTCAAGCAATTCTCTTGCCTCAGCCTCCCAAGTAGCTGGGATTACAGGTATATGCCACCATGCCCAGCTAATTTTTGTATTTTTAGTAGAGGTGGGGTTTCACGGTGTTGGCCAGGCTGGTCTCGAATGCTTGTCCTCAGGTGATCCACCTACCTTGGCTTCCCAAAGTGCTGGGATTACAGGCATGAGCCACTGTGCCCCGCCTAGAATAATGGTTTTAAATGCATTAGATAATATATAGGAAAACAAAATAAAACAATTATATTAATATGCCATTATCAAATTATAAAAAGTCCAAATTGGTGAAATATTAACATATGTGCTTTTAAATTTTTTATTTTATTTATTTACTGATTTTGAGACAGAGTCTCACTCTGTTGCCCAGGCTGGAGTGCAATGGTATGATCTTGGCTCAGGGCAGTCTCTGCTTCTCAGGTTCAAGAGATTAGCCACCCAAGTAGCTGTGCGCCAAGATGCCTGATAAATTTTTGCATTTTTAGTAGACACAGGTTTTTGCCATGTTGGCTAGACTGGTCTCGAACTGCTGGGCTCAAGTGATCCTCACATCTGGGCCTTTCAAAGAGCTGGGATTTACAGGCATAAGCCATGCCCTGGCATAGGTGCTTTTTAAATTAATACATTAAATAATAATCTATTCATGTGACTGAGACTTATTATAGGTTGGAAGGATTTATTTATTTATTTTTGAAATGGAGTCTTCTTGCTCTGTCGCCGAGGCTGGAGTGCAGTGGCGCCATCTTGGCTCACTGCAAGCTCCGCGCCTCCTGGGTTCACGCCATTCTCCTGCCTCAGCCTCCAAAGTAGCTGGGACTATAGGTGCCCGCCACCATGCCCAGCTAATTTTTTTAGTAGAGACGAGGTTTCACTGTGTTAGCCAGGATGGTCTCGATCTCCTGACCTTGTGATCCTCCTGCCTCGGCCTCCCAAAGTGCTGGGATTATAGGCGTGAGCTACTGCGCCCGGCTTTAGGATTGAGATTTTTAAATGCAATTTTGAGATATTGGCAATGGCAATGTGATACAAATAAAAGCACTTGTACTGCCAATTATACTGTTTGTTGCCTGAGTTCCTACATAGAGAAAATGCTAACTTTCTGTTGGAGAATAGTAATAAGAAAAAAAAAAAAATTTGACTTTTTTTTTTTTTTTTTTTTCTGTACTTATTCCGAGATCCCCTGAAGCTTTTCTATGTATCCCAGGCTAAGAACTTTACTCTGCAATCTTTTTCCATGTATCATAAATTCATCAAACAGCAAACAACTGTGATAAACCTGGTTCTCCTCACAACTCATGGAGAAAAAACAAATATTCCACCCAAAGGACCTGGAACTTTTTATGGGGATTAACGATGAGTTAAGTTTTTCATTATTTATTGTTTTGAGGAGTTCTCAAAATCAGATTTTAGCAAATTAGAATACTCTGTCTCATCCCTTTGGAAGGATGAACCTTAAGGATAGGAATTGAGAACACCCACAATATTGTAATATACCATAATTAATGTTTAATGATTGCTTATTTGGAATGTAGACATTAGTTTAAGCATTTTGATAGGATTATCTCGTTCCAACTTAACAAATAATTACAAGTTAGAATTTTAAAATACATTTAAAACAAGGAAACTTAGTACAGCTTGCCCAGTGTGACCCCCACAGCATGTATGTGGAGCAGGCTGTCTCTATGATAGTTTGACTGGATACTATGATGCCAATTTGTTGGGGTAATAGAATGTGGTGAATGATACAGTGCTGGCTACAATCTGTCCATGATTAAAGGCACAATCAAAGCATACAATCAAAGCATAAATTTTCATAAATTTCAGCCCAACAAGGTTCTAATTGTTTTGGGGATGTACATATTCATGTCTTCAAGGGGCCCTCAGTGATCTTATCCTAATTTGACCTCTAAATGTGTAACTGTCATATACTTTTAGTTCCCTCAGTAGCACTATCTAGCCTGCAGGCTGAAGAGCCCTGCTTGGTTAACTAGGAATGCATAAATCGATAAAAAATAATCTCAGAGACAATAAACATATGATTTGCTTAAAATACTTTGAAAGCATCTTGTGGCCCGGCCCTTGGCTCACACCTGTAATCCCAGCACTTTGGGAGGCCGAGGCAGGCGTATCACAAGTTCAGAAGTTCCAGACTATCCTGACCAATATGGTGAAACCCTGTCTCTTCTAACAAAATACCAAAATTAGCTGGGCATGGTGGCGTGTGCCTGTAACCCCAGCTACTCAGGAGGCTGAGGCAGGAGAATCGCTTAAACCCGGGAGGCAGAGGTTGCAGTGAGCCTAGATCGTGCCACTGCACTCCATCCTGGGCAACAGAGCAAGACCCCGTCGCAAAAACAAACAAACAAACAAACAAAAAACCCCCCAAAACACAGCACCTTGTGAGGGAAACAGTGTGTACTAATTATTTCATATTCTGGGAAAAGTGGGGGACAGCTGTCAGGCTTCTTTGTCAAAAGTTTATGAACTGATGGCTTAGTTAATGGCTGAAAGTATGGTGTGTATCTACATACACATACATACCTAGGAGTATTTATGAAATCCCAACTGAGACTCTTTTGTTGCCTCAGGCCCCTCCTGGTCTCTTCCATTCTGAGCAAGGGAGAATTGCACAGAAGGGCGGGAACTGACTGTGGTTCCCGCCACTGCTCATGAGGTTTTCAAACAGGTCCGTCATACTGTTATAAAAGTGCTGCGCGGCTGTACCAGAGGTATTGTGCTACAAGCTTAACAGCTGTGGTTTCAACATGTCTGGTCGCGGCAAGGGTGGAAAGGGTCTAGGTAAGGGTGGCGCTAAGCGTCACCGCAAGGTGTTGCGCGACAATATCCAAGGAATCACCAAGCCAGCCATCCGGCGCCTGGCTCGCCGCGGCGGCGTCAAGCGTATTTCTGGCCTCATCTATGAGGAGACTCGCGGAGTGCTGAAGGTTTTCCTGGAAAATGTAATCCGCGATGCTGTCACCTACACGGAGCACGCCAAACGCAAGACGGTCACAGCCATGGACGTGGTGTACGCGCTCAAGCGCCAGGGACGCACTCTGTATGGCTTCGGCGGCTGAGCTTATCTCCACAGCTATCGCAAAACCAACGGCCCTTTTCAGGGCCACCTATCCACTCAGGAGAAAGAGTAGTAGTCACTGCTTAAAATTAATGTAGTTTCACGTGTTTAGTAGCTTCGGTTTTCAAGTTCAATTGTTTTATTACGTCTTGGCTTCATATCTTACTGGCTAGTGAGGATAATGTATCTTTTATTTTTTAACTTATTTTCAGACAGTCTTGCTCTGTCTCCCACGCTGGAGTGCAATGGCGCGATCTCGGCAAACTGCAGTCTCCGCCTCCCGGGTTCAAAGGATTCTTGTGTTTCAGCCTTACGCGTAGCTGGGACAACCGGCTTGCTCCACCAACAACCGCTAATTTCTGTATTTTTTGTAGCGATGGATTTTCGCCATGTTGCCCAGGCTCGTCTTGAACTCAAGCTCAAAAGAGATTGCCCCTCCTCGGCCTCCGAAAGTGCTGGGATTACAAGCGTGAGCCGCCACGCTTGGCCTGTGTTTTCTGTATTACTGTAAGGAGACTGATGGCAAACTGCCGCTAACATTCTGCATGGCTATCAGAGAAAGAAAGTAGCAAAGACTGTAGCTGTTGGAGAAACAAGGTAACAAAACCTGTATCACAGAAGGCAAGTGGTAAAGGCTGATTCTGCTGTGAAGAATAGGGAAAAAAATAGAGGTCGGTACTAGTTCCTACCAAGGCATTGTTATATGAAAGGAAGACAAAATGGCGTTTACATGGTTATGGGTATAGGGGGATATGAGGTGTGTGGGAGGCACTTAACTGACAAATACAATCTTTAAAGAAGAAAGTAGTTATTGCCGTGGGAGAAACAACCATGAAAGTACATAAGATTCTCTCAAAATTTTTCAGTGGAATGGGGAGAGGCCAACTTGTTTGGCTGTGTTCCTCTGAGCTGCCTTCCATCCGGAGCTACTGATTTTCTGTTGTTGAATTTAAAAGGACTTTTTATTAATGTACCCGCGGCCAATTTAAAGGTATGTTGAACGAGTTTTTGTTGTTGTTGTTGTTGGCCTTTTATCTTAAATAGTTTTAGACTTTATTATTAACACAAGTCATTTTACCTTAAATCATAGATCAGGCTACTGTGGTTGCATGAATGGGCATTTAAAACCGAGGTTATCATGATTAAATTCCCACCTTCTTTCCCTCTACACCTCAGGAAATGAGACAAAAATAAGTAAGCTATTCTCTAGTGGGTTACTCCAGTCCTTGTTCTTAATCAGTGTAAAATTACAATCTCAGGACTATCAGTATGACACTATTACTCACTATCCTCAAAATGGATTTTAGTTTGTGGAGAATATTGCATAAACCCTCATTTTTCCAATAAAGTTTTTTCACTTTATCATAATAAAAAGAAAGCTGGACAGGTGGCTGTCTAGCAAGAGGCAACATTTCCTGGTCTTTCTGGGAGCAGATGTAAGCATGTGGCTACATTATTTCTAACACAGGTGAGACACAGAAAAGTTACTACCAGGTCTGGGCTTTGAAACTTTCATGTTACCTTCTTCCCCAGCTATAATGGTATTGATTTCGTTTTGAGCAAGCAGAGACCATTAGGCCCTAGGAGATGATAGAACGTTGACTTGGAAGGAACGAAATTTCCTGATTGATCAGAAGGAGCAGAGCTGCTTCACAAAGCTGGACTAATCACAATGAATTTGTTCCATGAAACAAAAATATCTGTCTTTAAGCTTATTTATTGTTGAGTCTCTTTGTAAGCAGCATAATTTTATCACACAAAATTCAGTTTTTTTCCTGAACTTATTTAGTATTGTGGAATGTCCTTCCATTGACCTAAAAGCTCTTTACAGAAAAGCTGATGCCAAATGAACCTGTCGACTTGGTATCACCTCTGTTGTGTTCCATTATAGACAGAACAGTGGGGCTAATTACAAGTTAGAGATCAGGCAGGGCACATGGCTCATGCCTGTAATCCCAGCAATTAGGAAGGCCGAAGTTTGTGGATCACTTGAGGTCAGGAGTTTGAGACCCTCCTGGCCAACACAGAGAAACCTCATCTCTAATAAAAATACAAAAATTAGCCGGGCATGCTGGCACAGGCTTGTAGTTCCAGCAACTTCCAGGTCTGGGTCAGAGTGAGACTCTATCCAAAAAAAAAAAAAGAGTTAGAGATCAATGGGTAGACTAGATAGTCTACATGTCTTCAGCAGTGGTAACCTATATATTTTCATGGGCTGACTTCCTTAAAGAGTGGTTCTGCCATGCACGATGGCTCTCACCTGTAATCCCAGCACTTTGGGAGGGCGAGGCAGGGACATCGCCTGAGGTCGTCGGGAGTTCGATACCAGCCTGACCAACATGGAGAAACCTTGTCTCTACTAAAAATAAAAAAACTAGTTGGGTATGGTGGTGCATGCCTGTAATCCCAGCTACTCAGGAGGGTGAGGCAGGAAAATCGCTTGAACCCAGGAGGTGGAGGTTGTGGTGAGCCAAGATCTTGCCATTGCACTCCAGCCCGGGCAACGAGAGCGAAACTCTGTATCAAACAAAACAAACAAACAAACAAAAAAACAAGAGTAGTTTTTAGTAATAGATGGATCAAAAACTCCTTTGAGAATCTGTTGAAAATAGACATATGAACATAGACATTTTCTAAGGCTCATGCTCAGAAACTCAAGGAACTCCTAGGGCTCCCTGGATTCCTGTCAACAACCAGAAGTCTAGGATTTCAGGGTCTGAGATCTAGAGATCCCAAATTTAAAGATGGAGAGGAATCACAGACATAATACTAAATAATACATTGAACAGGAGTGAGTTTATTTTGTTACCATTTACTGAGTGAAACAGACCTATGTATTCTTCTTCTTTTTTTTTTCTTCGAGATGTAATTTCCCTCTGTGGCCCAGGCTGGAGTGCAGTGGTGTGATCTTAGCTCACTGCAACCTCCGCCTCCCTGGGTTCAAGCAATTCTCCGATTCTTCTGCCTCAGCCTCCCGAGTAGCTGGAAATACAGGCCTGTGCCACTATGCTCAGCTAATTTTTGTATTTTTAATAGAGACAGGGTTTTGCCATGTTGTACAGGCTGGTCTTGAAATCCCAACCTCAGATGATCCGCCCTCCTTGGCCTCCCAAAGTGCTGGGATTACAGGCTTGAGGCACCATGCCCAGTCTATTGTCTCTCTTCTTTTACTAGGAAGAGAAATCTCTTGTCTGTCTTGCTCACTGCAGTATTTCAATGCCTGGCACAGAGGGAATGCAATCAATATTTGATGAAATGCTGAATGAAATCCCTTCAACTACTTTCTGATTTGTTTATTGTATCCCCTGCTCCATTACTCCTGCCATTTCTTTGGCTTGAAACTTTATCCTCTTTCAACATCATTATTTCCCTCCACTGCATCCAGTCTCCTGCCACCGGAAGCATATTCCTAGAACTAGTTATAATTTTGTTAGTCCCTGCTCACAAGCTTTCTATAACTGTCTGCAAAATAAATCTAAACTTCATTGTTTGATATTCAGACTCTTCACAACCTTCTCCCACATCTTTATCACAAGAAAACTCCATGTAAGCAGGAGGCTTGGTTAGCATATTCTTTATATCAGCAATCTCCTTTAACAAGCTCTCTAGGTGATTCTGATGCACACTCAAGTATGAGAACCACTGTTCTCAGTGCAAAAGTCCTCAGTACAAAACTCACTGCTTGGCACTTGAATGTGAATGAATGACTATCCATTTTCAACCTACAGGATGTTGCTTTCATCCACCTTCGCCTGGAAGGTGCTTGTATCAGGCAGTGCAGATGCCTTCTCCCCAAAAGTCATTTCCCCTCCTTTCTTCCCAATACAGCTTTATTTCTTTGTTGCCTGACTTGTTCTCCGGAGAAGGCAGAGTTCCTTTTAGCCTCAAGGATCTGATTAATTTGACTACACCTGTCCTAAAGATCACATGCCCTTTATTAATGATTGGATTGGGGATAAGTATATAGTCAGCTTTTGTGATTAGGAGAATCCTTAACAATGGAGTCCCAACTTCTCTAAGAACATGATTAAGATGAGATGGGGATTGTCGACCAATGAACGATGTGCGTTTGTGTGCAAACGCAAGTGTGGTTGCACACTGAGAATTGTCTAGTTGGTGAAACCAGACAGGTCGCAGAGGTGGGGCGGTGGAGGGAAGAGGATTTTATTTTTCCTTTAGAACCTAAAAATCCAAATTAAGACCTTTTGAAGGAATTGAGGAAAGAAAGGAAAAAAGCAAATTCAACATTAAGAAGTATTTGAGAGCAGCAGTCTCCTTTCCTTCCCCACCCCGCTCCAGTCCCCATAATGTGGGCTTCTTTTGTAAAACCCGTAGACTTTTAAGGACTCAAAAAGAGAAACGAAATTCGTTTTCATAGAGCAAAACTATGAAATTACTGTTGTCTCTTAGGTGCTATCGACTGATACCTCATAAAACACGGAAACTAGTTTCATAAAGCCACCAGCCCAACAAGTACCATTTTAAGTTTTAAAAACATGCCTATTTCAGCTGCAAGAGTTTCCAGTAACTTCACGTGTCAGTATATAGCTCCAATTGTGAAAAGGTGAGTGGCTCTTAAAAGAGCCTTTGGGTTTACTAAGGCAGTTGCAGGGCTAAGTTTACTTGGAGCTCGTGTACTTGGTGACGGCCTTGGTGCCCTCCGACACCGCGTGCTTGGCCAGCTCCCCGGGAAGCAGCAGGCGCACGGCCGTCTGGATCTCCCTGGAGGTGATGGTGGAGCGCTTGTTGTAATGCGCCAGGCGGGAAGCCTCGCCGGCGATGCGCTCGAAGATGTCATTGACAAAGGAATTCATGATCCCCATGGCTTTGGAGGAGATGCCGGTGTCGGGGTGGACCTGTTTCAGCACCTTGTACACGTATACGGAGTAGCTCTCCTTTCGGCTGCGCTTGCGCTTCTTGCCGTCCTTCTTCTGTGCCTTGGTCACGGCCTTTTTGGAGCCCTTCTTTGGGGCCGGAGCGGATTTCGCTGGCTCAGGCATGCTATCTTCCCTGTTCTGCAAGTAGAAATCAAAATGAAATCTACAACCCCTGATCCTCGGAATTTGTAGACAATGCTATGTAAATAAAGATTTAGTTTCTCTATCTCTGATTCGTTCTTTTGTCGTGAAGTCTGCATGCAAATGAAGGAGCCTAGGTCTACTCTCCTATTGGTCATATCCTGAGAGCAGTTTTCGAGGTCGGGTCACCTAATTAACATTTTATATAACACGTTCCTGGCATTCCAAACAATTCAGATTAGTTTACTTATTCATTTTAAAAATTAAAAGTTGCTCTCCTCTATGCTTTTAAATGCCAGGGAGACAAAGCTTCCGGCCCAGTTACGTCTTCCAATTGTAAGGTCGGTTTAACAGCTCCTGGAAAAGCTATGCCTTGGCATTCTGGTGTAGATTCTAGAGCAGCAGGACAGACCTGAAGAACGGCGAGCTAGGCGACCGGCGATCACCCGCACAATCCCGAGAACAGTGTTTCCCACTTTTTACAGAGTGCACAAACACATCATGAAAATAAAGGGCAGGCAATAAAGGTCCGGAGAAAAACAACAACAACAACAACAAAAGTAAATAGCATCTCTTGAAGAGAGCTAAGACAGGAAAGAATGTCTTAGCCAAAATGGCTTCAGTCCTTAATGGAAAAGCAAGTCACACCTAGTTTAGCCCTACAGCGAGGATCCGAAATAAATATTCAGTCTTACTAGTGAAAATATTATTTAAAAAATTAAAATGAAAGAGTCCGCTATTTAACAAAGAGATTTACTTTCAACTTATTATCTTTGGCTAAAGCCCGCTTCTTAGCTAACTGTTCAGTTTAAGAAACTGTTCTTCCTAAATTTGACTGTCCTTTTTAAGCCCCCCTCCTTCACCCCACCGTCCCCAGGCCCCTAGCCCCTCTCCTCTCCTGCCACCATTCCCACTTCCTGGGTCCTAAGTCTCCAGACATGAAGGTGCTGCGCAAAAAGTATTCCACTCTGTGGGTTAGCATCTAACAAAAGTGTACTCTGAATTTATGGTGTCTTATGTTTGTTTCACAAAGTAATTTGTTTTTCTCACTTCAGTGATGACGAGAAAACCTTAAAATCTGTTTAACATTTTTTTTTTTAAATTTCCAATTTAGCTAATGTAGCAGTGTTCAGAATAGCTAATACGCTTTCTTTGTATTTATTTAATCAAAAAATCTTGGGGCGGGAGCGGTGCCACTTTTCCTTTAATACAGTTTAAATGTTCTGTCTCATTTGTCTTTCTCCTTTTGGGATTACACGCCTGTAATCCCAGCACTTTGGGAGGCTGAGGTGGGCGGATCACAAGGTCAGGAGATCCAGACCATCCTGGCTAACACGGTGAAACCCTGTCTCTACTAAAAATACAAGAAAATTAGCTGGGTGTGGTGGCGGGCGCCTGTAGTCCCAGCTACTTAGGAGACTGAGGCAGGAGAATGGCATGCACCTCGGAGGCGGAGCTTGCTGTGAGAGGAGATCCTGGCACTGCACTGCAGCCTGGACAAGAGAGAGAGATTCCATCTCAGAGAAAAAAAAAAAAAAAAAAAACAAAAAAAAAAAAACGGCCTGGAGTGATGACTCACACCTGTAATCCCAAAACTTTTGGAGGCCGAGGCGTGTGGATCACGAGGTCAGGAGTTTGAGACCAGCCTGGCCAATATAGTGAAGCCCCGTGGATACTAAAAATACAAAAATTAGCCGGACGTGGTGGCGCAGGCCTGTAGTCTCAGCTGCTTGAGAGGCTGAGGGAGAACCCGGGAGGCGGAGGTTGCAGTGAGTCAAGGCCGCACCATTCCACTCCATCCTAGGTGAAAGAGTAAGACACCGTCTCAAATAAATAAATAAATAAATAAAACTTATGTGATATTACTTTTTTCTCATTTAACAGAAAGGGAAATTAGAGAACCCAAGTTGCGGCGTCCTGCCTAAAACCCCATCGTTTATACTAGGTGTAACCAGAATGATGATTTAGGCAGTCTGACTTGTATCTAGTCCGTTAGAAGACATCTTCACCTACCTTGGTGGGCTGTGTTGCAAAAAGAGAAACGGCGTTCTTCTCATGTTAAAAGAATAGAAAATGAAGCATTTCTTTAATGACTAAAAGAGGTTAGAAATGAAAAAAATTTTTTTTGATTCTATGGTATAACTTAGAGAAAAAGGAGAAAGACAAATGAGACAGAAAATTTAAACCATATTAAGGGAAAAGTGGCAAAGGGAGAGAAAAAATAAACAGACGCAATGGAAGGAGAGACAGATGTGAAGAGTAGGATAAAAAGAGAAAGAAATTCACCTAAAGAGGATGAACTAATATGTTGGAGAGACACAAAATGTACACACACAAAGAAAACCACAGAGAGAGGAGTTCAGTGATACAATCTGCAACTGCAAGAAGAAACAGAAAGAAAAGTGCAGATGAAGGCCCTTAACTACATCCAAACTACACATATCAGATATTCAACTGACAAGATTGGATTGAGATCCTTAAATGATTTAAATGAGGTAGTTAACACTGCCATTCGTGATTTTTGAAATTCCTGCTAAAGACTAAAATTTCTGCACTTATATATCTATATGAATAAAAATGGTGATATGGCACATAATTAAGAAAAAGACAATGGGGAATTTAAAAAATGGCAGTAACTGTAGAGTAGCATTGAGATTTCCTGTTTCTGATTGAGATCTCAAGAGAGTTTTAAACTTTTTATAGTGAATATATTTGTACAAAAGGGTATATGCAACATAAACAAGAATTGTAAAACAAATGGTTGGTACTTAAAAACCCAGTTTAAGAAGTAAAATATCATTAGTAATTAATAGGCCCTGTATAACTCTCCCCAATTCAGTGGGAGAGACAGGAAGAACTTTGAGCTAGGCGAACAGCAATCACTCACATAATCTTATGAACAGTATATCTCACTTTTCACAGAGTACACATATACATCATCAAAATAAAGGGCAGTTTAAGAACTAGAATGTCAGGCCGGGCACAGTGGCTCATGCTTATAATCCCAGCACTTTGGGAGGTCAACGCAGGTGGATCATCTGAGGTCAGGAGTTCAAGACCAGCCTGATCAAAATGGTGAAACCCTGTCTCTACTAAAAATACAAAAATTAGCTGGGTGTGGTGACACATGCCTGCAATCCCAGCCACTTGGGAGGTTGAGGAAGGAGAATTGCTCGAACCCAGGAGTTGGACGTTGCAGTGAGCCAAGATTGTGCCTCTGCACTCCTACCTGGGAGACAGAATGAGACCCTGTCTCAATATATATATATATATATATGTATATTTAGATAAGGGAATCTCACTATAATGCCCAGGCATTCTCCCATCTTAGCCTCCCCAGTCACTGAAATTACAGGTGTCAGACACCAAGCCTGGCCCTACATTTTGTTTTAATCAATCTTATTTTTGTTTCAGTTTGTTTGTTTTTTGGTTTTTCTTGGTTTAAATATCTAAGAATGGATCCATAAATTGTAAGTCATTTCATTTTGCCTATTTTTATCTTCACATAAATGGAATCACAAGCTGTATATAATTTTATGATGTTTTTTTATCCAAACCAACGTTTCTGAGATTCATTCATGTTCATATATGTCACGCCAGTACCATAGTTTCATTATTTTAAATAGTTAAATATACAGTAACACTAGTTTACTCAATTTACTATAACAGACCTTCATATTGTGTCTATCTGGGATTATCGAGGTCATTACTTCTGTGAACTTTCTTGCACATGTTTCCTGGTGTAGATGTGCACACATTTCTCTAGTATATATGTAACAAGGTGAGAGGCTGCTTGAGACATTCACATAGAGCTGCTCAGGGCGAAGATACTTCTATAGATCTAGAGCTCAAGGCTGAAGCCTGGCATAGAAAAATGGCAGGCCACCCTGCCATCCCTCAACCCTTAATGTCCTTGCAAGGTTTGAAATGTCTGGATGGAGAGAACCATTTTCCATTTCCTATTTCTCACTAGGTAATACATTTTTTTTCACTTTCTGAGTTCCCTTCCCCGCCCTTCCCTGCCCTTCCCTCCCATCCTTTCCCCTTCCTTTTCCTTTGCGGGCATGGTAGCACACACCTGCAGTAGCTTGATCTCAGCTCACCACAACCTCTGCCTCCTGGATTCAAGCAATTCTTGTGCCTCCGCCTCCTCAGTAACTGGAATTACATGCATATGCCACCATGCCTGGCTAATTTTTATATTTTAGTAGAGACAAGGTTTCACCATGTTGGCCAGGGTGCTCTCGAACTGCTCACCTCAGGTGATCTGCCGGCCTTGGCCTCCCAAAGTCCTGGGATTACAGGTGTAAGCCACCACTCTTGGTTGGGCCTGATTAATCTTTTAAAGATATTTTGATTGTTATTGATGATAGGATCTTTAAAAACAAAATTCTATGAATTAAATCTGTTCACTTTTTCCTGGAAATTATGTAGAGATGGATTAGTGAATTTAAATCTTATTAGATTAGTTGCCTTCATTGATAAGATAAATTGCATGAATTTCTTTTTTAAATAATTCAATCAAAACACAGATAAAGCATCAGTAATTAAAATTTTCAGTGTTAACTCAAGTAGGATTTGGTTGTTTAAGTTAAAGAAATGAAACAAAATGAATGACAACCCTATAGAAATGTAAGATCCAAGAGGGCAGGAATTTTTGCTTGTTTTATCCATTGATGTATATCTAGCACTTAGAATAGTGCCTGGCACATAATACCTTCACATAAACATGTGAAAGCTGGCAGCATATTCCAGATTACAATATGCCATTTTGGCATAAGGATTATTTTGAGCTAAAGGGACTTAAAAACAGCAGATGCAAGAGAGGTGCTCTGCTCTCCCATTTTTCTTCCTAGAAGTAGGAGATAAAACCTCCCTATAGAAGATGTGCTCCCTGGCTGGGTGCAGTGGCTCACACCTGTAGTCCTAGCACTTTGGGAGACCGAGGCGGGCAAATCACGAGGTCAAGAGATGAAGACAAAAATTAGCTGGGCATGGTGGCTGTGCCTGTAGTCCCAACTACTTGGGAGGCTGAGGCAGGATAATCGGTTGAACCACGCCCGGCTAATTTTAGTAATTTTAGTAGAGACGGGGTTTCACCATATTGGCCAGGATGGTCTGGATCTCATGACCTCGTCATCTGCCCACCTCAGCCTCCCAAAGTGCTGGGATTACCGGCCTGAGCCACCAGGCCCGACCAATGAGTCTTCTTTAAATCACGTATGATGAAGGGTGGTTTTTGCAGTAAGCCATTTTTGGAACAAAAGAAGGTGGGGAGGAGTTCTTTAACCATTGCTGTTTTTTGATCACAGAGCTCAGATAAAGGTCAACAGGCCATTGAACAATGCCTATAAAATAGGCAAAATTAAAATGAAAAATAATATCAATATTATTAGTTCCAATCAATGACATATCATTTAAATCTCACTGGGTCTGATGTTTAAAAAAATAAAAATGTAAAAGATTAAATACATTTGGTTTTATTTTAATGTAATCAGAAATTACTGACATACATTATTTAAAGCAATATATGTTGGATATCATGAAAATTGCCTGTCTAGTCATACTTCCTGAATCCCAATTGCTCTCAACTCTTCTGAGGTGGTAATCACTTGATGATGAGCTGAAGGGTGCTGTTACCTGGACCACAGGATCACTACTTTAAAAACAAAATTGGCTAGTATGCTTACAAATAAGTTGATTTCTCTGATAGACATCTTTCCCATAAAAGTTCTCTCCAGCTCCAAGAACAGTGATCTTTTTTGTCAGGTTTACATACAATGAAACTCAAAAATAATGTGAGATATTAAATTAAATGGAATATATCCAAGGTATTTTGCTATATGGTTATAATTTCATGGAAGTTTTATTTTGCCTTTCTAAAAAAAAAAAAAAAGCATATGTCAGTTTTGAACATGAACAGTATTTTATCCTTTTACGTTTTTTTTAAATTGAAGCAAAGAATATATGCAATAATGTGCCTTAGAGAGTACTCCTCTTATTTGGGCCTAAAAACAAATCATGTGTGGATTTAAAAAGATAATAATAACAATAATAAAGAAGATGAGGGACAAATATCCCCAGAAAATGTTTACCAAGACATTGCTAGTTTAGCAATATTAGTATCAGACAAAATATTAAAGCAAAGGTGTTTACAGGGATAGAGAGGGACACTGTAAGGACTCTTATCTGCAATGTGGAAAACAAGATATTCCAGAAAACTCTATTGAAGCAATACACCTATGAACTAGAGAAACTACAACCAACAAACTAGTACTTAGTTACTCAACAAAAAACACAAGGGGCCGGGCACGGTGGCTCATGCCTGTAATCCCAGAACTTTGGGAAGTCAAGGCAGGTGAATCACTTGAGGTCAGGAGTTGGACACCAGCTTGGCCAACATGATGAAACCCCATCTCTACTAAAAATATAAAAATTAGCCGGGCATGGTGGTGCGCGCCTATAATCCAAGCTACTCAGGAGGCTGAGGCAGGAGAATCGCTTGAACCTGGGAAGTGGAGGTTGCAGTGAGCCGAGATCATGCCACTGCAGTCCAGCCTGGGTGACAGAGCAAGACTGTCTCAAACACACACACACACCCCCCAAAGAAAAAGAAAGCAAAGAAAAAACCACAAGGGAAATTCCCATAAACCATCCAGAACAATAAAATTTAGAAGCTGAAACGAGGGTGACAAATAGGACATCTTTGGTTCTCTGGGTGCAAATACCATTAATCAGGATTCTGAGCTCTGGGAATTAAAGTCTGCCCCTTGGGGAATAGAATTCTAGGCTCTTAAACAAAAGTGAAGACACATAGCATAAAGCCAGAATGCTTTAAAACAGGGGTAGCCTGGAGTAAAAAAGGAAAAAAGAAGAAAAAAACTAGTAAACATCCCTGAGATAAAAACTTGTTTGTCTCTACAGGACTCTGGCTCTGAGGAGGTGGATGGAGAAAACTGGCCCCAAAGATTTAACCCTAAGTTTTAATGAAGTCTTGAGTTCCAATGAAGACGTCCTGAAATTAAATTGACTCGGGCTTATAGCCCCCTCGTGCCTGATGAAGACAAACAAAAACCCCTTCAGGAGGAAATCATCTTGAACCCAAGTTCTCTACATTTATACACATTATCTATTTATTGAGCAATCATTTATTGAACACCTATTATATGCCAGACACTCTGTCAGGAACTTAGGATGTTTAAATATAAGGTCATAACAAATGTCACAAAATTGAAGAAAAACAGACACGATGGAGAGTTTGGCTAATAAGAAAAGAAGAGCCTTCCATTTCCTCCTAGATCCCTAAGCAAACAAAAGATTTCAGATATTGAAATGATTACATACAGACTATAAAAATAACTATTTACTAAAAGTTTAATGAAATAAAAAATAGAATAATAAAACAAGGAGCATGGGATAATCAAAACCAAGTACATTTGAAAAAGAACAAAAGAGAACTTTGCTATACTCCATAATGATAAAATAAAAATCCAAAAGTAAGATGTAACATTCAAAACCTTATATGCACTGGACTACTGAACCACTACTATGTCAATAAATAACTGACAGAATTAGAAGGAGAATTTCAAATTTACAATTGTAGGGTAACCTTTCAATATTCTGTATGAGTGTTAGACACTCATATTACAAACAAGGAAAAATGCTAATAGTTGTCTAGGATTTGAATAAGACAATAAGCAAATTTGATCTATCTATGATTACCTTCATTTGACACAGAAAACATCCCTTCTATTTTTCAAAGCATACATTGGACAATTTCAAAAAAAATTAATCCTGGTTTCAGAAAGTTATAGAAATTAAGGAACATAACTACAAAAAGGGAGATATAAAGAACGACAAGAGAATGCTGTTAATGTTTACAAAAAATTAAACTCAGTGGAAAATAATTTTCAAGAAAAAGAAGAAAATAGACAAGCTGAGTAAACAAATTATGATCATGAAAATAAGGTAGGCAGTTAAAAAAAAATCTTTTCTGTGTCCTTCCACCCAAATACTGCCAAGTCCAGTCTGATTTTCCAAGTTTTAGTGAATTTTTAAGGAATAGATTATCTCTTAGTTTTTATTTTTTTCTGAGATGGGTCTCGCTATGTTGCCTCCGCTGTAGTGTGGTGGCTATACACAGGCATGATGGCAGCACCCTACAGTCTCTAATTCCTGGGCTCAAGTGGTCCTTCTGCTTCACCTCCTAAGTAGCTGGGACTACAGGGACATGCCACCTCACATGGCATGATACCTATTTTACAGAATCTGTTACTATAGAAAAATAGCTCTCCTACTTTTTTCTTTTAAAATTGTATAACGTTATTAGCAAAACTGGAGAGGAATACAAATTTTAAAAGAGAGAAAAAAACAAAATTATAGCTTTGTCTCACTAATGAACATTCATTTTGTTTTTTAGAAATAAATGCCTATTATGAGAAAACATGGAAACCAGGAGAAATTGCAGAGACCATATTATTTAAATAAATAGCATATTATATAGGGTTTATTCTAAGAATAGAAGGAAGTTTAGCATTCTAAATCTGCCAGTTTAAGAAATCAATAAAGGAAGGCCCAGAGCAGTGGCTCACGCCTGCATTCCTAGTACTTTAGGAAGCCAAGGCAGGTGGGTCACTTGATGTCAGGAGTTTAAGGCCAGCCTGGCCAATGGCAGGAACCCCTGTCTTCTACTGAAAATACAAAAATTAGCCAGACATGATGGCATGCACCTGTAGTCCCAGCTATTTGGGAAACTGAGGCAGAAGAATCACTTGAACTTGGGAGGTGGAGGTTGTAATGAGCTTAGATCAAGGCACTGCACTCCAGCCTGGGTGACAGAGTGAAACTCCATCTCAAAAATAAAATAAAATAAAATAAAAACAGAGATTAATAAAAAGCATGATAAAAAAATAAAAAAAAATAAAAAACGTGATAATCTCCAAAGATAATGAGAAAGCATTTAACACAATGTAACACTCTTTCATCATAAACACTTTACAATGAGAAGAGAACTTCATAAGGAGTAGCTACAGTGAGTATAACACTTAATGGTGCCATTTTGGAAGGATTCCCATAGAGGTGGAAGGAAGACAAGTGTGGTGTGAAACTACTCCTATTCAACAGGGCATCACAGAGTTTGGCCAATACCATGAGATAGGAACAGACAGTCAGAAGAGCAAGGATTCAACAGGAAAAGATGATTATCTTTGAAAATAATTGTCAAGGTAAAAGTTCATGAGAATCTATAAACAATTACATCAAATAAGAATTGGAATTAGTGGGCATAGGCCAGGCGTGGTGGTTCACGCTTGTAATCCCAGCACTTTGGGAGGCCGAGGCGGGTGGATCATGAGGTCAGGAGATGGAGACCATCCCGGCTAACACAGTAAAACCCCATCTCTACTGAAAATACAAAAAATTAGCTGGGTGTGGTGGCACGTGCCTATAGTTTCAGCTACTCGGGAGGCTGAGGCAGAAGAATCGCTTGAACCTGGGTGGCAGAGATTGCGGTGAGCCAAGATTGAGTCACTGCATTCCAGCCTGGGCGACAGAGCAAGGCTCCGTCAAAAAAAAAAAAAAAAAAAAAAA
>NW_016813956.1:336427-361593 GCF_001698545.2 Rhinopithecus bieti | reverse complement strand
GCTAACACAGTAAAACCCCATCTCTACTGAAAATACAAAAAATTAGCTGGGTGTGGTGGCACGTGGCTATAGTTTCAGCTACTCGGGAGGCTGAGGCAGAAGAATCGCTTGAACCTGGGTGGCAGAGATTGCGGTGAGCCAAGATTGAGTCACTGCATTCCAGCCTGGGCGACAGAGCAAGGCTCCGTCAAAAAAAAAAAAAAAAAAGAATTGGAATTAGTGGGCATAAGAGTACCATACAAAAATTCATGGCATTTTTATACACTAGCAATTACCTATCTGAAATCAAGGTATTACAGAAAAGCCAGACATCACAACAGTACAACAGATTCTAAATCCAAGAGTAAATATTCCAGATGTATATGATAAAAATTTTGTAATGTCATTAAGTACATAAAACAATATCCATTTTCAAAAGAGGCAGCTTTATAGTGTACTATGTTTATGTTTTGTGATGATTCAATATACTAAAATGTTCACATAAACTCTCCTAAAAGGATAGTTTTGTAAATTACTGAAAAATGTAATGTCAAGCAAACCCTAATGAATATTTTGTAGAGCACTGTAAAATTCATATCAATGAATGAAAATCGTCAAGATGATTCTCAAAAAAAAAAAAAAGAAAAAAAGAAAAAGGAAAAGAAAGAAGAGAGTGATAGACCGTGACTTAGCACTATATATGAAAACATATGAACCTACAGTAATTAAAACAGTGTGGCATTTGGTCTAGGCATAACCAGTAGGTGAGTAGAACAGAGTTAGGCATTTTTGGAGTTTTCTAGGAGCCTCTTTGCTGACATATTCTAATTGCCTACAGATAGCTCTTCACTGGATGCTTTAACTCTGTATCCCTGGGAATAAGGGGAGTAGAGAGGGTGAATAACGATAAAATATTTCTCTGATTCTAAACTCAACTCACACTGTTTGCTATAGGAATCTGGTTGACTCAAGTTGGTGTGTGTTTTCAATGCAGAGAATGGAGACTTCATCTCCATACATGGTGTTGGGGTGCTGAAGCAAGATGAAGAGAGAAGCATCCCTGAAGACCAGAGAAGTGGTAATTGCGTGGGCGTGTAGTGTGATATGGGGAGAGTACCATAAAAAAAAGAGACAGGTATATACTGTACTATGTTTATGTGCAGTACTATTACCGGCAGAGAGAAAAGTGGAAATCTCACTGATCATGTGAAATGCAAGGTTTTGTTTTTACATGTTGTTAAATTAATTCCTTAGAGTTACCAAGAGATAATATTTGTAATGTAAAGAAGGGACCCTGGAGCTAACCTGCCTAGGTCAGAAAGCTCTCTGCCATGTATTAGGCGTAGGACATTGGACAAGTTATTTTAAGCTTCACTTGGTATATACTCATGGGTAAAAGTGGGATAACAGGCCGGGCGTGGTGGCTCACACCTGTAATCCCAGCACTTTGGGAGGCAGAGGCGGGCGGGTCACAAGTCAGGAGTTCCAGACCAGCCTGACCAACATGGTGAAACCCTGTGTCTACCAAAAATGCAGAAATTAGCAGGGCATGGTGGAGCACGCCTGTAATCCCAGCCATTCAGGAGGCTGAGGCAGGAGAATCGCTTGAACCCGGGAGGTGGAGGTTGCAATGAGGTGAGATTGCACCACTGCACTCCAGACTGGGCAACAGAGGGAGACTCCATCTCAAAAAAAAAAAAAAAAAAAAAAAAAAAAAAGTGGGATAACAGTGCACAGGTATGTCTTGGGGCTGACATTAGTATCTGGAAATCACTTAGAAATATATGTGTAAAAAATAAAAAATAAAAAGAAATAAAAATAACTCGTAAGGGTTGTCAGCTATGTGCACCAACGGCTGCATTGTCTTTTTTGCACCTGAGGTGCTTCTGCCTTCGTGGGCACCTTCCTTTATTAAAGTCATATGAAGATTAATATATAACGTCTTCTTCGACTTAAATGTTCATTTTTCCCCTTCTGACTTCAGAAGAAATTAAAATATTTTCATGAGCCCCTAAAAGAACTGTGGGCCCTAGACACCGTGCCTGCTGTTTAATGGAGGACGGCACTAACTGTACCTGAAGATGATTTTTTTTTTAAATTCAATTAGAAAATAATTATTCGCACACATTCATATACATACATACACCGAATCCCCACACGAAGAGCCCTACAGGCGTGAGAACAGTAAGGGAGGTGCAAGAAACGTCTCCTTGGAGATGGGAGGCATATTTTCAGCTAGTAGAGAAGGGGGGAAGTGCCGGCTCTCTGAGAGAAAGCAGGAGGATGCTGAGAGACTGAAGCTGAAATTTTCTTCCTGCTTCCTCACTCTTCTCGTTGGTTTCAGCAGTCTGAAAAACTCTTGTGAGAGGAGCAAAAAGATCAAGGGAAGATTGTTGCCTGGCTTCTCAGTCTTCAAAATTTCTGGTCCTCTGTTTTTTTGTTTTGAGACGGAGTCTCGCTCTGTCGCCAGGCTGGAGTGCAGTGGCGCGATCTCGTTCACTGCAACCTCCGCCTCCCGGGTTCTAGCGAATTCTTCTGCCTCAGCCTCCTGAGTAGCTGGGACTACAGGCGCGTGCCACCACACCCAGCTAATTTTTTGTACACCTGGTAGGGACGGGGTCTCACCGTGTAAGCCAGGATGGTCTCTTATCTCCTGACCACGTCATCCGCCCGCCTCGGCCTCCCAAAGTGCTGGGATTACAGGCGTGAGCCACTGCGACGGCCAGTCCTCTGTTTTTAAACTGTCCACCGGATTGTTCGAAGTCTCCGATGTCCGGCGATCTGGTGGCCGCAGAAGAAAGAAGTCCACTCGCCGGGGACTGGGAACCACCTGCTAGCGGCCTACGGGGAAACGTCCCGGACGCGCGCCGGCCGGACGTTAAACGTTCGTGACGCCGTATACGGGAGCCGGATGGGCGTAACGTGGCAGCGGCGTAAAGTGTAGCTCTGTAGTCAGGGCACGGAGGGGCATGGCCGGACGGCCCTATGAGGGGGCGGGCCTTTGTGGCAAAGGTTGATGGGATGACCTTATGAGGGAGCCTGCATGGAGGGGCACGATGGGCCCCAAGACTCCTTTTCATGCCCGCATAGCCGTACCGGGAGTAGGATGACCGCTGCCATTTTTCAGGACCTTTCATCTTCTGCTTGAAATTCTGTGCGATTTTCCGGCTTTGTGTGGCTATTTAGTGTTAACATTTTAGGGCAGTTTCATTTCCTTTAAAGTAAAGCTCTCCTGATACGGTCTCCGGAGCAGCAGCATCAGCATCACCTGGATAATTTAGAAGTACAAATTATCAGGTCTTACCTCAGATCGAATGCATTAGAAAAGTTTTGTGACTGCTTCAAAACATTGTTTCCCTTAATTCAGATGCTGGAGGAGACCTTTCAAATGGCAGCTTAGCATAAGCTAATCTGTTTATAACTTCAGGTTCATTACCAAAGCCAAATCAGTGCTTAGGCCTTACCCACTCAGACCTCGATGCTGGAAAGTAAAGTGAAAACAGGTAGATATATAGGTAGGTAGGTAGGTATGTAGATAGATGTCTATAAATGGGAGGTCTGAGAAGAAGGGTTTGGATCAACAATGAAAGCAGAATTTACAATTCTCCGCAGATTTTATTAATTATAACTTTTCTTTTCAGACTTATTGCCATCTTCTCATTCAGACTTTTCTTAGCAAAGGTAGTCCATGGCAAGTAATGAATTAACTAGGTCTGTAACGGAAGTAAATTCTATTTTTATGTTTATAAACTCAAAAAGTAACATGAAGTGCAAACATCTTGTTAGTTTCTTCCCCTCGGTAACCTTCATTTGATGAACCAGTGTGTAGCAAACCAGTATGAGTTGGATTTGGGTGGGATTCACACAGTCATTTTGAGTCAGACGAGACTTCCTAAGTTCTATGGATAGATTCATATTGCCAGTTATTTTATGCATTCATTTCTCCTCTGCCTTCATGTCTCTCCCCTGATTGAAGAAATAAGAAGGGTTTAGTTATTAGGTGCCATTTTGCCATCACCATTAATATTTTCTATATAAAGAGGATTCTTTTTACATGTGCTTCTATGATGAACTATAGGAATTTCTACTTCAGTTCTAGCTACACTTTAGTAGCATTAACACATAATAAGTCATGCTTAGTCAAGAAATATCACTGAATAATGTGATCTTTGTTTCAAATTCCCCAACTACCCTTCTTGGGTGGGATTCAAATAGTTCAAAAGCTCATATTCTCTCCCTTTCATTTTTGACCTGAAAATATTTGAACACTCTAATTTGCATTTTAACTCAGTGAAAAGGAAAATATAATAACTCTTAAATTTTGCTAAGTGCTTACTAAAAGTCCATCACTGTTTTAAGAGCTTTACATGAACTATCTTAAAATAACTTTAAGAAGTGATCTACTATTATTATCCTCTTTGTATAGATGAGGAAAGTGAAACCCAGAAAATCTGAGTCACTCATTCAGTTGAACCGTTGTGACAACTCAGTAGTGACCTCTATTCCCGTAGTTATAGATATTTGTGCACTTCAATTATGTTATAAATTATGTCATGCTGCAAATACTTTTTGAGAGTCCGCCATGTGCCTGGAACAGCCTTAGGCATTAGGAAACCAGCAGCAAAACAGGTAAACTCCCTGTTTTTATGGACCTTCAGGATTGGAAGGGGAGGCAAACAATAAACAAATTTAAGATAGTGCTAAGTATAATGAGGAATGCATACAGCAAGTTAAGAATGAGGATAGAAGGATGCCATTTTACATTTGATGGTCAGAGAAAACCTCTCAGATATGGTGACATTTTCATCAATCCGCTTAATCCAAAACCCAAGAAATGCGAGAAATATTTCAGTTATTATTTGACAGGTATTACACACAACTGAGACACCAAATATATGACAAGGCCTATGTACTTATGTCCCCTTTTAGTTTTCTCTCTGTCTTTCTACCATATTTTGCTTTTGGTTTCTCTTAGGTCTCCAAGCTCTTTCCCGCCCCACCTTTTTTTTTTTTTGATACAGCCTCTGCTGCCCAGGCTGGAGTGCAGTGGCGCCCTCTTGGCTTACTGCAACCTGCGCCTCTTGGGTTCAAGCGATTCTTTTGCCGCAGCCTCCCATGTACAGCTGGGACTACAGGTGCATGCCAGCAGGCCTGGCTAATTTTTGTATTTTTAGTAGAGACAGGGTTTCACCATATTGGCCAGACTGATCTGGAACTTCTGACCTCGTGATCTGCCTGCTTCGGTCTTCCAAATTGCTGTGAGCCACTGCAGCTGGCCCCTCCCTTTTTTAGTAGGGGTTTGCTTCTTCCATTCCTTTTCTGAGTCCTTCTCAACTTCTCTCACCTTTTTTCTCATGCTGTCCCCAATTTCCTAGAAAGTAATTGTAACTTGGCTATATTTATAAAATATTATTTTGTATTTATAAATAATATTTTGAAATTTTAAAACAGAATATTTTATTACCCAAAAATTAGAATAAATATGTTTGCCTTAATGCAATTAATTTGGTAGTTCCTGTATGAGCCCAAGTTCATTTGACTTTGCTGAAGATTTCCAGACTATGAGACACACTTCTTTAGGCTTTAGTGAAAGACAAAGGAAAATGAAAACAATTAGCTGTAAGTCTCCTTAACTGAGGGTTCCAGGAGGTCAAGGACCACCATATCTCTCCGTGTATCTGCAGTGCCCAAGCCAGTACCTAGGGAGTTTTGCATACTTCATGAATTTCCTTACAAATCTTTCATGACTGATTTCTTCTATTTGGTTTCTTTTTTTTATACCTCTCTCTGCTGAGTTAATCTTATTAATCTTATTAATCTTACACTTGGATCTTTTTTTTACTATTACTTAAACATTAATCTTAAGTTTTATATATTAAATTATTAACTTAGTTTTAACTTTTTGTGCAATTTAAATTTCATTAATTTGTTTTTTCCATTTTTTAAAATTTTTTCATACTCTACAGTATTTTCTAGGATTTAAAATTTTTATTGTATTAATCTCTCTGCTTCAGTTTGTTGTTTTCTTTAAAAAGGCCCAATCTGTTTGTTGGACATTCTAACAACAATCAGACACTAGAGAATTTTTTTACAGACTGCAGTTTAAGATTTGTCAGATGAATTAATACATTCAATGCATATTTTTTAAAACGTACCTGCTATGTGCTGGGATAATGTTTTATACAACCTGTAGAGGCACTACTTTGTCCTTTACAATATCAGGGAAAAGTCCATCAGGATATTGTGAAGGGATTTTATTGGGCTTTGTCTCTGTGGATAGTGGTCAATTTTAGTCTGAATTGTCGAAATTCTTAAAGGTTCTGCCATTTATAAAGGTAGAGCCAGGTGATTGTACATTTGATTTCTATGTAGTCTTTAAAGCACAAATGCTTTTTACATCCAAACATTTCAAATATAAAAAAGGTATAGTGATTTTAAATTATGTCAGTAAATTTTTTTACATTTTTTTGCCTTATCAAATTTTTATTTTTACTTATTTATTTATTATTTTTTTAAAAAAAACGGAGTTTTGCTCTTGTTGCCCAGGCTGGAGTGCAATGGTGTGATCTCGGCTCACCATAACCTTCGCCTCCCAGGTTCAAGCGATTCTCCTACCTCAGCCTCCTGAGTAGCTGAGATTACAGGCATGTGCCACCACACCCAGCTAATTTTATATTTTTAGTAGAGATGGGGTTTCTCCATGTTGGCCAGGGTGGTCTTGAACTCCCGACCTCAGGTGATCTGCCCGCCTTGACCTCCCAAAGTGCTGGGATTACAGGCGTGAGCCACTGGGCCCGGCCCAAGGTTTTATTTTTATACACTTTTTTTTATATTAAAAAGGAAAGCACAATTACCACAAATTACAAAGGACTAAAGCAGGACTAGAATAATAAATGAATCACTTCCGCCTGGAAAGCAGATACCTTCAGTAATATTAATGTTATAATACAAGCTCATTCAAGTATTTTACGTTGCCCTTTTTTTTTTTTTGTCCTTTTAAATACGATACACTGGCCCATGGTAAAGATGATATACTATGAGCGTAAGATGGAACCTTCTGTATGAAGCCAGATGACAAGTTTTTGTCTCCAGTGAGAAATGGCTCTGAGTTCTTATCTTTTCAACCATCAACATGCCTGAAGGGGGATAGGGTCCAGGCTGGGGAAAATCCAAGGACCCTTCAACATGGGAGGATTCCATTCAGGAGGGTACCAGATAATTCAGATTACTCTACCTAGCCTTTTTTGACAAAAACAACCCTCACCCTCCATAGTCATCTTCCTCTGCTCTTCTCCTCACTTCCAGGGCCTTCTAAGCAGCTTACTTACTTTTGTAAAATCAATCACCAGGAAAAGGATTGATAGAACAACACAAAAATATTTAGCAACTTTGACATAGGGGCTTAGCACCTCTATCTGAGCCTCAGGGGTCTAAGCTGGGGGAGGGCCATTTGTTCCCAGGTACAAGAGCGGGTGAAAGAGAAACCTGCCCC
This sequence comes from Rhinopithecus bieti, assembly GCF_001698545.2. NCBI lineage: Eukaryota > Metazoa > Chordata > Mammalia > Primates > Cercopithecidae > Rhinopithecus > Rhinopithecus bieti. Next base: position 354,122 of record NW_016813956.1, on the reverse strand, counting down.
TTAACAGGGCTGAGACACACAGACCTTCTGATGTTTGATTCCCAAAGGTTGTGTGGGCATGGACAAACCTTGAAAGAGATATGATGAAAAGAGGGATCTGGGCAGGCTGTTGCTTTGTGTCTCAGGTCTTGGATCCCCATGGGAGGATGGTAGGTATGAAGTAGCTAGCCCTGATGGTCCCTGCCACTTCTGGCATGCTTGTCACAGATACATTGGTCCTAAATTCAAGTGTCTTCAGAAGTTGAAGATGTAAACTACTCTTTGCAACATTAACTCCTATCATGTTACAAAAAAAAAAAAAAAGAAAGAAAAAGAAAACAAAAAGAAAAAAAGAAAGAAAATAATGTAAAGAAAAGCAAAAAAGAGGCCGGGTGCAGTGGCTCACGCCTGTAATCCCAGCACTTTGGGAGGGTGAGGCGGGCAGATCACCTGAGGTCAGGAGTTCGAAACCAGCCTGGTCAACATGGTGAAACCCTGTCTCTACTAAAAATACAAAAATTAGCCGGACATGGTGGTGCATGACTGTAGTCCCAGCTACTTAGGGAGGCTAAGGCAGGAGAATGGCTTGAACCCAGGAGGCAGAGGTTGCAGTGAGCTGAGATTGAACAATTGTACTTTAGCCTGGGTGACAAAGCAAGACTGTGTAAAAAAAAAAAAAAGCCCCCTCTGCTCATGCCAACCACCAATCTATGTTGAGATGAAGTCCTTACCTCCCTGCCCCAAAGGGGCTTCCTCTTTGAGGAATGTGTGTGAAGAAGATGGCAGCTCCCTGACCTGGGAGTAAACCCCAGATAAGAACAGCCTTTTCCCACATCCCAAGGTTTCTTTGTGGCCCCAGATGCAGCAGAGGAAAAATAATGAAGTTTCTGTGGTGCTGGATATAGTACATGACTGCATGACCTGAAGGAAAGGAGAAATAAAGGGAAGGAGGAGGGGATCCAGGAGCCCAGTATCTGGTACGACGTGAAGCAGGCAACAGACTGAGCAGGGAAAGGCCTCAGATTCCACTGTCATAGCAGAGACCATGGTTTGAGACATGGGTCATAGGAACTGAAATGGGCTTCCCACATACCAACCACTGAGAGGTCAAAGTCAGGGAAGGGCCCAGGCTAAAAGCAATGAGATGTCCAAGGTAACAGATAAGCCTTTGTCAGCCTGTGATACTGTCTCGTACTCCCAGCCTTTGGGCTCAACATAGTAATCAGTTGAAAAGGAGGGTCAAAGACATTGAGTCAGTGAGCAACAGGACCTCCAACTCCTCTGTGTTGCCCAGATCCCACCGAGAGTGAACATGTAGTTATCCCTGTACCCGACACACATTCCAGTCTTTGTGGGTCAGTCCTTCATCACACTCCCTAGCTTCTGATGACAGCAGATTTCAGTCATTCCACTGTCATTCACAGCCCAACCCAGTCAGTGACTGAAGAAGAGAAGTCAGGTATACTCTATGTCCACTTACATTTTCCTGCCACTGGGCTTCACCAGCTGGCAGGTATCCCTCCCAGCCCCCACCTCCTTTTCATCCCTCATTCCCAGGTGAGGTCAATTGGAGGGTGGGCAGAGACAGATGGCTTACAGAGGGGGGATGCAAGATGGGGATACTCCACCAGACTCTAGTAGGAGAATGGCAACTTTCTCCACTTTTTAAGAGAGACAGAGCCTCCTTGAGGTCTCAGAGATCTTTCAGGTCAACACAGGAAATATTTCCAAGCCTCAGCTGTGAAATATTTCTCAGCTCAAGTTTATTTGAAGCAAACTTGGCCTTGGGGTTTCATGGGTAGGATGAAAGATGTCATGGCAGGATGGGGCCTGGCATGAGGCAAAAGCACGCAGAGTAAGGACACAACGGTAGCAGCTGTGTACAGACACAGGATGTCAGCTTCAAACGATGCAATAGCAGGGATATGTTGGCATGGTTCTGATCCAAGCCACCACTAACTCTTGCCTCCAGGACAGAGGCTGTGTACATGCAGCAGCCCAGAGAAAGATTCTAGGGAGTCCAAGACCAGGCACATTCAGAGAAGGTGGGAGCTCTTTAGGTTGGCTCTCCACCGTGGAAAACAGACATTTGGGTATTTTAGATTCCCACGGCACAATAAGGCAACTTAAAAATATTTCCAAAACAAAATCCAAGGGGAGAGGATAGACATCATTTTCTGTGGATTAGTTGGGGATTTCTGATTTCTTATTTATTTATTTATTTATTTATTTATTTATTTATTTATTTTTTGAGACGGAGTCTCGCACTGTTGCCCAGACTGGAGTGCAGTGGCGTGATCGCGGCTCACTGCAAGCTCCACCTCCCGGGTTCACGCCATTCTCCTACCTCAGCCTCCTACAGGCGCCAGTCACCACGCCTGGCTAATTTTTTTGTAATTTTAGTAGAGACAGGGTTTCACCGTGTTAGCCAGGATGGTCTCCATCTCCTGAGCTAGTGATCCGCCTGCCTCAGCCTCCCAAAGTGCTGGGATTATAGGCGCGACCCACTGTGCCCAGCTAATTTCTTGTTTTTTAATTGTTGATTTTTTTTTTTTTCCATTTTCCCAGGGACAGAAAGGTCAGAGAAAAATAAATCATCTTTCAATACTCTTTCTTGATATGAGCATCTGTCTGGGCTAGGGAGTAAAGAGTGTGGGAAGAGGGGAGTGAGGAGAGGCTAGAATCTCTCCCCAAGCCCAAGTTTAGATCCTTTGGTTTCCTTCTCCCAGAAAATGGCAGATGGGCATGGTAGGGACAGCAGAGAGAGAACATAGTGATGACAAACCCTACAAGATCAAGGTGCTGGTTCTCCTGGGCTCAGGGGTGCCACCAGAGCCTTCCATGGGATGGTGTCGGGCAATGGGGCCTATAGAGCCTTTTTGTGGGCTGCAAAGTTGGCTGGAAGGGATTGGAAGGTGAGCAGGAAGACATTAGGTTTGGGGACCAGGGTTGGAGCCTACTAGCTATGGTAGGGCTGCAGATTTTGGTAATCCAGATGAACTATCAATACTTTAAAATTATATATATATATAATTTTACATATATATAAAAATATATATTTATGTTATATATAGAGATACATATATATATCTATGTATATCTCCCCCTTGCTCTCCCCGCTTAGAAGAAGTTAGGATGTAAGGAATCATAGAGAGAGGAGAGGGAAGGGGATGTGGAGGCTCCTGTCCAGGGCTACTCTGATAGCCCAAATGGTGTGCACATTGCTACTCAGTACAAAGGCCCATGCTAATAACTCCAGGCCTGTCCTTTTTTTGTTCCCTGTCCTGGGACTGGGCATGGCCATGGACTCTTGCCCATCCCATCCCTTTCCCTGCCTCAAGCACCAGGGCTAAATGGTTTTTCACTTCCCCAAATTGGAGTGTTGGCTTGTCCACTTGTCATTTTCCAGGATGGGCTGGCCGGTGGGTGATATAGAGGGCTGGCTGATCATGGTGACAGATCTGCTGGGAGACTGGGAGGGGCACTGCTTCCTGCCCTCACCCCTGCCACCTCCTGCTACCACTGAGTGTTGCTTGTGGTTGGCCTTCTCACCCATGGAGGGATCTACTCAGAAGTCTTCAAGATTTTGGAACTTGCTGAGGTATTTTTGCAGTTGGGGTCAATGTCCAAATTTTTGGCTTTGGAATATTTCAAGAAATTCTTTTACTATTCTTATCTGAAAAGGTGTAGCTTAATTCTACTTCAGGGTATGTGCCAGATTTCAGTGCCTTGCTTATATTGAAAAACATATGCCAGATGAAATGGCTCACACCTGTAGTCTCAGCTACTTGGGAGTCTGAGGCAGGATTGCTTGAGCCCAGGAGTTCCAAGGTGCAGTAAGCTACATCAGGTCTCTGCATCCCAGCCTGGGTGACAGAACAAGACTCTGTCTCAAATAAATAAATAAATAAATAATGTTTAAAAAGTGTGAAGTGTGTGAGTTTCGAATCTTGTTCACAAAAGTCATTGCAGTTTATTCCTTCCCCCTTCTCTTTCTGTTTTCTCCTGCTAAGAGATAACAGTTGTTTGGTTTTTGAAGATAATCAGTTACCCCTCTAGAGAGGTCTAACGGACAAGGAACTGAGGCCTCCACCCCAACAGTCAGCTTGAACTTGCCAGATATATGAATGTGCCACCTCAGAAGGGAATCCTCCAGCTACAGTCAAGGATTCGGATGACTGTAGCCTATGTTTACAACTTGACTTCAACCTCAACAAGACCCTGAGCCATAACCACCTAGCTAAATCACTTCTGGATTCTTGACTCACAGAAATTAGTTTTGGGATAATTTGTTACACTGCAATAGAAAACTTAATAGAGATGGAGAGCCCCACAATTAAGCTTACAGAGCTACCATAATTTTTATAATGAAACTTGATAAAGGTAAGCCCAAAACAGAACATCATAGAATGGGCCAGGTGCAGTGGCTCATGCCTGTAATCCCAGCTACACAGGAGGCTGAGGTAGGAGAATCGCTTGAACCCAGGAGGTGGAGGTTTCAGTGAGCCGAGATCATGTCACTGGACTTCAGCCTGGATGACAGAGAGAGACTAAATCTTAAAAAAAAAAAAAAAGAAAAAAAAAAGAAATCATAGAATGATTTTATGTGAATAGAAATGGAAAAAAATCCATAAAAAATATTAACAAAATTTACCCAGCTATTATTTAAGATAATAATATAACATGACCAAATAAGATTTGGACTAGGAATAAAAGTATGAATCAACACAAGGAAATCTATCTATACTTCATGGCAACAGGGTTAAAAAAGAGAAAGCATATGATTTCTTCAGATGTCAAAGTGATCGAATAAAATTCATAAATCATTCCTAATATGAAATCTTAAAAGAAGAATAGAAGGAAACTACAGGGCTTGGCACGGTAGCGGACACCTGTAATCTCAGCACTTTGGGACCCCACGGCGGGCAGATCACTTGAGGTCAGGAGTTTGAGACTAACCTGGCCAGCATAACAAAACCTTGTCTCTACTAAAAATACAAAAAAATTAGCCGAGTGTAGTGGTGTGTGCCTGTAATCCCAGTTATTCAGGTGGCTGAAGTGAAGGCGGGAGGCTGGGAAGTGGAGGTTGCAGTGAGCAGAGATCCGGTCACTGCACTCCAGCCTGGGCAACAGAGCAAAACTCTGTCTCAAAACAACAACAACAACAACAACAAAGAAACAAAAACCAAAAACTACATTAACACAGTGAAAACTACACATACACATGCATGCACATACACACAAAAGCAATTATAAATTATCAACCACCGAAGTCATTTCTATGAACGTGAGGAAAAAGACAATACCTGCTGGCATGTCTAATATGACATATTGTTTGTGATGGTAGCTAGCACAGTAAGATGATTAAAGCAAACAATAAATATTTACTGGAGAGAATATCAAACATTTTTATTTGCTAATGATAGTACTATGTGCAATTAAAATCAAGTCAGTCATCTAAATATTGATTAGGATTAATAGAATTTGATAGTTAGACACAAAATTCACGTAAATAACCAATTGTCCAATTATCCTCCTACATGCAGAATTTCAAACAGTGCTTTAGTGTGAGGTCATATGTCAATATGTAACAGAAGTCACAATATTTTGAAAATCAGTATTACATTTGTAAAAATTTGGAGAGTTTATTAATTCACAGCACACAGTGACTCCGTTTTTTTGGTATTATTTTTCTCTGTTTAAATATTTACTTTTTTAACCAAGGCTTGCTTTGATGAGCAATACATTAGTTTCAATTTTTATTTTCTTATATTATTTTTAATTATTAGTAATCCATCCATTCTAGAAAATTATTGGCCATGATCTTTTAAATCTCATACTTGCATCATTCTACCTGATTGTTTCTTCTGGTACTGTGATTAGATCCATGCCAGATCATATTTTACTACTAATTCCAAGTCTCTTTTCATTTATTTATTATTTGAGACAAAGTCTCATTCTCATTGCCCAGGCTGGAGTACAGTGGGGTGATCATGGCTTTCTTCAGCCTCAATTTCCCTGGCTCAAGTGATTCTCTCACCTTAGCCTCCTGAGTAGCTGGAACCACAGGCACGCACCACCAGGACTGGCTAATTTTTTGTATTTTCAGTAGAGTCGGGGTTTTGCCATATTATTCAGGCTGGTCTCCAAATCCTGAGCTCAAGCTATCCTCCTGCCTCGGCCTCCGAAAGTGCTGGGATTACAGGCATGAGTCACCTTCCCCAGCCCTAATTCCAGGTTTCTTAAACTCACTTTTGCATTTTTCTCTTTGCATTTCACATAATTCCTTAAGAGCTGATTACATAGTTTATTACATTTCTACTGGTAGGTCCAATTGGCTGCTGTTAAACTCATGGAGTAACCTTTTATTTTAATTTGTCTTATATTTATATGTTTATTTTCTATAATTTCTATTAGGTTCTTTTTTCAAATCTCTGTGGTCACTTTTTGTATTTCTTTAGTCCTTCAATATATTTATAAGACTCTTTTTCTTTTTTTTTTCTTTTCTTCAGATGGAGTTTCACTCTTGTTGCCCAAGCTGGAGTATAGTGGCACGATCTTGGCTCACTGCAACCTCCGCCTCCCTGGTTCATGCGATTCTACTGCCTCAGCCTCCTGAGTAGCTGGCATTAAAGGCACACACCACCACACCCGGCTACTTTTTTGTGTATTTTTAGTAGATACAGGGTTTCACTATGTTGGTCAGACTGGTCTCGAACTCCTAACCTCCTGATCTGCCTGCCTTGGCCTCCCAAAGTGCTGGGATTACAGGCATGAGTCACTGTGCCTGGTCTCAAGTCTGTATCTTGTTAATTCTCCCTTTTCATTCCTTTCATTTCCATTGTCTGTTGCTTTTTTTTTTTTTTTTTTTTTTTTTTTTTCAGAGACAGGATCTCAAACTTCTGGTCTCAAGCAATCCTCCAGCCTCAGCCTCCCGAAGTGCTGGGATTACAGGCATTAGCCACCACACCCAGCTCCCCTTGTCTGTTGCTTTTGTTTTCATTAGTCATACTTCTGGTTTCACGATGTTTGGTTAATTTTGATTGTGAAGCTGCTTGTGCATTTTGGGGGGTATATTTTAGCTGTGGCAATTTGTTGAGGTGTAAAGTGAAGCTTGTTTTCCAGAGATGACTTGTATTTGTTTCTACCGGGTGTTCAGGGGCACAAAACCAGCCTGGGATGTGCCTAAATTCGCAGCTTGGGTGTTTGAATCCCTATGGTATGAATGCCAGGAATAAGTAAGCATCAAGGATGGCTTGTAGTCCAGACCTTAGCAGTGGAATCTATACTGCTCAATGTCAGGCCTCTGAGCCCAAGCTAAGCCATCATATCCCCAGTAACCTGCACGTATACATCCAGATGGCCCAAAGCAACTGAAGATCCACAGAAGTGAAAATAGCTTAACTGATGACATTCCACTGTTGTGATTTGTTTCTACCCCACCCTAACTAATCAATGTTCTTTATAATCTCCGCACCCTTAAGAAGTTTCTTTGTAATTCTCCCCACCCTTGAGAATGTACTTGGTGAGCTTCACCCCCTGCCCCCAAAACATTGCTCTTAACTTCACCACCTATCCCAAAACCTGTAAGAACCAAGGATAGTCCCACCACCCTTTGCTGACTCCTTTTTCGGACTCAGCCTGCCTGCACCCAGGTGAAATAAACAGCCATGTTGCTCACACAAAGCCTGTTTGGTGATCTCTTCACACTGACACATGAAACACTTAGAACCCAACTGCAGAGCTGACTCTTTTATTTGCATTCATCTGTGATGGGTTTGTATGTGTGTTTATTTCCAGTTCATCCTTCTACCCTGAGTTGACAGATTTTCGTCTGGTGTCTCACCTTCACCTAAAAATATTTCTTATCAGATTCTATATACCCTGGTCAGTTTCCATATAACACCCTAAAAATGAAAGTTTAAGGGTTGGGTAAAAGCCAGCTGTAGTGCTTGGGGTTTAACATGGGCCAAATCCCTGGCTCTGATTTCTCTTTACTTTTTTAGACCCTCTTTGTTACTTTTAAGAATTTAGAAACTGTTATTCAGGTTTTTAGTTATCCGTTCAAGTATCAAGCTTGCCACGTTATGGAAAATGTATCCCATAATCCCAGATTTCATGTTTGTTTATGAGGGCATGAGGACAATGAACTTCTAAATTCATTCGTCTTTTAGACAATGATCATCCACCACCTAAATTCTCCATCTCAGCTAACATTTGACTCCAAACCTAGCCTCATCCATCTCACACTTTTCACGTCGTAAGTAATGGTTCCTTTCCTTCTGCCCACTCCCTCCTTGTTCCCTCTCGACTCTTCCGAGATTCTTTTTCTCCCACAATCATCCATTCCCCAGCAGTGAAAACCTTTTGTCATCATTCTATCTTGTGCAGCAGAAGCTACATCCTGCCAGAAGGAGGTTTTCTTTCCCTTTCTACCTTCTCCAGTCCTAGGTACTAAGGGGCACCTAGGAAAGGGTAAATTGTACTGCAAATGGGGCTTCAGTCCTGCGGTAACTATTGCCTACCTGCAGTCAGACACCTTAATGACTATTTGGGTTTCTGCCGTTACCTAGTGGACTTTTAACCTGAAAGCTGCCAAAAGAAAACTATAAATTAAATGGCTTTCTGAAAAAGACGGTTTAGCAAAATAATTTTAAGGTGTCTCAGAAGCTGCTTCTTTTTTCCTGCACCTCAGCGCCTAGGATCCGCCTTTCCCTCCCCTACTCGCCTAAGAGCTTCAGAGAGAAACTGGCCCAATTACAAAGCAAACCAGAAACCTTTGTAATACTTCCGTGTTCAGCTCACATTGTCTTCAGCCTTTACTTGCAGTTATCACGTATCTGCATAGTAAAAATTTTAGAAGAAACTGGGGGGCGGGGGTGATGGTGGAGAAAGCTCCAAACAGAAGGAAGTTGCAAAAGGGTGCTCTTTTGTGCTCAGGGTGGGCCGTCACCACGCGAAGTCCCAGATCAACATCACGATCAACTTGGAAATCTGCACACGGAAACGAAAGAGCTGTACACTTACAGTACTTTCAGTTTATGTTAGTGTTATCTGACACTAAATGAGCTAATGATCTAGTACGTGCCCATAGCACTCAGTTTCTGGTACCTATTGTTATTACCTATAATTTCCAAGTATTTCCTCTGCAGTACTAACGTAACATTAAAGATTGGTAGTATGGTGCCGAGAAATTCAATAATCCCCCCTTTGAATGAAATTACAACTCATTTACTGAAAACATGCGTGGCTCTTAAAAGAGCCTTTGGGATTAGGTGTAAAGATGCTTACTTGGCAAAGTTACTTGGAACTGGTGTACTTGGTGACGGCCTTGGTGCCCTCCGACACGGCGTGCTTGGCCAACTCCCCCGGAAGCAGCAGGCGCACGGCCGTCTGGATCTCCCTGGAAGTGATGGTCGAGCGCTTGTTGTAGTGCGCCAGGCGGGAAGCCTCGCCGGCGATTCGCTCGAAGATGTCGTTGACGAAGGAATTCATGATCCCCATTGCCTTGGAAGAGATGCCGGTGTCGGGGTGAACCTGCTTCAGCACCTTGTACACATACACGGAATAACTCTCCTTGCGGCTGCGCTTGCGCTTCTTCCCGTCCTTCTTCTGCGCCTTAGTCACCGCCTTCTTGGAGCCCTTCTTTGGGGCAGGAGCAGACTTGGTAGGCTCAGGCATAGTAACGTTAATAATTACAACACTGTCGCAAACACCTGAGAAAATAATCACTCCCACCGATGCCCCGTTCATTTATAGATGCGGTATTCAAATGAGGTTAATCAGATTTCGTTTATGATTGGATTAATTTTCGTGTGTCGTCACAAATGCCAATGTAAACGACACTTAAAAGTCTACCTTTTCATTGGCTATTTCATTACTTTACTTTTACCCAATCAGAACGCCCAGACCAGACTACCCGAGGCTACTATAAATAGGCCTCTTTAGACAAGTCAGCTGTGCATTTCTCTTGGAGCAGTTGTTTTTGAGATCAGACTTTTTATTAGCGTTGTGGTGTCAGAACTTACACTGAAAGATACTTCAGATTAGGAGAGCTCACATTCTCTGTTTTCTTCCTCTAACAAATTATAGGACTCGTTGCATACATAAGCCATGGTAATTGGGATATCCCTGGAAGTCTGGCAGTTTTGCGTTTGGGAAGTCCATCTATGCAAATGCTACATTTGAGGACCAAGTATTTTCTGCAGTGTCAATTTCTAATTTTTAGTTGTGGCAGTGGTTGAAATAGTGCACTATGCTACCTGTGTCTTGAGACATACTTCTCTCCACTCCTTCATTGCCTGCCATACTCGGTAGGGAACCAGCACGGAAATTGATAGTTCTCTATTCGGAACTCGTACGTCCCAGCCTATAAGCCCGGGAAAATCCCGACTTTTTTCCCATGATATTTGCAGGCAGGTCCTGCTAAGTAAGTGTTAAGTACTAGGGCGGTCGAAGTGGGTTTAACTCCAGCTTTCGAGAACGCAATAAAAGCTCAATGACATGGCTGCACTCCTGCTTGGCCAACGGAACGCGAAACGACCCCTGGTCAAAACAGCTCTTCCTCCCTCCCGACTTTGTTCCCGGGAGACCCACCCCTACTTAGCGGCGTCTTATTCCCAGCCACGCCCCCTGATAGTGTAACAGCTCTTTTACTGAAAGCGGTGGGTGGCTCTGAAAAGAGCCTTTGGGTTGTGTTGAGCTTCTAAGCAGTTGGCCAAAGGAACTTCCTACTTTTTCTTGGCTGCCGCCTTCTTTGGCTTGGCTGCCTTGGGCTTGGCGGTCTTTGGTTTAGCCGCCTTGGGTTTCACTGCTTTGGCCTTCGCTGGGCTCTTGGGCGCCTTTTTTGGCTTGGCTGCTTTAGCCTTTTTCGGGCTTTTCGCTTTTTTGGCTCCAGCAGCCGCAGCCGGCTTCTTCGCCTTCTTTGGGGTCTTCTTGGCGCTCTTCTTAGGGGTGGCTGCCCCCGTCGCCTTCTTGGGCTTCTTCGCCGCTCCTGTGGGCTTCTTGGCTTTGGCCGCGCCTCCCTTTTTAGCTTTAGGCTTGGCTTCCCCAGAGGCCGCCTTCTTATTGAGTTTGAAAGAACCCGATGCGCCGGTGCCCTTGGTCTGCACCAGAGTGCCCTTGCTCACCAGGCTCTTGAGACCCAACTTGATGCGGCTGTTGTTCTTCTCCACGTCATAGCCAGCGGCTGCCAGCGCTTTCTTGAGAGCGGCCAAAGATACACCGCTGCGCTCCTTGGAGGCGGCAACAGCCTTAGTAATGAGCTCGGACACTGGGGGCCCAGACGCTTTGCGCTTAGCCGCACCTGCGGACTTGCGGGCCTTCTTCTTCACGGGTGTTTTCTCGGCAGGGGCCGGAGCTGCGGGCGCGGCAGGCGCAGTCTCGGACATGTTGAAGGCAGGCGTGAGAGACAGAGAGCAATTCGAGCCGGAAGCAGAGGCACTGGCCGGGACTCGGGCCGCGGCGCTGCGCCCGCCCGTTTATATAGGGCGGAGCTGCGCCGTGATTGGTGCGCTGTCCAGCCCGCCTCGCTGGCAGCCGCAGAGTGTCCTCTCGGATCCCGAGTTGTGTTTGTTACACCTCAAAAAAAGCCAAAAATAAAATTGTCTACACCGAACTACCCGGTTTTCTCAGATAATGATCCCCGAACCCTCAGGCTTCACGCAGATCTCAAATTATGAGGAAAGCACAAAGCCTTGTGCCAAAAACTTGCAATATTTCCCGCCGTGCTTGGCAAATTTCAACTCAGAGAAACAAAACTTTCTATTTTCTTCGTAAATTATAAACCGATCTTTAACTGTGGAGTTTTCTGACCTCTCAAATATGATTCTCCAAGTGGTTAGCTTCTGATATATCCAAAAAGCATGCCACTGGCATTAAGATTTTTATTACAAATCTGCACTTAAGTGAGGGAAGTAACACAGGCTCCTCGGAGAGTCCTGCCTATTGAGCCGAGGGCATTTGAGTTCATCAAACTGGTTTAGTTTAATGCTAAACAAATTATTCCTCATTTGACATTAAGTTTTGGACCCCTGGGACATCAGTCTATGCAGCCATGGTTTTACATCTGTCCGCTATATCTGAGTTTTTAAACAATTCCTTTGGATAATTCTTTCCCTTTCTGCTCCCAAGGGTTGGGGGCGGGGCTGTTGCTTCTCTCTTCCTCTGGACAACTGCTCCATGGATTGAGATACCTTGAATTCAGGGTATTTGGGAACGAAGGGAAGTCCAAAATATACTCAGGGTACAGAGTTGAAAAAAGATTAATTTTCGAATGTGATGTTTATAAAGTCACTGGAAGTGGAGGTGCACTTTTCTTTAAAGCATTTGTCTGCAGCCTTGCTGAGTGCTTTTGGCATATGCTTCAGAACCAAATTGCAATAAAGTAGCTTAGAGCTGGAATTGAAACATTGTTGATAAGGGAAACTAAATAAGAACTGTAGATTGAAATATATCTACTCCCATTATTAGAGAAGCCCAGCCGCTATTATTACTGAATAGTTGAGGAATAGTCCACTCACCATGTATGGTTTCAATCCCCCTGAAGACTGTATCCCATCGCTTTGCAGAGCGCAATAGAAAGAAAAATAAGTGACTTGTAGTGATTAAATGACAAGTTCAAATTTCGATCTCAGAAGCAGAGCTTTGAGAGTCTATCTAAGCTATTATAAATCATTGCCCTCTGAAAATATCCTTTGAACAATGTCTGAGTAAATCTCTTTATGTAGTTGCCCAACCAAGAAGAGTGTATGTAGTAGGGCAATGAAAGCCCAACTAAAAGAATTATTTCTGAATAACGGTATGGCTGGAACAGTATGGGTGGAACTACAAGCCGCTTATCATGGAAACAAAATAAAATTTTGCCCAATGCTCTAAGTTGATATGATACTGTTCTGTGGACGTGGCTGATTGTAATATGGCATTGGATATCACTTTAAATTTTAATTTCATTGCCCAAAATCTCCAGACAACAATTCTGCTACTGAAATAAAGAGAATATAGAATTTTGATATAACATGAGTGAAATGTGTCAACACAATACTGTTTAATGTTGAATTTGGTATAAAAGTGATGTAAATTATTAATGTTTTTAATATCTTCATGTGTAAATAAATAAAATTTAATTATTGCACAGCAGTGCAAAAATAAATGTGTCCTTTGCTGTTTATTGAAATAAAAAGGGAGATGGATAAATCTCCAAAACATACTAGGGAAACTGATTATATGGGCATTTGATTCCAGAATGGTAACATTATAGCTATTTAATGACAACAAAAACCACTCCTGTAAATGGCTGAAAGTTACACAACACATGGAAGTTTGCTTTCACATGCCTCACTTTATCCAGTGTATTCCTCATGGCTAGGAAGGAGTTAAACTCCAAATTCTGTGGTCTTTCAATTTCCACTGCTTGCCCCCTTAAGCTGTGGTGTGTTTTCTTTTCTTTCTCTTTTTTTTTTTTCAGACAGAGTCTCACTGTGTCACCTAGGCTGGAGTGCAATGGCGGGATCTCTGTTCACTGCAACCACTGTCTCTGCCTCGAAATGCATGGACTGGGAGCAGTGGCTCACGCCTGTAATCCCAGCACTTTAGGATGCTAAGGCGAATGGATGACCTCAGATCAGGAGTTCGAGACCAGCCTGACCAACATGCTGAAACCTCATCTCTGCTAAAATAAAATAAAATAAAATAAAAATAATAATCAATAATAATAATAATAATAAAGTTATTAGTCAGGTGTGGTGGTGTGCATGCGCCTGTAATCCCAGTTACTTGGGAGGCTGAGGGAGGAAAATTCCTTGAACCAGGAAGTTGGAGGTTGCAGTGAATGTGCTCTTGAGCCTGGGTGACAGAGATTGAGAATTGGCCACTATTAAATCAAGCATCTATTTGATATTTGTTGGTGATGAAATATGAACAATAACAAAAGGCCTCACTTTCTTATTGATCAGTGGGCTGGCTATCTCAGAACTAGGTGTGTGTGCACACACACATGTTCACGCATATGTCTTATTTTTTATTTTATTATTGTTTTCTCAGATGGAGTTTCGCTCTTGTCACCCAGGCTGGAGTGCAATGGTGCTATCTCAGCTCACTGCAAACTCTGGTTCCCGGGTTCAAGCAATTCTCCTATCTCAAAAGCCCAAGTAGCTGGAATTACAGGTGACTGCCACCACGCCCAGCTAATTTTTGTATTTTTAGTAGAGACAGGGTTTCACCATGTTGGTCAGGCTGGTCTCCAACTCCTGATATCAGGTGATCCACCCACCTCGGCCTCTCAAAGTGCTGCGATTCACCGGCTTGAGACACCTCGCCTGGCCTATGTGTTTTGTTTGTTTTTGAGACTGAGACGGAGTCTCGCTCTGTTTTCTAGGCTGGAGTGCAGTGGCAAGATCTTGGCTCAATGCAACCTCCGCCTCCAGGGTTCAAGCAATTCTCCTGCCTCAGCCACCCGAAGAGCTGGGATGACAGGCACCCACTACCACATCCAGCTAATTTTTTGTAGTTTTAGTAGAGATAGGGTTTTACCATGTTGGTCAGACTGGTCTTGAACTCCTGACCTCAAGTGATCCAACTGCCTTGGCCTCCCAAACTGCTAGGATTACAGGCATGAGCCACCCAGTCATGCATGTGTTTTAAACAGATTATGAGGCCTTGCTCAAGATTATTCTGATGTCATAACTCTTCAGTAGGTCCTCAGAATCTGAATATTTACCAGGTTTCTCATGTCACTCTTATGCTGGCCCAAGTTTGGGAGCTCTGCTGAACTCACTAGAGACGACCAACAGGGCAAATGTGCTTCCTGTCATGTGAGTTCTCCCATGGATTTATGGAGATCTTAGAAATGATATCCATGCTGAATATGACCATATATTGGAAAGATGGGGACAGCATTAGTCCAATCTTGACTTCTTTTGATTCACACCTGGCTGGCCACTATAGTGGGCTGAAGAAGGAGAAAGGAGAGTAAGTAAAGTTAATCATCCAATAAGTCTTTATTTTTCAACCACAGAAGGTAGACTGAACCTTGGCTGCCTGTGAACTACTTGAATCCTCTAGTACAGCATCTACATTCCTTATCCTTTTATCATTTTAATGATAGTTATCCTTTCCATTTGTTGGCTATTGTACTATGTGCCATCTGCAAAATTTTTTTTTTTTTCCACTACAACTGGGCTGCAGCCTGAGCTACCTGCATTCTTACTTAGTCAGTGTAAGAATCCTCTGTTATGGATAGAATCTCCACTTTACATAGGAGGAAATGGACATGCAGAGGTTAAGAAGTTATCTTGAGAAAACTGTTTGTAAGAGGTACATTCCAGATTCCAGCGCACATTGGTTTTACTTCAAAGCATGTTAAACAGTGTTATTGGCCGGGCACGGTGGCTCAAGCCTGTAGTCCCAGCACTTTGGGAGGCCGAGACGGGCGGATCACTAGGTCAGGAGATCGAGACCATCCTGGCTAACACGGTGAAACCCCGTCTCTACTAAAAAATACAAAAAACTAGCCGGGCGTGGTGGCCGGCGCCTGTAGTTCCACCTACTCGGAGGCTGAGGCAGGAGAATGGCGTAAACCCGGGAGGCGGAGCTTGCAGTGAGCTGAGATCCGGCCACTGCACTCCAGCCTGGGCCACAGAGCGAGACTCTGTCTCAAACAAAACAAAACAAAACAAAACAAAAAACAGTGTTATTAAACAGTGTTTTCTCAAGCTTCAGGTCTGAACAAGCATGAAAAGATGTGAAATCAAGTTAGTTGTCAAGGCCAAATTATTTCTCTTTTTAGTGAATTAGAATAGAATATAAAATATCAGTTTTCACTGCATGTAGTTTTAGTTATATACACAATTCTTTGTGTTTTAGGCCCCTAAGTAAAAGACATTTCTGCTGTGCCTATTCACATGACTACAGTGATAGTATGTCTTCCTTGTGCAATTTCTTGAGCTTTTATAGTCATAAAATATTATCAAGTATGTTATTCTTTAACGAGCTAAGAAAATAATTTCTTATCATTGGCATTTTTAAAGTCTTTAAGGTACCCTGAGTATTGGAAAATGGGGACACTCTAATTGTTTTATTTTGGACATGATAGCAGTAATATGCAGCTACAAATATGACTATGAACTAAGGGGACAATGTGCTTTGCAGAAAAGTTGAAAGAAAAGAGAAGATTGTGCTTGGTTGCTTTTACCTCACAGTTCTTTACTCGAAGAGCTTAATTCTGAATTTCTGTATTTTAATATAATGTTACCATGATTGTTTCATTAAAGACAGAGTTTGGAAAAGAGGTGCTTTATACTAGATAGATGGACTATATATTATCTTCAACATTGTTTTCTTTTTACTTAAGTCAATAATAAAAGCTGTGATTTGCACACCCATGGTTATTCATCACAGCAATATTTGGAATTATAAAATATTTCTTTTTTTTTTTTTTTTGAGACGGAGTCTCGCTCTGTCACCCAGGCTGGAGTGCTATGGCCGGATCTCAGCTCACTGCAAGCTCCGCCTCCTGGGTTCACGCCATTCTCCTGTCTCAGCCTCCCGGGTAGCTGGGACTACAGGCGCCGCCATGTCGCCCGGCTAGTTTTTTGTATTTTTTTAGTAGAGACGGGGTTTCACCGTGTTAGCCAGGATGGTCTCGATCTCCTGACCTCGTGATCCGCCCGTCTCGGCCTCCCAAAGTGCTGGGATTACAGGCTTGAGCCACCGCGCCCGGCCTGGAATTATAAAATATTTCAAACAACTTTAATGCCCCTACATAAGAGAGTGGTTAGATAAAGTAGGATGCATTTACACAGTGTGGTAATATGCAGCTACAAAAATGACTAACTAAGATCTCTATGAACTAGTATAAATTCCAGGATATATGTTTAAGTGATAAGGCAAAGTCCAAAGGAATATACAAAATACAATGACCTTTGCTGAGAAAGAAGGGAATATAAGAAAACACACAATTTTTTATTCATTTGTGGACAAGAAATATAGAAAGGATAAATCAAAAACTAAAAATCATTGGCTACCTGTGGGAGGTGGACGAGAAAGAAACGGGGAAAGGAGGAATGGGAAAAAACAGTAAGGATAAGAAGGGATTGACACTTTTTTGAGTATACCTTTTCATATAAGTGACTCTTACAACTATAGTAATGTTTCATATACTAGCAAAATAAACTATTATACAAACTATTAAAACTGATAGAAATGGGGGAAACAAAATGGAATACAAGGAATTAAACAAATAAACCAAGCTGTATTAACTTAATAACATAGTAACACTTAAGGGAGGGAAGGAGATAAAAGTTAACCTAAGTAACATTGGAATACAATATTAATTGCATACTCCCTGCGCAGCCGCGGTGGTTTTTGCCTGTAATCTTAGCACTTTGGGAGGCCGAGGCAGGCAGATTACCTGAGGTCAGGAGTTCGAGACCAGCCTGGCCAACAAGGTGAAACTCAGTCTCTACTAAAAATAAAAAAAATCAGCCAGGTGTGGTGGCATGCACCTGTAATCCCAGTTACTTGGGAGGCTGAGGCAAGAGAATCACTTGAACCAGTGAGGCAGAGGTTGCAGTGAGCTGAGATCATGTCACTGCACTCCAGCCTGAGTGATAGAGCAAGACCTTATGTCAAGAAAAAAAAAAGAAGAAAACAAACAAAAAAAATTTACTTGCATACTTTAAGGCTAAAGACAAAAAAAAAAAAAAAAAAAAAAAAAAAA
>NW_016813956.1:302537-332804 GCF_001698545.2 Rhinopithecus bieti | reverse complement strand
AAAAAAAAAAAAAAAAAAAAAAAAAAAAAAAAAAAAAACCCACATATATACATATACATGTACACTGTAATCTAGTATATATGGATTAGTGTAGTATATGCTATAATTTAGTTAAAGTATTTGTTATTAATATGGGTTATCAATTCTGAAACTACTTTATGTGCACATTACTATTAAGCAAGTAAGTAAAATGATCTATTTGTAGATAATGACAGTGTTCTCACTGGTGGAAAAATAATATTAACTAAAATGAACTCTGTAAAAAAAAATTAGCCAGGTGTGGTAGTTTGCACTTGTAGTACTAGCTACATGGGAGGCTGAGGTAGAAGGATCCCTTGAAATCAGGATTTCAAGGCTTCAATAAGCTGTGAATGCATCATTCACTCCAGCCTGGGCAACAGAGCAAGAACTTGTCTTAAAAAGAAAGAAAGTATTGGATTTTAACTTATATGTTTATATGTTTATAAATAAAAAGAAGCGATAATTCTTCCTTCCAGTACAATTGCAATTAGTAAATGTAGAAGGAAGGAGGGAAACAGAAAATGGTCATTAGGCAAACAATATAGTGATCCTGCTTCACATAAAATCCATCAATGGATGCTAAAATTAGTGGGCAAATTTTAGGAAGCATGATTTGCTTCTCCAAGTTGCCTTATCAACTACAAAGGAAAAGATAATAAGTTTACGTTGAAGAATACTAGCAATCACCACCTTAGCTAAGTAAACATCACAAAGTAAGAAGGCATCTATGTATCATAAACTCATTGCATTGAGAAGGACATTTTATCATTTTGGTAGTATTTCCTGTCAAAAACACAGAAACTCACTCCAGTGGAAAAAGAAAAAAAAGAGGACATTCATTAAGGGGATATTCTTCAAAATAACCTATCAGCACTCTTCAAAAGTGTGAACATGATAAATATAAGAACAGACTGCAGAACTAATACAGACTTAAAGAGACTAAGAAACAAATAGCGACTAAATTCAGTGTGGGATCCAGAATAGGATTCTGACACAGAAAAAGAACAGCAGTGGGAATATGTGTAATATTTGAATAGGTCTGAAGTTTAGTTAATATTTTAGCAATGCCTATTTCCTATTTCTGATCATTGTATATAGTTATACAAAACATTAACATTAGAGAAAAACAGTTGCTGAAAATAAGAAACGTTGTATAGTATATTTGCAACATTGTTTTCGCAATTTTTTGCAAAAATAATTCTCTTAGTATTTCACCATGTTACAATACTTTTCGAAGGGCGCGGTGGCTCACGCCTGTAATCCCAGCACTTTGGGAGGCGGAGGCGAGCAGATCATGAGGTCAGGAGATGGAGACCATCCCGGTTAACACAGTGAAACCCCGTCTCTACTAAAAATACAAAAAAAGTAGCCAGGCGTGGCAGCATGCCTGTTTTCCCAGCTACTCGGGAGGCTGAGGCAGGAGAATGGCGTGAACCCTGGACGCGGAGCTTGCAGTGAGCTGAGATTGAGCCACTGCACTCCAGCCTGGGTGACAGAGCAAGACTCCATCTCAAAAAAAAAAAAAAAAAAAAAAGAGAGAGAATGCTTTTCATAGGTGGTAAAAAGAAAAAGAAAAAATGCAAAACACCAAACTGTGATACAGAGAGTCTCCATAGTGGTGGAAATACAAATTATTTTTATTATTGTATGTAAACCTTTACGTGTTTTCAAAATTTCTACTGTCAACATGGATTTCTTTATTGGCAAACAACATGTTTCTAGAGCTGGGCTCACACCTATAATCCCAGCATTTTGGGAGGCTGAGGTGGGTGGACCACTTGAGGTCAGGAGTTCGAGATCAGCCTGGCCAATATGGTGAAACCCTGTCTCTACTAATAATACAAAAAAATTAGCTGGGTGTGGTGGTGATGATTACAGCTACTCAGAAGGCTGAGGTGGGAGAATCTCTTAAACCTGGGAGGTGGAGGCTGTAGTGAGCCAAGATCCTGTCACTGCACTCCAGCCAGGGTGACAATGTGAGACTCTGTCTCAAAGAAACAAACAAAAAACAAAAACAAACAATATGTTTTCTTTAAAAATATGATAAAGTTTATTTTTTAAAATATGTCTGCTTAGTGGTCCTGGACATCCAGATACTATTCCCTTTGTACTCTCCTTCTCTCAATTATCTGAACTTTTATTACAATCATTTTCTAGGTTTTTTTTTGTACATATGTATCCATGAACAGTATGAGTCAGTTTGTCCTCTTTCTGAAATTCATATATGAATGAAATCATAGTGTATTATTGTGTGCCTTGCTCTTTTTTCCTTCACTAGGATCCATTCCTCTTTCTTATATTGATGCAGAAAGCTCAAGTTTGTTGATCTGCATTGCTATTTCATATTATGAATTTGGCCCTATGTATTTACCTATCTAGTCTACTCCTCATGGACATTCTCTTGGTTGTAAAAGCTGGCATATTTAATTTTGATGACTCTTCAGGCTTGTGTTTCTAAACTATCTCATAAGAAATTTTATTATTCTGAGGCCATTGTGGTCTGTGAAAGCCAAGAAGCATGTGGAGACCATGTTTGGGCATTCCTTTCCTCCCTTCCTCACTTTTTCCCTCTTCTCCCCTCCCTTCTCTAATTTCAGTAAAGCTGATCACAACCAACTAATTGGACTTCATGAACAGCAATCAGAATACTGAAGAAATACTATGTTATAGGCAGCAGGGTGAAAAACATTGGTTTTGGAGATATTAGCAACCTTTCCGTTCACTTTAACATTGAACCTATAATCACTTTTTTCAAAGAATCTCTTCAGCATCTATTTATTCAAAGTTCTCGCCACTGTCTTTGGAAGAGGTGGTTTAATGAACACATTGTATTTGGCCTTCTTGTGTATCTTCAGTTTTTCTGTTTCTCTCTTTATCTATGATACTTCCTGTAATTGTTTCCTTAATATCTCTTTACTTTTTACTCTCTATTCCCCTTACATTACATGAATTTGCTGGTTTGTAAATGTAAGGATTATCTGTTTACACATGATCACTAATTTATATGCGGTGGCAGCTTGGCATAGTGTTTAAACAGATCGAGTCTGGTATAGACTCTATTGCTACAAAACAAATTGTCCCAAAATTTAGTGGCTTAAAATAATAGAAAAAGTTCATTATGTCACACGGTTTCCATGATTAAGGAATTTGAGGGTGAGTGAACAGTAGTTTCAATATGGGATCTCTCATGAGATTGGAGGCAAGCTATTTGCATGGACTTTAGTCATCTGCAGACTTAAGCTGAAGAATGGGACTGGAAAATTCCCAGATGGCTTACCTGGCTGGCAAGTTGATGTTGGCTATCAGCAGAAGACTTCTGTTCCTTGGCACATGAGACCTTTTGTAGGACTACACAAGGGTTCAGTATATTGCAGCTGGTTTCCTCCAGAGTGATTCAAGAGACAGCAAATCAGAAGTCACAATATCATTTATGACTTAACCTCAGGAGTCACAATATTTGTTAGTTTCATAGGTCAGAGCTATCCAATTTGGGAGGGAGATACGCAAGATACATAAGTCTGTGAATGCCAGAAGGTGAGAATTCACTGAGCCATCTTGCAGTCTGGGTATCAGAGTTATGGAGACAGACCACTCCATTTCAATCTCAATCCTGTATCATTTACTAGGTGACTTTAAGAAACTTACTAAACTCTATTTCTCAATTTTCTCATACCTAAAATTTAGATAAGAATATTCTGGTAAATTGTACTATTGCTCCCATGATTGTACTGCCCTTTTGGGGAGTATTATATATCCTTGCCCATTGATATGGGTTTACTATATTCCTCTCCATGTAAGGAGCACTCTTTCCTACTATCTATATATCAGTCTTTACAAGTGAGTTGCTTTGGTCAATAAAATACGAGTAGAAGTACCATGTGTCTACTTTTCTGCAGAATCTTTGAGAGCATTGAGATCCCTTTATGTCAGTTTCTCTCAACCTGGTTCTGTCTATGAAGAAAATGTGGAGCAGAGCCATTGCTGATCCATACAGAAATAGAATTTGGGCCAGAAATAACCCTTCTTGTTATTATCCACCAAGATGTGGGGAGTTGTTATACAACTGGGCAAAAACTTAAGTTACAACTATTACCTACTTTAGTAGGATTGTTGGTAGGAGTAGACAATATTTTTGAAGTGCTTATAACAATGTCTGACACATAGTAAGGATATCTATTACTATGATTATTCAAACCTAAATTCACATGAGATAGGTTTATAAGCCATACCATTACTTTATCAACTTACAATGAAAGATATACTACATATTAAAAATACTTATCAGAGGTGTGTTTATTTAATTACATTCTGGTCTAGAGACAAAGATACAAATTACAAGATAATTTCTGAGCATAGAGTTGTAATAAAAGACATTTTCATCAAGCAGTGGTCTCCTGATCAATTGGCTCCTCTATCCCAGTGACACTTGAGTACTGCGTTCTGCACTGTGGAAAAGATACAGTGAACAATTCACCATTCTATGAACTCTTCATTTTCTAGGTGATCACCAGACTTTTTTTTTTTTTAATCATAGTTGCTCTTACATGAACTCTCTGTATTTGTGGTATGGAGACTAAAGTAACTCAATCTGAGATGCTAATCTGCTGTATTGACTTCTTTTTTTTTTTTTTTGCCTTTGAGACAGAGTCTCTCTCTATCACCCAAGCAGGAATGCAGTGGAGCAATCTACGCTCACTGCAAGCTCCGCCTCCCGGGTTCAGGCCATTCTCCTGGCTCAGCCTCCGGAGTAGCTGGGACTACAGGCGCCCGCCACCACGCCCGGCTATTTTTTTTGTATTTTTAGTAGAGACGGGGTTTCAGCGTGTTAGCCAAGATGGTCTCGATCTTCTAACCTCGTGATCCGCCCGCCTCGACCTCCCAAAGTGCTGGGATTATAGGCGTGAGCCACCGCGCCCGGCTGCTGTATTGACTTCTAAATAATCCCAGTTCTGGGAATGCCTCTAAGATTTCTACTTCGCAGTACTTATCATAAATCCTGCCCTTAAGTCAAAACAATCCTGATGTTATTGTAAACACATACTTACTATAAATCCTGCCCTTAGGCAAATTCCCTACATCTATAAGCCCTGGAGTTTGGGGTGGGGTAATGGTGGGTGGGGTGGACAGATTCACCAAGTTGTCTAGATGCCATGGAAGACATGGCTTCTGTATATAAGTCCCTATTAAAAGTTTCTTTCTTGATTTGTCATTATCCTTCTTTTGCATCCCAGTTTCCTTGGCCTTTGGAGGCAGGTTTGCTTAGAACTGCTAACGGAGGAACATGTTTTAAGTATAATATATCTGTTTAATTTATGTCAGTTATGGCCAGGCGCAGTGTCTCACACCTGTAATCCCATAACTTTGGGAGGCCGAGGTGGGCAGATCATCTGAGGTCAGGAGTTCAAGACCAGCCTGGTCAACATGGTGAAACCCCCATCTGTACTAAAAATACAAAAATAATTAGCTGGGCTTGGTGGTGCATGCCTATTATTCCAGCTACTAGGGAGGCTGAGGGAGGATAATTGTTTGAATCCGGGAGGCAGAGGTTGCAGTGAGCCAAGATTGTGCCACTGTACTCCAGCCTGGGTGACAGGGCAAGACTCCATCTTAAAAAAAAGAAAAATTATGTCAGTTACAATATAAGTATAGTGGATGACAATTCAGACTATTGGAATATATTCATGAAGTTTACTATAGAATAGATACTATGTGCTAGATACTGTTCTAAGCACTTGACAAGTAGTCCTTATAATAACCCTTATACTCTTAAAACCATTTTTCAAAAGACAAAATGATGCCCAAAGATGTCAATTGCCCATGGTCTTAATTGCCCATGGTCAATTGCCCATGTCAATTGCCCATGTCAATTGCCCATGCCCTGCCTTAATTGCCCATGGTCAATTGCCCATGTCAATTGCCCATGCCCTGCCTCTCTTCCTGAGATTTTTCTAGTAACGAATTCTACCATTCTTTGTAAATTATTGTTATCCCAAGTTCAACAAAGTGTTATATTCCTGTTTGTTAACTTTATTCTTTTTTCTCCCCTGTAACACAGAGTCTCACTCCCATTGCCCAGACTGGATGTAGTGGCATTATCTCGGCTCACTGCAGCCTCCGCCCCTTGGGCTCAAGTAATCCTCCCACCTTAGCCTCCAGAGAAAATGGGATCACAGGTGAACACCACCAAAATAATTTTTGTATTTTTTGTAGCGGTGGAGTGTTGCCATGTTGCCCAGGCTGGAACTTTATTCCTAAGCACGCTTCCTTGATTTGGGGGTGAGGTAGAAAACAGGGAGTGGAATATAAAACAGGAAGCGATTTGTGAGATAATGTACTTATTTTATGAAGCCATGGCATGATTCATGTTAGCTTTCTTCATGGTGTCCATCAGTGGCACTCACCTTCTGGAACATGGACAATTCAGGGTTTTGGGTTTTCTGTTCCTTTCCTTTCTTCTTATTCACTATTCCTCCTCACCGTCCCATGCTAGTCTCATATAAAATGCTTCCACCATTTCCCAGTCAGCATACAGTTCCTATACCTTCCTTATGGAAAAATTCTAGAGTCCCCAATATTCAGAGATTTAAGGGACCACAGATATCACAAATCCTCCCATTTTACAAAACAAGAAACTTGAGCCCAGAGTGGTGAAGGTACATCCCGAAGAAGTGACCATCCTCTAAATTTCCAGCAGCATGAGCACCAGGTCAGACATTTAGGACTAGCAAACACTCCAAACCATGCTCTCTGTACATGAGTTGCTCAGGAAAGGGCAATGTTCATTCAGTCCTACTGTTTGTCAGTGTACAAGTACAATCCACTCTAGGGATTTCATATAGAAGGAATTAAATAGAGGTAATTAGATAAACAGGTGATGAAAGAGTTGAGAAACCCAAGAGAGGGGGTGAGGGCAACCCACAGATAAGCTGCAGCAGAAAGTTGCCACCTCTGTCCTCTAGGAACAAAGGGAAGAGGTGATGCTGGAATCAAGCAGGAAGAGTGCAGGCTGGTAAGGCAGGAACTGAGAAAACCAGGAGAAGGGTTCTGTGGTAGGACTAAAGTCAAACTACCAAGGAGGCTGGAGAAGCCCCAGGAAACAAAGAAGAGAAATACCCTGCCCCACCATCATCATCCATCAGTGCCACCCATTGGCCAAATCTACTGGAAACTTGAGAGCAAGGAAACCTGGGAAATGTAGTTTCCAGTGAGATATAGCAGCATCAGAGAGTAAATGGGCAAGTGATAGAAACAAACAGAAATGCAAACACCACAAATATTTCTGTAATTTTAGATCATGACCCTGTACCTGCATGTGACCATGTACCTGCACTTAACAAAGTGCCCTAGAAAACACAGAGGTGCACTTCCATTTTTAAGGATGTCGGATCAAGAAGACAGTTCTGCCTTATTTTAAACAAGTTGTGATTTACCCAGTGTGGTAGGTATTCTCTAGGATGATCCCTGCCTCTGAGGGTTCATCCTCTGGTATTATCTCCTTTCCTGTGGGCTGCACCTAGGGACTTGCTTCTAACAAATAGAATATGTCAAAAATGATGTTGTGTCATCTTTGACATTAGGTTACACAAGGTTATGGCTTCTTTCTTGGTCCCTCTCACTGGCTCATTCTTTTGGAAGAAAGTCAGCTGCCATGTGGTGCATTGTCCTGTTGGAGAGGCCCACATAGGGATTTGAGGTCTTTGGTCTAACAGCCCTGGAAATAATTGTATTCACTGAATCATGTGAATGAGCTTAGAAATGGATCAATTACATGTAGTTTGGATAGCATAGCAAACCACAGTACATTTGGGCAACAAGGAATATCAATCTCAACCTGAGGCTCAGCTTCTGAGCTGAAGGTTAGAACTGAACTAAAAGTTAGATTCCTAATCACAGAGCCAGACGACCAGTCCACATATGCTGCACCATGACACAAATGTGGGCCCACCAGAAACTAGGAGCTCAACTCAGGTCCTACATGACTGAGTGCCACTGGGGCATCTGTGGCATGTGGCAGTAGGGCCTCCACATATTTAAACACTACCCAGTGCAAAAGTTTAGAAAAGTTTCTTTTGCTCCTTTAAAAATAGCTAATGTTAAATAGAGAGGAAAGAGAGACAGTGGGCAAAGAATGGACAACAGAAAGGGGGACATAAATGGAAAATTACAGAGAGCTATTGGTTTGTGACTTTCATTAAGAGCATTTGAGAAGACGAGATACAAGGTGATTGGAATAATGATTAAGAAGTTAAATCCTAGTCCCTTAATGAAAGCCTATATCCACTCATTTCCACTGTCTACCACCTTCAGAGGTAATTTAATTCCTCTAGTGGCTTCTGCCTGTCTTGTCAGCAGGCACAGTGTTGCTTGTGCCAGCTGGAACTAGTGGGCAGAGGGTTGCAGATACACAGTGCTTGTTCTCCTGCAGCCTACAGAGCCCTGAGCCCAGGAAGGGGGTAGCCTGTTGCACAGAGAGGCTGTGCTCCAGAAAGGGACCCACACACAGCCCGGGCTGTTCCTTTTCATAAAGAAAGCATGAGAGCAGACTTGATAAAGAGAATAAACATTTTCTGTGTGGGTGTCAGCTGAGAAAGCCAGCCTTCCAGCACCTGGGAACATTGGCTGATCCTCCCACAGGAAAAGAAGCAGTCATTGTTCCCAGTTCATTGCCAGGCAACCCAGAGAAAGTCCCTGGGGTCATTGGTTGAAGAGCTCTGCTTGTGTCTTCACAGTGCCTTTGCTCACTGCATTCCTAGCTATGCTGTTGCTGACAGTTCACATTGCCAGCATCACCATCCACCAGACGATGGTCACTTTCTCAGAAGGCCTCCCTGCCCCTCTGGGAATGGGAAAATGGTCAATGGAGGGCCTCACTGAGGTGACATTTAAGCGGGTATCTGCAAAGAGAGTATTCTAGGCTTCCTTGTAAAATTTGGAGAGCAGACATGAAAACAGGGGAGGTGGCAAACAATGTAGAAATATATGCAGTGGGCACAGATCATAGGAAAGAGTAGGGAACTTAAATGAGACCAGAAGTGTAGGGGTCATTTGAGACAGGGCCTTCTGGGTAGAAAAACAGCACAATAGAGTGACCCAATGTGCATGTGCTGGATGGAGTTGGGGAGTGGCGAGAGAGAGATAAGGATATCCTTACTAGGAAGGAGCAGAGAATATTTAAGGCAGTGGTGTGCTGATATATGTTTACTGGCTCTTGAGGAACAAAACAAAAAAACCCCCAGCATATGCTAGTCCCCATGGGCCAGTTTCAAACTACCAATGTTACACTGACTGCAGAGTAGAAAGGAAGGAAGGCTTTAAAATCACACATAGATCTTTAATTGGAGATCAGAGAAAATCATAATACCAAGGGCAGAAATATAACTCAGTGTGTGGATGTGGAAAAGCCATTGATCTGTTTTTGTGACCACACCTAAGGCCAACCAATTCAGAGCCCCAGCCTCTTCATCCTCAATCTGAAGGGACTGTGCTAAAAGTAATGGAAGATTCTTTCTGTGGTCTTTCATTGATTGTTTCCTTCCTCAGGGTCAATCTACCTAGGGCCTTCCTCATTTCTCTTTGCTCTGCCAAGTTTGCTCAGGTACCCAGTTGGGATGAATTCTCCATGTCCTCTCTGAAGGTAGGAAGTCAAGTTGAACTAAAAGCAGAATGGGCAGAGTGGGGGGCATCCCTGTTTGGAAAGCCTCTGCTTCTGGAAAGGTGGCTCAGCTGAGTTACAAACACACATGCCGTCCACAGGGACTGCTGCTTCTGAACCTGGAGCTGACTTGGTGGGAGGTGAGTGGGTACACTCCACCACCATTCAACATTCCATGTCTACCAGGCTGACTCTTCTACAAGCTTCATTTAGCTATGGGGGCAAACTGCAACCAGAATCTGTTAGTAGTTAGGTGTAAGATACCCAATTACTTCATTTTCTGCAGGTGGAAGCCAGCAAATCTCTGACAGAAATCCCAACATTCTCTCCTGCTTTCACTTTTCCACATTTGAAAATGAGACAGACAGAAGATGGTCTTTATATAATTTTGCACATATTTATGTCAGGTTTTACAATGAATATAGTGTTTTCTCATCTGCCATCTCATTTGATAGTTTTTCACAACTCTGGGAGGTACTATTATCTTATTTTACAAAAGAAAAATTTTGAGATGGCAGGTAGCTAATCCCATCAGACACTTGGTGAGTGGCAAAGCTGGAACAAAATCACGGGTATTTTGGCTTCAGATTCCTGTGTCTTTCCAGAATACCTGAGTGCATGTCTATGCAGGTATGTATGTGTGCGTGTGTAGACACACAAAACCCACTTTTTACAGGTTTATTGTGTAGGCATTTTTGGTTTTTTTTGAAACAGGGTCTCGCTCTATTGCCCAGAGCTGGAGCGCAGTGCTGCAATCATAGCTCACTGCAGCCTTCACCTTTAGGGCTCAAGCAATCCTCCCACCCCAGCCACAGAGTAGCTGGGACCACAAGTGCAGGCCCACCACGCAGAGTTAAATTTTACATATTTTGTAGAGATGAGGTTTCGCCATGTTGTCCAGGCTGGTCTCGAAATCCTGGGTTCAAGCCATCAGCCCAACTTGGCTTCCCTAAATGCTAGGATTACTGGCCTAAGCCACAGTAACTGGCAAGGTATTTCTTAAGAATAAATTGGGTGTTCCCTTCTTCCAACTCAGCCTATGATATTAAGGTGGCTGTCTTGTCAGCTCCTGAAAATTCAGGGCCAGAATTGAAATTTCCATCCAGAGTAGGCCTCATGAATTCATCAGCCATTTCTCGAGTGACTACTATTTGCCATGCAGCATCAGGCACCATGCTGGGAGCTGGAATACAGCAGTGGACCATACAGGCCCTTAGCCACCAATACACACAGATTTTGTAAGAGTAACAGACAGTCTTAAAACCAGACCTTGACTGCAAATGAAAAAGGAGGCAAAAGAGGGCAGGCAGGTCAGGAGGATGTTTCCTAATCTCTATGCAAGGAAGGCAGGAAATGGCAATTTAACCAGGGAGGTAACCTAGGCAGAGAATTAATGACACATGCCTTCCTCTCCCTTTGCATTATCTTTTATTACCTCATGCCAGGCTGGAATTTGGGAAATCTGCTTCTATTACAATGTAGTATATACATTATACATTAAATAAGATTATGCACATTACAAATAAATAATTTCAAAATTAAGAAATTACACACAGTACAATTAAAATTAAATTTAATTTCAAAATAAAATAATTTTATTTGTGGTGTTCTTTAGAGCACCAAACAATTCACATACATGATCTTCATTCTCATAGTCTATTAAGGTAAGTATTACCTCCATTTTAGAGGTGAAGAAATTAAGGTTCAAAACAACTAACTTGGTGATGGCCATATAATTTTTAAGAACCTTGAGTCTAGCCCAAGAGTGACTGGAATTTCCTGTTCACTTACCACTATTCCAGCAGAATAGCACAGCAATTTCAATTTTGCAGTAAATCAGGGTTAATCATCCCAGAACTGTTTGATAGCAAAAGACTAAAAGAACTCAAGTGCCTACCAACAGTAGACAGGTTACATAAAATATAATGCATTTGCATAATGCAATACATGCAACTATGTACAGGAAGCTCTGTATGTTCTCACAGGGAAAGTTCTCCAAGATAGATTGTTATGAAAAGGGCAAGTGCAGAACAGTGTATACAGTCTGATATCTGGGCAAGGATGAAAAAAGTGGATAACACGTATCATTCATTATTGACTGATATTAGCAGGAATGAATACTGGGCAGATACACAAGAAAAAGAAAAGTGATCACCTGGGGTGAGTTGAGGAGTGGATTCTTTCTATTTATCTTTTTACTTCAAATCGTTTGAACCCTGTGAATGTAATACTTATTTAAAAAATTAAACACATTTTGTACTCAGAAGAACTTCCCCTCAATAATATTCTTTCTCTTCATTTTACCCTCCTTATCCCCCCACACACGATGTAGAATGTTTTTAATAAAAAAATTTGCAGATGCAGAATCAATCAGTGATGTAGGAACATTGACACCATCCATCCACTTATTCCTTAGAATTGGTAGGTTTGGCAGGCACTCGGGATCCTGGCATCTCTCTGAAATGAGAAGTTTTTGCAACCTAAGAGAGAGAAGAAAAAGTAAATATATCTGGAAACCTCCTTCTTGGCCCTCCTTACACATACAGAAAAACTTACAGATTCTTTTCTTCATAATGAGTTAGCTTCTTTACAGGTACCAGCCCTTCTCAATTTCTCAAATAACTCCCTATGGTGTAAAAGGACCTATCCAGGCTAGACACTTCAATGTTGCTCTTCAGATAGGGTTGCCAGATTTGGCACATTAAAAATACTGAATGTCCAGTTAAATCTGAATTTCAGATATACAGCATATATATATATATAATGTATAGGATGTCTTATGTAGTATTTGGGTGTGCAGCGAGGGGCATACTTAAGCCATTATTTGTTGCCTGTTTGAAATTCAAATATAATTGCATGTCCTGTATTTTATATGGTAAATTTATCCTCTGATTCCACCTGGAGGAGGCTAGTTAAGTGCACTTGAACTTATTAGCCCAGGGACACAAAATGTACATAGCCCAGTGCAATCCAATAGAATTTTCTGTGATGATAGACATGTTTTATGTATGTGTATCCAATACAGTAGACACCAGTAACTTGAAATGTGGTGAGACCGAGAAACTGAATTTTTGATTTAATTATTTAAATTTAAAATATCACATGTGGCTAATGGCTACTATATTGGAGAGCAAAGCTCTAAAAAGAGTAATGTATCTCCCTTCAATTTAGCAACTGGGATTTAAGATCTAGTGATGGCTAAAATGACACATAACTCAGGAATACAATCCTAAGTCTCTGTAGCTTAGATAGTAACTACTCCATGTTTGCACAAAAATGTTTTGTTGTCAACATAATCATTCTGGTTTTTTTCCTCCTGCATTTACTGAAGACCTATTATATGGAAAGGATGTGAAGGTATAGGGTACAAGGTAAGGTAAAATTATTCAACAAACTTATCCTAGTAGGTAAGAGTGTTAACTGAGTAATCTCAGCATTAGAATATAGAAGCTGGGGTCGGGCACAGTGGCTGAGGCCTGCAATCCCAGCTATTTGGGAGGGTGAGGCAGGCAGATCACTTGAGGCCCGGTGCTGGAGACCAGCCTGGCCAACATCTGAAACTCCGTCTACTAAAAATACAAAAACTAGCCAGGTGTGACAGCACGCACCTGTAATCCTAGCTAATTGGGAGGCTGAGGCAGGAGAATTGCTTGAACCCGGGAGGCAGAGGTTGCAGTGAGCTGAGATCGCGCCACTGCACTCCAGCCTGGGCAACAGAGCTAAACTCTGTCAAGAAAGAAAGGAAGGAAGGGAGGGAGGGAGGGAGGAAGGAAGGAAGGAAGGAAGGAAGGAAGGAAGGAAGGAAGGAAGGAAGGAAGGAAGGAAAATAAAAGCTGGGAGGTTCCATTATCACAAAGCAAACATTAAGTGGATGAAACAGCATAAATTTGATCACACCCACCAGTTGTGTGACCATTTTCTTTTCATGATTTTAAGCAAACATCTATTAACCCTAGACCCAGAGTATATTAAAGAGAATTATTTTATGCATGATGCCAGCTAGCAGAGAACTGGCCCTTAAAAGAATTAACGATCTAGACAACTTAGAATTATCAGTATACATGATGTCTGGAAAGGTTAGTGTAGAAACTGGGAAAATGGTAAGAGTGTGGAAAACAAATGGGGTGTAATTCTAAACTTCACTGTGTTCCTGGTAGCTGGGTAAGGTGAGTAGGTAATGTATTAACAATGATTTATAGGAAGACATTTTTATATAGAAATTCAGATAATCACTCTGTGCCTATCTGAAATGTAATCATTTTTATAAAGAAATTATTTCTGGGCTAAAAAATATCTATTCTATGGTTTATTTACCAGATACTTGGGTTCCCACTATGTGTCAGGCCCTCTGCTAGATGCTGGGACATAACAGTGAATGACTAGATCAGATCCCTACTTTGTGGAGCTAGGTTTAATGGAAAGAGGCAAACAACAAGGAATCTGATAAATAAAACTTCAAACTGCATTTGAAAGAATCTAAACAGAATGAGTGATAGAACATAATTTGAGGTGGGAAATGGAGAAAGCTTACTTTTTTGTTTCTCTCTTTATACTTTAAAAAAATATACTTGCTCATTTTAACAGTTCACACAGAGATGTTTATAAAGGTTAACCTCTCCTCACCCCATTCTATTAGGTTGGTACAAACGTAATTGCAGTTTTTACCAGTGAAAGTAATGGTAAGAACCACAATTACTTTTGCACCAACTTAGTTTCAGCTCTCTGAGATAATTAATGTGATAGGTTTTCTTCCATACGGTTCTCTCTTTACTCTCATCAGTTGTGTGTGTGATTTTGTTTTACCGGATTATTGTTGTGGGTAGCTGTGTAACATTCCATAGTATAAATGGATGTCTCACTATGTCAACAGTATTCTTATTTATAGTTACTTAAATATTTTAAATGTATAATTAGTTTTTTTTTTTTCTCATCACAGTTTGATTTTTTTTGTTTTGTTTTCAGACGGTGTCTCACTCTGTTGCCCAGGCTGGAGTGCAGTGGCACGGTCTCGGCTCACTGTAACCTCTGCCTCCTCAGTTCAAGCTATTCTCCTGCCTCAGCCTACCAAGTAGCTGGGATTACAGGCATGTGCCACCATGCCTGGCTAATTTTTGTATTTTTAGTAGAGATAGGGTTTCACCATGTTGGCCAGGAGGGTCTCAAACTCCTGACCTCAAGTGATTCACTCTCCTCAGCCTCCCAAAATGGTAGAATTACAGGCATGAGTCACCGCACCCAACCTCTCGTGACAGTTTTGAAAGAGACCTTACATATGTAACCTTACCTAGTGGGGCCTTTATTCTATTGTTGACACTCTCCCTTTCCAAATGTCTATTAATAAAATTTAATAGACATTGCCAGGAAAACTTCTGAAAAATTATATGACAATGGCAATTCTTCCTCATCCTTCACAGTCCTGAGTATTACTGGCTTTAGTGGTTGTCTATTCATAGGTAAGAAATGGTATCCCAGGCTAGGCGCGGTGGCTCACGCCTGTAATTCCAGCACTTTGGGAGCCTGAAGTGGGTGGATCATCTGAGGTCAGGAGGAGTTTGACACCAGCCTGGACAACATGGTGAAACCCTATCTCTACTAATAATACAAAAATTAGGCTGGGTGCGGTGGTTCACGCCTGTAATCCCAGCACTTTGGGAGGCCGAGGCGGGGGGATCATGAGGTCAAGAGATCGAGACCATCCTGGCCAACCAACATGGCAAAACCCCATCTCTACTAAAAATACAAAAATTAGCTGAGCGTGGTAGTAGGCGCCTGTAGTCCCAGCTACTCGGGAGGCTGAGGCAGGAGAATCGCTTGAACCTGGGGGGGGTAGAGGTTGCAGTGAGTCGAGATCGCACCACTGCACTCCAGCCTGGGTAGCTGAGCAAGACTCTGTCTCAAAAAAAAAAAAAAAAAAAAAAAGAAATAGTATTCCTTTGTTGTATTAATATGCATAATTTTGAATTACTAGGAAGGTTTTTTGTTTCTTGTTTTTCATATGTATTGGCCATTTGAATTTCATACATGATATAAAATACCATTTAATCGGTTTTTATATTATGTTGTTTGCCTTTTACTAACATTTCCAGTTCGTCCTTGTAAATTGAGGTTACTAACCCTGTATATGTTTTGAAAATCCTTTATCCCAATTTATTGCTCTTTCTACAACTCTCTTTACATATATTCTGTCTTAGACCACTTTTGGACCTATCTACTTTGTGTCCTTTCCTATAATGGCTTTTGTGTTTCCTCCTCACTTAGTAAAGACATTCTCCCACCACCGTTTCCAAACACATACACACACAAATTGATTAATCCATTTAGGTAGGTTTATTTTAGATAGGCTTGTCTGAAACAGAGCTAAGACCTGATGAGTGAAAATGAGCTCACCAGAAGAAAAATCAAAGAACAGGCATTTCCGAGACTGAGGCCAATAAGGTATGTGTCTTAAATCAGCAGAGTTTAGCTGCTTGATGGGAAAAGAGACCAGAGTGGTTGGAACAGCAAAGGAGAACAGCAGAAGAGGTGAACAGAGGTCAGAGATGGTCACTGAGTGGGTCCTCAAGTCATGGTAAGGAGTATGGAGAATGAATTATTGAATATGTAGGTGACGTGACTCACAGATAACTTTGGATTTGTAGAGATGAAGGAAATGTAGCAAGTGCCACTCTTAGAATGTTGATTTGAGTAAATGGTAGTGTCAGTTATTGAACTGGGAAGAACTGGAAGGGATAACAGGCTTAAGGAGCACAATGTTTATTCCTGCGTCTTGGAAGTGTTTAGGGTGAAAGACCTATTAGAGTTCTAAATGGAGATGTCAAATGAAAATGTGGCTACACACATCTGAATTTCAGAAAAAAGATCAGGCTGGAGATGTAAAATTGGAAGTTTACTGCATATAGAAAGTCTTTGGAACCGTTGTACTGATGAATCTATTAACTAGACAGAGCAAAGACTAGGGACCAGAGCCAAGCTACAAGTTTCTAAAATTTAGAGCATAGTACAGTCTGGTCATTTTGAGGTGAATACTTAATGACAGAACAATTTGCTGAAGTGTAAATTTAGAGCCCTACACTTTCAGCTCTGATTATTAATGAATACAAGAAAGAATGGATATGGTTATCTGCCTGGTGTCTGTGAAATAATTTAAGCCAGGAAGAGATCCTCACCAGAAACTGACTATGCTGGCAACTTGGATTTTAGACTTCCAGCCTGCTGAATTGTTAGAAAATAAATGTCTACCGTTTAAGCCACCAGTCTGTAGTATTTTGTTATGGCTGCCCGGTTTTGGTACCCAGACGCGGGATGCTGCAACAACAAATACCTAAACACGGGGAAGTGGCTTGGGAAGTTGGTGATGGGTAAAGGCTAGAAGAGTTTGAGGTTCATACTAGAAAAAGCCAATTGTTAAGGGACTATTGATAGAAATATGGACATTAAAGGCAATTCTGGCAAAGGATCAGAAAGGAAGACAGCTGGAAAGAAAGCTTCCATTTTCATAGAAACTTAGATTTATAACGATCATGAATAGAATATGGTTAAATATGTTGGTTAAAATATGGAAATTAGGCCAGGCGTGGTGGCTAAGGTCTGTAATCCCAGCACTTTGAGAGACTGAAGGGGGCAGATCACGAGGTCCGGAGTTTGAGACCAGCCTGGCCAATATGGCAAAATCCCATCTCCACTGAAAATACAACAATTAGCTGGGCATGGTGATGTACTCCTGTAGTCCCAGCTACTCCGGAGGCGGAGGCGGAAGAATTGCTGAAACCCGGGGCGGGGTGGGGGTGGAGGTTGCAGTGAGCCAAGCAAGATCGCACCACTGCACTCCAGTCTGGGAGACAGAGCTCGGATCTCAGATGAAAATGAGGGACAGGTTATTGGAAACTGTAGAAATCGCTGTTCTTGTTATAATGTGTCAAGAACTTGGCTGAATTACACTCTAGTGTTTACTGGAAAGAACTTACAAGCAGTAAAACTGGATATTTAGCAGAAGAGATGTCTAAGAAAAGTATTGAAGGTGTGGTTTAGGTCCTCCTTATTGCTTATAGTAAAATGTGAAAGGAAATAGCTGAAATAAAGAAAGAATTTTTAAGCAAAACACAATCATAACTTGGAGATTTGGGATAGATTTCTCAATCTATATTGTAAACATTGAGAAAGCTTTTCTTGAAGAGGTATGGTTGAACAATCTTTTCTTTTTCTTTTTTTTTTTTTAATTTTTGAGACAGGGTCTGGCTATATCATCCAGGCTGGAATGCAGTGGCACAATCTCAGTTCAGTGCAACCTTTGCCTTCAGGCTCAAGCAATCCTCCCACCTCAGCCTCCCAAGTAGCTGGGACTACAGGAGCTCATCACCATGCCCAGCTAATTGCACCACCACACCCTGGCTAATTTTTTGTTGCTGTTGATTTTAGAGATGGGGTTTTTACATGTTGCCCAGGCTGGTCTCTAACTCCTGAGCTCAAGTGATCTGCCCTCCTCGGTCTCCCAAAGTGTTGGGATTACAGGCTTTCGTGAAAC
Organism: Rhinopithecus bieti; assembly: GCF_001698545.2. Lineage (NCBI taxonomy): Eukaryota > Metazoa > Chordata > Mammalia > Primates > Cercopithecidae > Rhinopithecus > Rhinopithecus bieti. The sequence continues at coordinate 314,610 of NW_016813956.1, read as the reverse complement.
ATTGAGCCTGACCTGAACAACCACTTGATAAAGAGATAATGGGTGTGACCCAAGGATTTAATCAGCCATCTCAGCAGGAGCTAGGAAGAGAGATGGGATTATTCCAGCAGAGACACTGCCAATTTGAACTCAAGTAGGCAGCAAAACCAGAAAGGAACAAAGGAAGGTTGTCGACTTTTTGAATTATATAGAACAGGATCATAGAGCTATCTGGCTGTCAATGTGTACTATTCTTTAAGAAAAGGAAAGACTGACCCACCAAAGGCAATTTATGAGATCATTAGGGCTGCCACTTTCTTTTTTTTTTTTTTTTTGAGGTAGAGTCTCACTCTGTCACCCAGGCTGTAGGGCAGTGGTACAATCTCAGCTCACTGCAATCTCCGCCTCCCAGGTTCAAGGGATTCTCCTGCCTCAGCCTCCCGAGTAGCTGGGATGACAGGCTCTAAATCTGTAGCCTTTCGAGTAGCGTGCCAGCCACCACACCCAGCTAATTTTTGTATTTTTAGTAGAGATGGGGTTTCACCATGTTCGTCAGGCTAGTCTGGAACTCCTGACCTCAAGTGATCCACTCTCATTGGCCTCCCAAAGTGCTGGGATTACAGGCAGGCGACACCAGGGCTGCCACTTTGATTTAAGACTCAGAGAGTATAGATGGGATAGGGTGGGGGTGGGAACAGGTAGTCAAGGCTGACTCTACCTCAAAGGTAGAGTAGAGAACATGACTACCATCTTCTTCAAAGATGCCTTGAAGAACTGGGCGGGAGAGTCCCTCACAGATGGCTGCCTGTGCGGGACCCCACCAAACTGAAAGAGCGAGACTTCAGGCAGGGCAGATGGAGTAGGCCACCCACAGAGCCAGAGGTAACACTGCGACATCACTGGGTCTGAAAGTGAGGACATCAAGCCAAAGAGGGTTTTTCTTAAGACCGAACATAATTTGCCTTGCCAGGTTTTGGACTTGATTAGGACACATTACACCTTCCTTCTTTCCTATTTCTCCATTTTCTAATGGGAATGTCTATTATGCCTGTTTCACCATTGTGCCTCAGAAGCATGTAACATTTCTGGTTTCACAGGTTCAAAGCTGGAAAGCAATTTTGTCTTGGGATGAATCGCACATTGAGTCTCACCCATAACCTGATTTAGATGATTTTTTAGATGACACTTTGAACTTTAGGATTGACGCTAGAATGAGTTAAGACTTTCAGGGGGCTGTTGGGATGGAATAATTTTTTTTTTTTTTTTTTTTTTTTTAGGACTCTAGCTCTGTTGCCTAGGCTGGAGTGCAGTGGTGTGATCTCAGCTCATTGCAAGGTCCGCCTCCCGGGTTTATGCCATTCTCCTGCCTTAGCCTTGAGTAGCTGGGACTACAGGCGCCTGCCACCAGGCCCGACTAATTTTTTTGTGTTTTAGTAGAGACGGGGTTTCACCGTTAGCCAGAATGGTCTCGATGTCTTGACCTTGTGATCCGCCCACCTTGGCCTCTCAAAGTGCTGGGATTACAGGTGTGAGCCACCGTGCCTGGCCAGGATGGAATAAATTTATCTTGTATGGGAGAAGGACACACATTTTGGCAGGCCAGGGACAGAATGTTATGGACTAAATTGTGTCCCCCAAAATTCATTTATTAAAACCCTAAGCCCCAATGTGACTGTATTTGGATATAGGGCCTGTAGGAGGTACATAAAACTAAAGGTCATAGGATAGGGCCCTAATCCCACTGGGGCTGGTGTCCTTATAGAAGGTAAGGAGACACTTAGAGCTCTCTCTCCACTCAGGAAGCAAGGAAACACCATATAAACACACAGTGATGGCAGCTGTCTGTAAGCCAGGAACAGATAGATTCTCACCATACACTATGTTGGTACCTTGATCTTAAACTTCCAGGCTCCATAAGTGTGAGAAAACGAATTTCCATTCCAAGCCTCTTAGACATGGGAAAGAAGATTCTGTTGTTTAAGTGATCCAGTCTCTGGTATTTTGTTATGGCAGCCTGAATAGGCTAAGATGATGAAGGATGTGGTAAAACTTTAGGTCCCAACCACATACCAAAGAGGCTGGAATTTAACACACTTTCTTCTTTCAACTGTAGGCAATGTGCACAAGTTCTAAATCCTAAGGCATGTTGGCTCCTTTACTCTGCCCAAACTACAAATCAAAATCAAACAACTGTAATATAATAACATCCAATGAAGTTCTGACACTTCTTTAACATGACTACACTAATTCAATGCCAGAAAATTCATTTTATTTTGAAATCTACATGCCATATTCCAATTTCTGTTTAAGGTACAATGGTTATATTTATTCTTTTTAATATAGATTTATCAGGCTGGGCACGGTGGCTCACACTTGTAATCCTAGCACTTTGAGAGGCTGAGGTGGGTAAATCACCTGAGGTCAGGAGTTCGAGAGCAGGCTGGTCAATACGGTGAAACCTGTCTGTAGTATAAATACAAAAATTAGCTGGGCATGGTGGTGCACGCCTGTAGTCCCAGTTACTAGGGAGGCTGAGGTAGGAGAATTGCTTGAACCTGGGAGCACGAGGTTGTAATGAGTGGAAATCGCACCAAAACACTCCAGCCTGGGCGACAGAGCAAAATAATAAATAAATAAATAAAATAGATTTATCAGTTTATCAATAATATAGTTTTTTTTTTTCTAGGTGTAAATATAGGTAATAACTGTCTTTTAGTACATTTTCTCATGATGCTCTTCTTACTTGGTTTGGTACAATATTAAGTAGTGAAATAGAGAATCCTGTCGCTACATATGAACCCTTATTCCATTTGCTCATCTCCAATACACATGGAAAATTCTCAAATTGCTAATAATGTTGTGATACACATGCATTATATTTAACAGGAATATATAAATTTATAATTATAATTTAGGATCAACAGATGGTAAACCTTTAGGTTTGTATTTAACCTTAAAATACAATTTTTAAAAATTAGTTATAAAATTTCTAATACTTTCTTTTTTGTGACCTCAAGGGGAAAATATAATTCTTATAAAAAAGAGCTCAAATGATTTACAGAATAAAAAAAGTGAATGGAGATGATGGATGAATTAAAGGAAAGGATATTGCTACATAGATTATTTGGAAATTTAAAAAGGGAAATTACAACTGCTGATTTTGTGTTAACTGATCTGCTTTGTTCAGGATATCTTATGTACCAAAAAATGATTTTATCTCAGCCTCACATCTCAGTAAATTCCTGAAATAAACTTTTGTCCCTGGTGCCTTTGGTAATTGGGAGACCTCTAGGTTTAGCATTCTCATCCACTCGCCCCAATTTAAATAGTACTCCCCAGGGCCATTCAGGCAAGGTAGATGAAAACTTGCTCAAGAGTTGGAATCCAATTTAAGCTACCGAAATTCATTGCTCAATCGAGAATTTTCCCCAGAAGTAACTAGGGCTTTTGGATATAACAGTGGCATTTCAAAGTAGAACGTAAAGTATTTTGGAGATAAGGAGACAGGACAGAGCTATGAGGAATATCCTTTGCTTAGGGAGTAGGCCCTTAGCAGTACCTCTTAGGTAAGAACTGGTTAACTGGCACTTTCTGTTTCTCTGAAGTTTCCAGAACAAACTGCCAATGCAATTTGGATTTTCAGAGTAGATTTTCTTTTTTGTTGTTGTTGTTACTTTTTTTTTTTTGGAGACAGTCTCACTCTGTCGTCCAGGCTGGAGTGCTGGAGTGCAGTGGTGCCATCTCGGCTCACTACAACCTCCCCCTCCTATGTTCAAGTGATTCTCTTGCCTCAGTCTCCCGAGTAGCTGGGACTATAGGCGTGCACCAGCATGCCCAGCTAATTTTTGTATTTTTTAGAGATGGGGTTGGTTTTTTTTTTTGAGATGGAGTTTCACTTTGTCGCCCAGGCTGCAGTGCAGTGGTGGCATGATCTCGGCTCACTAAAACCTCCACCTACTGGGTTCAAGTGATTCTTCTGCCTCAGCCTCCTGAGTAGCTGGGACTACAGGAACTGCTGGGACTACAGGCGCCTACAGGTGAACCCCACCATGCCTGACTAATTTGTGTAGTTTTATTAGAGACGAGGTTTCGCCGTGTTGGCCAGGTTGGTCTCGAACTCCTGACCTCAGGTGATCTACCCACCTCAGCCTCCCCAAGTGCTGGGATTACAGATGTGAGACACCATACTGCCTTAGAAGATGTGTTCTATTGGAAAGAGAAAACACGATTAGCAACCTATTAGTTTAGTGTTTAATACTTAATGTCTTCCTTAGTAATAAAGTAAGTCTAGAACAAAGTGCTTCCTGGCTGCCTAGTCATTTATTCATTCGGTTTCACATTTTCTCAATGCCCAACAACCAAGTGTCTCTTGTATGCCAAGTTCTATGCTGATTATCAGTAATTGAAAGAGGGGGTCCAGATCTTAAGTATTGCTTAAAATGAAAGCCTCTAGGTTAACAAACTTAACACAATGTTTCACTACTAAACAGACCAAATACAAAATCTTGTTATTGGTGCCCAGAGAGAATTGAAATTCGTTTTCTCTCTCTCCTTTTCTCACTCACCACAATAAGTCAGTTGCGCCAAGTCCTGTAGCTCTTTACTGAGCCATCTTCTCACCTGTCCCCTTGTTTCATTTGTCACACCCTAAATAAAAATTGTACTGGCTTTTTTTTTTTCTGGATTTACAGTGTTAATACATTGTCAAGATTTACCTCTTCATGTGGATTCCCCGGGGAAAATTACCTTTCCTTCTTCTCTTAAATTCTTCAGAGGTTAGAAAGCCATTAATAACATTCTGGTATGTGGACAAAGTTTACCCATTATGTATGGATGTTTTACTCTTTTTTATTTTTCTGACAATAATCTCTTAAGGAGGTGTGGTTATAGAATAGCCAGCTGTTATAAGTACTGGTTTTCTGGCCTTGGAACTTTTTAAAAGCTGTTTCTTCGTTTGCTCATCTCAAAATTCGGAATAAGGATAAAACCTATTTCTAAGATTGTTGGATTAAATGAATTAACATACTGGAAGCTCATGAAATGTGCCTGGCACACAGTAGTGCCTAATAAACCATCTCTCTTATTTAGCCTGTTTTCTGATTTCAGAATCTACACTTGCTGAGCCAGATTCTTTTCATTTCAAGGTGAGCAAAAGCATGCAAGGAAGAGGAGGAGGCAGGAGAGCTGGAATCAAAGGCAATTTGGCCTGGAAATGAAAAGGATTCCAAGGCCCACATAAAGCAGTTCTCCGGCCATGCGCGGTGGCTCAAGCCTGTAATCTCAGTACTTTGGGAGGCCGAGACGGGCGGATCACGAGGTCAGGAGCTCGAGACCATCCCGGCGAACACGGGGAAACCTCGTCTCTACTATAAAAAATACAAAAAAAATAGCCAGGCGAGGTGGTGGGCGCCTGTAATCCCAGCTACTCGGGAGGCTGAGGCAGGAGAATGGCGTAAACCCGGGAGGCAGAGCTTTCAGTTAGCTGAGATCCGGCCACTGCACTCCAGACCGGGCGACAAAACAAGACTCCCTCTCCAAAAAAAAAAAAAAAAAAAAAAAAAAATTCTCGGACATACAGGAAATGCTGGGGGGAAAAAATCCGGTCCTCTCAGCCCAAGAACCATGTGAAACCAGACCTTCCTCAATCTGATGACTCTCAGCCCAACTGCCCATTAGAATCGTTGTAATTTAAAAATATCCTCGGAAAATTCTAACATGTGGCTATCAAAGGTGATCATTTGCTTTTATGCTACTTTGTTTTCTCATAAACGGGACGTCCAACCCTTTTCCTTTGAGGGTAGTTGTAGGGAAAGGAGTGGGTGGAAGGAGGAAAGAGCGGAAAAGGCTGGACCCGCCCCAAGCCGGTGTCAGTATCTGGGAAGTGGGAGGAGCGTCAGCAGTAAACAGCCTCTGCTTGGATTATTATCTCCTGCCCACACACTCGGATTTGAAGGCTCAAAACGAAACAATGCAAAACGTTTCAGTTGAATTCCAGAAGCGTTAGACTAAACGACTGGGTCTGTTTGGCCAGTCTGAGGAGCTGGGCGTGAGCCGTAGGCAAGACTCAGCCCGCCTAGACTTCCCTGCCCACTTAATTCCGATCAAAGTAGAAACCGGCCGGGCGCGGTGGCTCACGCCTGTAATCGAAGCACTTTGGGAGGCAGAGGCCGGCGGATCACCTGAGGTCAGGAGACCAGCCCGGCTAACATGGGGAAACTCCGTTTCTACTAGTGGCGGGCGTCTGTAATCCCATCTACTAGGAAGGCTGAGGCTGAGGCAGGAGAGTCGTCTGAACCCGGGAGGCGGAGTTTGCATGCAGTGAGCCGAGATCGCGCCACTGCACTCCAGCTTGGGCAACAAGAGCAAAACTCCATTTCAAAAAAGCAAACAGACAAAAAGCGCAGAAACCGAGATCCGGAAGAAAACCTCGGCGAGACTCAGAATCCAGGAAAACAGGTCCCTAGAAATTCGCCCACGGTCCCAGATCTCCATTTCTTGTGGGTGGGGCAGCTGTTACCAGACAGAAGCAAAGGTTTTCTTTTTTGGGGACGGTGTCTCACTCTGTTGACTAGGCTGGAGGACAGTGGCACGATCTCGGCTTACTGCAACCTCCCTCCCAGGCTCAAACGACTCTCCTGAGTCAGCCTCAAGAGTAGCTGCAATTGAAAGGTATGTGCCACCACGCCCGACTAGTTTTTTGTAATTTTTTTCAGTAGAGACGAGTTTCATGTTGGCCAGGCTAGTGTCGAACTCGTGACCTCAGGTGATCCGCGCCCCTCGGCCTCCCAAAGTGCTAGGATTAGAGGGGTGAGCAGAAAGCAAAGGTTTTTGAGTGGCCACAGGCCCCAGTCTCCTTTTCTGGCTGTGCTGGAAACCTAGACGTTTGAGTCTCTTAAAATAAAACAGCACGTTGCATGTCAGGCATCGTTCTAGATTAGGGACATTAGTTTGTTTTTTAGACATCTTTCAACTTCCTGGTTAACTTTTAGACAGTATACCCTGCACTTTAGCAGAAATGGAACCTAGAAAGTGAGGCTGCCTACAGCCTAAATTGAGAAGAAAATAGAAGGGGGACTAGTCGGAGGGCCGAACAAGGTTACCGTCACGCTACAGTTTTGCCTTCAATTTACATTTTTAAAGTAATCAGTTTTTAGATCACCAGGTATCCCTGGCATGTAAACTAGTTAGGCACCATCTATGGTCGATATTATAAAACACTAACTAGACTAGTTAGTTAGCATATGATAGTACATGCGAATATTAGATCCGTAACTGACCTAATACATACAGACAGACCAATCTTTAGTAACACCGTTCCCCAAAAAACTGAAAGCAGGAATACATGTTGCTCCAGATTGGGATAGAATTAACTTACCTTAGTACCTTTATTCCTTGTACGTACAAGCAGTGAGGTTAGCTCTTCCTCTGAAACGGTAGGGGGGCTCTGAAAAGAGCCTTTGGGTTTGATAGCGTTTCCGGAAACTCAGATGCCTGTCAAATCACTTGCCCTTAGCCTTGTGGTGACTCTCGGTTTTCTTAGGCAAAAGCACGGCCTGGATGTTAGGAAGGACGCCGCCCTGAGCAATTGTTACCCGGCCTAGCAGCTTGTTGAGCTCCTCGTCGTTACGAATGGCCAGCTGCAAGTGGCGAGGGATGATGCGGGTCTTCTTGTTGTCGCGAGCCGCGTTGCCGGCCAGCTCCAAGATCTCGGCAGTCAGGTACTCCAACACCGCAGCCAGGTACACCGGCGCGCCGGCCCCGACCCGCTCTGCGTAGTTGCCTTTGCGGAGCAGGCGATGCACTCGGCCCACGGGGAACTGGAGACCAGCGCGAGAAGAGCGGGATTTCGCTTTGGCGCGAGCTTTGCCTCCTTGCTTACCGCGTCCAGACATCTCAATCAAAAAAAAAACAGCACCAAAACAAGCAGTCTAAGCTCAGGAGAAAACAAACAAAATCGATAAATGTGTAAAACATGGCTGCTTTTATAGGTAGTTGCTGGGGAGTAAATCCGACTTTTCGATTGGTCGGTAGCAAATACTCGTCAGGTAGCCAATAGAAAAGCTGCACTTTCATACCTTATTTGCATAGCTCGGCCCACGGATGACAACTCTGCAGTTTGTCTTCCAATTAACTAAGAGGTACTCTCCATCCCTCATTAGCATAACAGCCCTATAAGTAGCAGAAATCCGGTTTTTGCTTCCGACACATTTCTGGTGTTAAGGATGCCTGAGCCAGCTAAGTCTGCTCCCGCCCCGAAGAAGGGCTCTAAGAAGGCGGTGACCAAGGCGCAGAAAAAAGATGGCAAGAAGCGCAAACGCAGTCGCAAGGAGAGCTACTCTGTTTACGTGTACAAGGTGCTGAAGCAGGTCCACCCCGACACCGGCATCTCTTCCAAGGCGATGGGGATCATGAATTCTTTCGTTAACGACATATTTGAGCGTATCGCGGGCGAGGCTTCCCGCCTGGCGCATTACAACAAGCGCTCAACCATCACCTCCAGGGAGATACAGACTGCAGTGCGCCTGCTCCTTCCCGGAGAGCTGGCCAAGCACGCGGTGTCGGAGGGCACCAAGGCCGTCACCAAGTACACCAGCTCCAAGTAACCTTTTCAAGTAAGCGTCTTAACACTTAACCCCAAAGGCTCTTTTAAGAGCCACCCACATACCCACTAAAAGAGCTGTGGCCAGACGCCAAATTTTTATTTGGCGGCAGAAGAGAATATTAGGGATTGGCGAAGGGTGGGGACAAGTACTGCAACTTAGAGGGGGACAAAGGGGCCTGAGCCTGGAAGAAACCAGTCACTAAAAATGGGTTTGGGGTCAATTCGTTGCGCTTAATTTTAAAATGGAGACAAGCGGCCATTTTGCTAACCCCGCGTTCCCGGAAGAAACCTCAGGCTCGCGTAAGTTTCGGACCCAGTTGTCTGTCCCTGTTTACGTCGCCTGGTTCAACGGCTGCCCTAAAGTCATAATTTCGCCATCAGATTCTAGCCAATAGGCTGTCCTGTCATTTTTAATATTAACCAATCGAGAGAAAGCTGGTTTGAGACCCTTATTTACATAGCGGACCGGAGTGGAAACCTGGGGACTAACTGGCTAAGAAAGGACACCCCCTCTGTTTTCGTGCCGCACACCTTCGTAATACACTGAAGGCTGTGTCTCCTTGGTTTCCAACTGCCCCAGTAATAAAGGCCTTTAACATAATACGTGTCGGTTTTGATAAGAGTAAGGCAGTAAGAACCTAAAGATGTAAGCACCGCGCCAGATGTTGTTTCATACATTTTATTCTATTCAACTGGTTTGTTCAAGATTCAAACCAAATTTTACTTGAATCAGTGCTCACCCATAAATGGTGTGTTGCCTGATTGAAACTTAAAATTTCTGTAGGGGGCTTGTAACATGCAGAAAAGGTTGAAAGTTGCTTTAGGAGAAGCCAACTCTAACTTCGGTAAATTGACAAGCATTCGAACACTGAACTGAAGGCCAGTAAGGACTAGACGCTGGTTGAGAGAATGAAGAGGAGACGCCATTAAACTTAGCACATACGCTGTGTCTCCTAGAGGACCTTCCCTTCCTAGACAACTGCAGGCTGCTTTATGGCCTGGGAAATGCCACATTCCCTTAAGTATTTTATTCATGGTCTTTTCCAGGCAAAGATTTTAAGATGAAAGTTTAGAAGTAGTTTACCTATCTTTTACTCAAGTCTAGAACACGTTTTAGCACCTTGAAGTGAAGTTTGCTTTCTCCATTAAAACTGGGAATATACAATAAATAAAATTAGTGTTAAAGCAGATTTTTGCAAATTTAAATACCATGTAATTTAGGTTACAAAGTTATTTAACATAAGGACTGTGTGATCTTAAATCTGCAATTTCTTTCACAACGGGAAAATAAACTAAGGCCTCTCTTTGGTGTCAGACAAGGTCTTATAGTTGAACCCTGCTGTGCAATCACAGGCTGCCTTGCCTAGATAACTTATCTGAGAAATTCTGATGAGAAATGAAATTTCCAGAGTCCCTCACAAGTAAATTTTCTTTTTTTTTTTTTTTTTTTTTTTTTTTGAGACGGGAGTTTCGCTCTTGTTGCCCAGGTTGGAGTGCAATGGCGCAATCTTGGCGCACAGCAACCTCCACCTCCCGGGTTCAAGCCATTCTCCTGCCTCAGCCTCCGGAATAGCTGGGATTACAGGCATGCACCACCACACCGGGCTAATTTTGTATTTTCACTAGAGACGAGGTTTCTCCACGTTGGTCAGGCTGGTCTCGAACTCAGGACGTCAGGTGATCCGCCCACCTTGGCCTCCGGAAGTGCTGGGATTACAGGTGTGAGCTCCCGGGCCGGACCTAAATTTTTTTTTTCTATGCCTCTAATGGACCTGGTCAAAGACTTCTTCACATTCAGACTGACCTCTCTTCTACCTGCCAACTAACTAATCAGTGTAACCAAAACCTGCAAGCAAAATTCAGTATTCCCAAGGTGATTCTTTCTCCGCCTTTTCCCCTTTCTCTTACGTAAATTATGTTTTTGCCTGTGTTAGATGAAATAATTCTATTGCTTGTTCTCTCTTCTGTACAAGTACACAGTAAGCAAATCATTAACTTCTTGGTCATTTATTTCTGAATTTTCCACCAAGACAGTGTTTATGTGAGTCGTACAATAAGAAAACCAACAGAAATGTGTGTCGTGGAAACATCTTGTCTAGCCCTGAACCCTTTGAGTTTTCTGTTCACATTCCTTTGGCTTTTGCATCCTGAAAGTTTATCGTCCGCAATAAACTTTGGTTATTCTATTTGAACTTGGCTGATTGGTTGCATATTGGTAGCAGTAGTAGAATTTGAATTATGGTTTTCTGGTCACATCATTAAGTGATTAGTCAGTGGAGAGGACAGGAAATCTGGTTTATTTATTAACCTTTTTTAGGGGTGTTTTTGTTTGAAGATGTCGATATTCTCTCTGAGAACACAAGGTTAGAGAGTTGGTGTTTTTCTTTCTGGCTTTATATGGGATTTGATGTTTTGTGCTTGGATGCCTCTTTCTACCTTCGAAAACTTGTCTTTTTTGAGTCCAAATAGTTGTCGATATCTGCAAAACCAGTATTTCTGTGTTAAGGAGATATGAATATGAAATGGCTGCCCTGTTGTAACTTTTGACTTTAAGAAAGTGTTAAGACTAGCAGGAGACAAAAAGGAAATCAAGGAAACCGAATGTCTGGTTTCAGTAACTGCTATGCCAAAGGCTCTACAGCTTATTATTAATTTTAGTAATTTCACATTATTGCCCCTTCAGGTTCTTTAAGCAAGGTTAGAGGATAGAAGAAACATAATGTTGTTACAAATTGGACTATTGAGTCAGGAAAAAAAAGAGTGCTTTCAATGTCTGAATAAAACAGATTTAATATTTTCTAAACCTTAATGAGTTTATTGTAAGGGATATGACGCTGGAAACTAGAATTTTTTACTAAACTGAAGATCAGAGAATTACTCATATTTTCAGCAATGGTGCCACCTGAGGGACACCTGATCTTAATTACATACCTTTATTTATTTCTTTAACTGATCAACATACTAAATAGAACACCTATGGCTCTGTTTTTAATCCACTTTAAATTCTGTTGTATTAGCACGGTTAGCTTTTCTAATTGGCAATAAGATTGAGACTATCTTTTTTTTTTTTTTTTTTTTTGAGACAGACTTTTGCTCTGTCGCCCAGGCTGGGGTGCAGTGGCACAATCTCAGCTAACTTCAACCTGCGCCTCCCGGGTTCTAGCGATTCTCCTGCCTCAGCCTCCCCAGTAACTGTGATTACAGGCACACGACCACGCCTGGTTAATTTTTGTATTTTTAGTAGAGATGAGGTTTCACCATGTTGGCCAAGCTGGTCTCGAACTCAGGTGATCCACCTCAGCCTCCCAAAGTGATGGCATCACAGGCATGAGCCACAGTGCCCAGAAAAGACTATCTTATTTTATGAATTTAAATAACTGTGAAATTATCCACTTCAGGGAATTAATTAATTATAATGTAATCTTAAATTTTAGTTGGCTTACATAAAGACTTAAAATACATCATTTTAAATAAAATTCATTTGTCTAAAAA
>NW_016813956.1:293922-301060 GCF_001698545.2 Rhinopithecus bieti | reverse complement strand
CAAAAAATCAATTAGGAAAATGAACTTGTTTAACTAAAGTTGACCAAACTGATCTTTGAGACCTATTCATCTAGCTAAGACAAGCTAATTAAATTCTTGAAGACAATTTGGACTTTAAGGAATTCTTATAATATTTGCAATTACCCTCATAACTTTTTTTTTTTGCCCTACTTCTCTGCTTCTCTAATATGCAAATGATTAAATGATGTTACAAAGCCACTGTCAAAAAATAAATAAATAAATAAATAAACAAACTCACATGGTTAGACTTGCTCCTTTATGAGCTATTATTACCAAAAATGGAGGAGCTGAAAAACTCTGTTACCAGAAATCATGAAGACATGGCCTACCTAACATGGAAATGTTGATTGTCAGTGGAAAATATTACACAGAGATAGCCACAGTGCTGCACAGCCAATCTTAAGTGTTTCTAGAGAATCAGTAATTGTTTTCTTTTAACAGTATTGGTTTATACAAGAAGAGACTATCCATACTAAACTCTTTTCTACTGAAAATAATGTGCAGACATAATATCCTATTCCTAGACAGTTTGGTGTTTTTTTCTCACATTTCTATTTTATAAATCATCTTTTAAAAATACTTTGTTGAGTGAGATCAGTCCATTGCTTGATATACCCTGTGCACAAGTAAATAGTATGCCAATAATTAAATGTCTTTGAGTCACAGTTTAACAAACTCAACTACCCTGAGCCTATAGAGTGGTAATAATTGCCCTACTCATAAAGATGAAGTGAGGATTAAATGAAATAGCAACTATAGAACACTAGTTCCGGACATGGTATCATGAGACTAAAATGGCTGCACAGCATTGCTCAATGATGACAAAAAGTGAAGCCTCTGGAGACAAACTCCAAGTTTGACTCTCAGATCACCACATATCAGCTGTGGAACTCTGAGGCAGGTCATTTAATCTCTCTGTGCATTAGTATCCTTCTCTATACCTTATGGGTGATGGTAATAGCACCTACCTTCTAGAAATATGTGAGGATTAAAGATCCTTAATGCATATAAACCACTGTGTTTACTGCTGTGTGACAAATTTTATTTATAACCATCTTGACACTCCTAAAAGAACTTGAAGCAGCTTATGACTGATAACTTTGGTAGGAGTTGACCTTCTATAAATTACAAGAATTTCATAAGTTATTTGATATAAAAATGCCAGTTGATCATAATATGTTTACCTGGGTCCAACATGTTGAGAAAAAATACATATTTTTTTCCCCGCGTATATGAAATTAGCTCTCTAGGCATATTCCTAAGGACTTAAAGAATGATAACTATCATTTCTCTTAAATCTTCCAGATTTGGAAGGATATATATATTCAACACATTACCAGACAATCCCAGTAGTCCTAAATTAAAAGACATTAAAAATTAGTAAACCTTTTCCTGCCTTTAGCCTGTGTAATGCTGGATGACCAAGCATAAAATTAAATTGAGTAGAGTGTACCACTGTAACATTTCCTGAAAGGTATTCTAGGCTCTTGAGTCAGTTCTTTGGGGTCTGAAGTATCATGAGTTCATTATAATCAAGAAAAAGGGAGTAAATCTGGAGATGAGCCACTTTCTTACTACTCCCTGACCTCAGTTCTTTTTTTCAGAGACAAGGTCTTGCTTTGTTGCTCAGGCTGCCAGGTTGGAGTGTACTGGCGCCATCACATCTCACCGTAACCTCCAACTTCTGGGCTGAAGTGATCCTCCTGCCTCAGCCTCCTGAGTATCTGGACCCACAACAGGTGTACACCACCATGCCCAGCTTATTTTTTAAAAAGTTTTTTAAACTTTTTAAAAAAAGTTGTTTTTTAAACAACTGTGTTGTCCTACTGTGTTGCCCAGGCTGGTCTCAAACTCCTGGGCTTAAGTGATCCTCCTGCCTCAGCCTCCCAAATTGTTGGGATTACTAGCGTGAGTCACTGTACCCTGCCTCACCTCAGTTCTGAGGAGGAAAAAATATGTAATAATAATAGGAGTTTGGTTTGCTGATTTAAAGATTCATGTAACCTTATTCAATGCACAATTTGTAGAATAATTAATAGAGACATCTAGTCTCATGTTTCTACAGTTGCTCATGCCTTGATATTAGATGTCCTTGCTGCTGGCTCAGAAGGGTAAAAGAATAGAAATGATGGAGTTTCTCTCATTCTATGAGGAAATAGACCTATGTAGAGGAGGCTACCTGTGGTAAAACCTTGTCCTCATCACTTAAAATTCTAGACTTATTCTCTGACCATATCAAGTTTTCAAATGGTAAAAGAATTGGATTCAAGATAAATATGAATAAACTTTGTTTTACTTGTCTCCCTCCTCTTCCCCATTCTCCCTTCCTTTATTGTCTCGCCTTAGTTTTCTTTTCACTTTCTTGTCTACCATTATTGGACCAAACTCAGCTGTAGGATAGAACAAGAAAAAAAAATTGAAAATTAAAATGTGCCCCTTTTGTTGTTAGACTTGCTTAAATAATTGGAGTAATGAACCTTGGACACTAGATTTTAAAACACACACATTTGAGCTTCAGTGCACTGAAATAAATATATTTTGTGAAATTAAAAAATAAAATTGCATGTTTAAAAATTCTGCAGAGACAATACAGGTTCTGAGATCTTGAATGGAAGGAAAACTGCTAGCCTCAAGAGTGGATCAAAGATGCTCAGCAGGCAACAGAGTAAGGGCGTTTTGGAGGGTTTAGAGAGACTGCTCAGGGTTCTAGGCTCTCAAAATCAGACAGTCCCCACAACCTGACCTTTGTCACTATCTTCTTTGTGAAAAACACTAAGTCTTTTTCCTTGCTGGACAAATTCTTATTCTTCAAGGTTAGATCAAATGGAACCTTAGGACAATGACTAGGTTATGTTCATCTTTTAAGAGCATATGGAAATTCAAGAGCTAGAGGGTGTGGCTTTACTGCACAGGCTCACTATCCAACAGCTGTGCTACCTGGGAAACTTGACCTCTCTGTGACTTAATTTCCTCATCTATAACACAGGGAGAATGACAGTAGGTGTCTCATAAGGTTGTTGTAACAACTAAATGCCTTGGTATCTATTATGTGAAGTACCTAAAACACTGCCTGGCAGACAGCAAACATCCAATGAACTTTAGCCATCATCATTATCATTGTTTTCAGAGTCAAATATAATATCTCATATCTGATAAATTACAGAAGTGAATCAATCACTCTCTCTCTTTTCTCCAGGGGAGACAACAGCTTTTAGACACATCTTTTCCAACAGTTGTCACTACTGGACACTGTTTCATCTTGCAAATGAACCAATGAGAATGAGTGATCCTAGAAGAAGATAAATGGAGGTATTTTGAACAATCATAAAAAGACCAATGAACACATGGCTAAGAAAAATTAGCTTGTTTTTTTCTATGTACAAAACTGTTAAAATGTTCTTCATAGAAATTTATGAAATGAGAAACATAAAGACAAAATTAAAATAACTCCTAGTATCTCCTATTCTTTTTATATGTATAGCATATATATTCATATTCATATATATTTATATCTCACATCATGTATCATATATAAAATTAGGTGGCATATGATATATATATTTAGATAAATTTACTTAGAAACATTTTTTATGGATGTATAATTTATGAATATATTGATACTTATGTATTCATTATTGACTGTTTCAATTGATTCCCATTTTATGCATTATAGATTATAAAGCTCACACATCTTTCTACATAAATCTTTGTTCAAATATTATTTCCTAAAGATAGACTTCATGAAGTGGAAATACTAAATCAAAAGTGAAAAACATTTTCTAAGGTTCTTAACATGTACATTGCCAAATTGCTATCAGCATCATGCCAATTTATAATCCCACCATAATATAGAAATTCCTGTTTTATAGCACTCATATTTACAATAGATTTTTAAAAGCATTGTTAACCTAATAGGCCCCAAAAGAAAACAATTGCAATTACATTTCTTTATTTTAATGACTTCATTAGTGAGGGTCATTTTTCCCATGTTTCTTGTTAGCCATGACCCTATTAGAAATAAACTGTGCTACAAAATGATAAACATGATATCAATCATTCCATGGGAAGGCACTATATAAAGAATAATACCTTAGATTAAGGCCAAATAAATAATATTTATCAGGTGCCTCTTCTGCGGAGGACTCTGAAGGGGTACTAAACTGCACTTAGCTGCATGCAACTGAAACTACTGTTACCTACATTGTCTCTTATAAACATTATAACTACTCTTTGAGCAAGTGTTTACTATGGACTGAATTGTCTCCCCATCCCCCCAAATTCATATATTGAAGCCGTAAGCCCCAATATGACTCTATTCCTAGACAGGACTTATAAGAGGTAATTAAGGTTAAATGAGGTTATTAGGATGTGTTCCTAACTGGACAGGATTGGTGGCCTTATAAGAAGAGGAAGATTTTGTACGTGGTCTTCCAAATTAAATTATTTTTTTAAAAAAAGAGAAAGAGAGAGAGCTCTGCATACATACTGAGGAAAGGCTATGTGAGCTCACAGTGAGAAGGTAGCACTCTACAAGCCAGCAAGAGAGCCCTCATCAGAATCCAGCCATGCTATACCCTGCTCAGAGACTTCTAGCCTCCAGAACTATGATAAAATTTTGTTGTTTAAACCACACAATCTATGGTATTTTGTTCTGGCAGCCCAAGCCAACTAAGACAGCATCATTGCTGTCACTTACAAGAAAACTAAGACTAGGAGAGATAAAAGTTAAACTTGTCCAAGGTCACAAGGGCCAGAAACAAGTGAGGTGAGAAGTTGACCTTGTTCTCCTCAATCCCAGGTCAGGACTCCTCCACTCCACATGTAGATAGCCACCTCACAGTCAACAGCCAAATGTCCCCAGTCAGCATTAGACCAAGATGTCTCACCAGGAGATAAATGCCTCATCTTGAATAAATATGTTCTAACAACTTCCCCATGTAAAACATTGAACCTCACGAAAAACAAAAATGCAAAGTATGTACAAAACTATGTTTACCACTTAACTGACAGTGATATAAAGTTTAATGATATCCTTATAGTCTTGGAGGGGTTTGTGTATGTGTTGAAACAGGTGCTCATGCACTGCTGATAGACTGTAAATTGGTCCTAGAGAGAAAAATAAATAAACTGGAAGGAGATATGCTGTATGTTTACTTTTTTTTATGGAAAGATATGAGATATACCTGGAAATTTGATTGACCATGCATCTATTTCTTCAATGGGTATGCACAGTTGAGCTGTTCCCATGTACCAGGCACTGTATGGGACAATTGCACATGACAGACAAAAATTTTAGCCTCATGAAGTCGACATGTTCATGGAGAGGTGCCACCCACTAAACTAATATTTATATATCAATTATGGATACATTGGGCCACATTTTACAGAAATTCACTTACAGTGGGTTAGCCAGAAAGGGATTTGTTTTCCTCGATTGGCAAGAAGGCTAGGGTGGTTTGTTGGGGGCTGTCAGGAGCTGTCTAGGCTGCCCAAGTATGCAGGTCTCTTCTATCATCCTGTGTTAGCCATCTTCCATGTAGCTTTCAACCTCATGGTCATCTGCAGCATGTCTAGGGGTCATATCTATGTTCCATGCAGGAAAAAAGGCTAAAGGCAAAGGGAAGTAGGCATGTACCATCTTAATTCACACCTTGGTTTTCAGAAAATTTAAGAAGAAAGACTTTCTGTTTTTTTCTGACTATTCTGTATTCTGGATTACAATGCAACAGAAACATCACCCTAAATTCTAATGTTTTTCTCTCCTTGCTTTCGAAAACTGACTCGCTAGCCTCCAAGTGGCTTGGAAAAATTATTTCAGTCATCCAGTAATGAGCTGTTCATAGAAATGTTTTGGACATCAGTCCGTGTAGTTAGCATTATACATGTTAAGCATAGATTTAAAAGACAACATGATGTGGGTACATTTCTTTACTTACATATAAGTGCTTATATACTTACAGCTGAAAAGAGAGGTTGAAATGTCAGGTGGAACAGAAATAAGATTACCTAGATGTTTCCCCTGTGGGTGATTTTCAGCTATGTTAATCTTTCTTCCAGGTCAGGTACTTCCAGAACTTCCTAATTAAATGGTGGCCTTGATGTTAGTTCCTCTCTCCTCTTAGATATTTTCCAGGACTACAGAAGATGTGCAGTTTATAAATGAGCAGCAGAAACCTACTGAGCAAATTATTCAGGTTCATCTGAACAGAGAGGACACCCTCTCTGCTATACTCTCTCAGTGATTTCAAGACACCCTGCCTTGAAATCCTGGGTCAATTATTGTCTTGGACGTTGATTTAAGTGCAAAATAATTGTTGTCATTGCTTATGTTTGGATTTTATCTCCCCAAATAGATGGTAAATTCTTTAGAGACCAAATAATACTTAAAAAAATTGTTTTTTATTGTTTTTTTTTCTGTGTCTCTCAGCCCTGTAATAGCATCGTACTTGCACTTCATAGATTTTTAGAGACAACTTTTACAAAACATGGAATTATCTACACACCCTTTCTACAAAACAGACAAATTAAATACTCAGTAGTTGAACAAAAAAAAAGCAGTTCAAATAAAATACTTTGAAAATGAAGAAATCATTTGAATAGAGTTAAGGTTAATGGTAAAATAATGTATAAAATTATTGCGAATCAAATATAAAGTTCAAAATAGTTCTTGAAGAAGGAAGAATCGTATGAAAAGGGAGTACTTGTTTTAAAAATGTTAGATATCAGGGAAAGCCAAGAAATGAGTATGGTAAGAGTGCTGTCAAGTGAAACCCTGCTGATCTCACTGAACATGTAAAAATCTGTAGATGCCTTTATTTTATTCACTCTCATACATATGTAGAAAGAGAACTATATGGTAAACATAAAAAAAACTAGAATGTAAAATTAATACTTTAAAAAATGGGCTGTATACTTTTCTTGTCACCAGAGATAAGAATTTATTATTTTTAAAAGAGAATAGTTATTTTCTTTGTGACTGTTTCCATGACTTTGCTACTTAGAAGTTAGAGATGACACAGCCGGGCGCGGTGGCTCAAGCCTGTAATCCCAGCACTTTGGGAGGCCGAGACGGGCGGATCACGAGGTCAGGAGATCGAGACCATCCTGGCTAACACGG
>NW_016813956.1:284649-293585 GCF_001698545.2 Rhinopithecus bieti | reverse complement strand
AAAAAAAAAAAAAAAAAAAAAAAAAAGAAGTTAGAGATGACAAAGAGTATCTAAGAAAATGTTTATGGAAGTATGATTTCAATAATGAATGTTTAGAAGACTGAATTTCCTGACTGGGCACAGTGGCTTATGCCTGTAGTCCCAGCACTTTGAGAGGATGAAGAAAGAGAATTGCTTGAGTCCAGGAATTCAAGACCAGCCTGGGCAACACAGCGAGGGCAAGTCATGTGACATTCCTGTGCCTCAGTTTTTTCACCTATAAAGTGAATTCCCACAGTTTTGGGGAGGGGAGAAAAACTTAGGATAGTGACTGGCACAGGAGAAGCACTATATACAATATATATGTGGATATCATTTGTTTTTATGGTACCTTTTTACCTATCTAATGCAAAATATGAATCATTTTTTTCTGGGTCTTAAATTACGGAATGTAAGAATTTTCTAAATTCTCTAATTCTGTGTTAGTTTTAAAGCAATGGAGTAACATATCTGTCAACTTGTAAATATGGATCGACCTGATCCACAATGTGACCCCTAGCCACTAGTATTTACTGGTACAACACTCAGAAAATATCAAAGGTCAGAGAAGCCAAACAAATGTAAAAACATACAGGTGCTCAGAAATATATACCTGTAATCTCTCTAAAGAGAAATATTTTCCAAACTGAGTGACACAGTGCCTTAGTGAGTTGTGAAATCAATCTCATGATTTCCAAGCCAGTGTTCTTTTAAAAATGAACTAGTCCACAATAGAATATACTAAAGTGCTGGTGTTTTCTGAAAAAAAAATTGTTTTTTTTTTGAGACAGGGTCTCACTCTGTTGCCCTGGCTAAAGTGCAGTGGCACGATCATGCTCACTGCAGCCTTGACCTCCTGGGCCCAAGTGATTCTCCCACCTCAGCCTTTTGAGTAACTGGGATCACAGGTACATGCCACCACACCCAGGTAATTTTTTAATTGTAGAGGTAGGGTCTTGCTATGTTGCTTAGGCTGGCCTTGAACTCCTGGGCTCTAGTGATTCACTAGCCTCAGCCTCCCAAATTTATGGGATTATAGGTGTGAGTCACCTTACCTGGCCTGTTTCCTGAATGTTTTTTTTTTTTTTTCAGGTGTTTCTGCATATGTGTGTTTGTATGGGTATAACAGAGAGAGAGAAAGAAAGAAACTTTTCTACCTCACTTTGCAATCAGAAGTTTGAAGTCTTATCTTTTGGCTTTTGTTTCAGAAATATTTCAAATGTAGACTCTCTCCTTTACCACACTGTCCCCTTAGGCAAGGTCTTTGCCATGTTTCTGAGACTATTGCAACAGACTCCCAACCTCTGACTGTGGGCCCTTCTCAATAATGATTGTTTATGTAATAAATCTAAACCCAAGACAACTACAACGATACAACAAATTATGTGCTTAAAAACTTCCAATGTCGGCCTGGTGTGGTAGCTCAGGCCTGTAATCCCAGCACTTTAGAGGCAGAGGTGGGCAGATCACCTGAGGTGGGGAGTTCGAGACTAGCCTGGCCAACATGATGAAACCCCATCTCTACTAAAAATACAAAAAATTAGCCAGGCATGGTGGTGGGCGCCTATAATCCCAGCTAATTGGGAGGCTGAGGCAGGAGAATTGCCTGAACCTGGGAGGTGGAGGTTGCACTGAGCCGAGATCACACCACTGCACTCCAGCCTGGGCAACAAGAGCAAAACTCTGTCCCAAACAACACAAAACAAAACAAAACAAACTTCCAGTGTCTACCAAATGTCTCACACAAGTATTTGCGGATCTTCACAAAACAGCCCTTACGGAGTTTTCCTTTGCTGAGACCCTATGCTGTGGCCACAGTAAACTTACTCGGCTTCCCAGAAAGGCCTTGGCCTTTGTGAGCAATCTCTTATCTCCAGGCCTCTCACAAAGACCTGTTCCAGTAGAAGCTCAGGGGAGCATAGTGGACATTATTCCAACAACCCTTTCCCTACAGCTATGCAGCCAAATCTGCCAGCTCAGTTAATTAATTAATTAATTAAGCAATTCAGAGATGGGGGTCTGCCCAGGCTGGACTGCAATAGCTGCAGCCTCAAACTCCTGGGCTCTAAGTGATCCTCTTCAGTCTACTCAGAAGCTGGGACTGCAGGCATGTGCCACCACACCCAGCTAATTTTTTTTTTTTTTTTTTTTTTTTTTTCTGGTAGGGACCAGGCCAATTCAGTCTTGAACTCCTGGCTTCCAGCCTCCGGAAGTGCTGGGATTACAGGCATGAACCACTGTGCCCAGCCAACCCTCCCAGTCTTGTTAGACATGGGGTCTGTAGTTTCCAGTAGGTTCTTGAGTCTAGGGTTCCTACCTCATGTTTTATAGTTAATTTAGGGGAGGTGCTGTGTTGGTTTATCTGGGGAGTTAGGGGTGGGCTGGGGGATAGAGGGGACTTCAATTAATGAAACCATAAGCAAAACTCAGTTGAGGACACCGGTTATGAGAGTGGCCTGATTATGGCCAATCTTACATAATGTGTGAGATCTTGATATTACCCCATCCTTGAGAGTTCTCTATAAAGCTACAGGGACTTGGGAGCACCTTTAATCACAGACAACCCATGTTCCTGTGGATTATGGTTTATTAGATTGCACATGCCTAAATAAAGACATCCTCTGCAGTCTTTTGACAATTCTATAAGCATTTTGTGACTCTGCAGTTAGACAGCTGAGAGATCTGTGTTACTTCCATCACATATATAAATAATTTTAAATAAAAATCATGGCGTGAATAATTTATGTCCTCTACCGATTTGAAGCTATCCATTTGGAAGACCACTCTGAAGAGATGAAATAAGTTGTCTGCCAAAAATTACTTATTAATTTACAAGGGAAAGGGGAAGTTTTGTTCCTCTCCTTGATTTGACTGAAAATCGAGGGCTTTCTCGAATAGTTTTGGCATCCAGGGTCATTTTTCATTAAAAAGCGAAAAGTCATGTGAAATATAAATCTCCCCAGGTCATTCAGCCCTAGACCCTGGGAGATTCTCTACAGAGGGGGTTTGTTATAGTCAACTTTTCCGGGTAAAACAAACACAAATACTCCTCCTCCACGGGGCGGGGGCGGTGCCTAGGTGATGCACCAATCACAGCGCGCCCTACCCTATATAAGGCCCCGAGGCCCCGCAGCGTTTTACGCTTTTCGCTGGTTATTAAGTTTTGCGTTTCTCTGCTGTTATGTCTGAAACCGTGCCTGCAGCTTCTGCCGGTGCTGTTCCAGCTGTCATGGAGAAACCTCTAACCAAGAAGAGAGGGAAGAAGCCGGCTGGCTTGACAAGCGCAAGTCGCAAAGCATCTTATCTCTCTGTGTCCAAGTTGATCACCGAGGCCCTTTCAGTGTCACAGGAACGAGTAGGTATGTCTCTGGCTGCGCTCAAGAAGGCACTGGCCGCTGCTGGCTACGACGTGGAGAAGAATAACAGCCGCATCAAACTGTCCCTCAAGAGCTTAGTGAACAAGGGAATCCTGGTGCAAACTAGGGGTACTGGTGCCTCCGGTTCCTTTAAGCTTAGTAAGAAGGTCCTTCCTAAATCTACCAGGAGGAAGACTAACAAGTCAGCTTCTGCCAAGACCAGGAAGCTGGTTTTATCCAGGGACTCCAAGTCACCAAAGACTGCTAAAACCAATAAGAGAGCCAAGAAGCCGAGGGCGACAGCTTCTAAAAAACCTGTTAGGAGCGGGAGAAAGGCTAAAGGAGCCAAGGGTAAGCAACAGCAGAAGAGCCCTGTGAAGGCAAGGGCCACGAAGCCAAAATTGACTCAGCATCATAAAGCTAATATTAGTAAGTCCACATCTAGGAAGTAAAGAGCTTTCCAGGAGGCCTATTTCGAAAGAACCCAAAGGCTCTTTTAAGAGCCACCCACATTATTTTAAGATGGCGTAACACTGGAAACTTATTTTCTGTGACAGTTAACTATAGGTTTAAGTTGTGATGCAGCTGAGTTGAAAAGTCTTGAGGTGGGAGAATTCAGTCCAGGATTCAAGACCATCCTGCGCAACATAGCCGGACTACCATCTATACCGGGTTCCCCATTTTCCCCAGCCACCGACCGGTACCGGTTCTTGTCCGTGGCACGTTACGAGTTGGGCCGCACAGCTGAGGGGTGAGCGAATATTAACCACCTGAGCTCCACCGCCTGTTAGGTTAGCTGCAGCATTAGATGCTCATAAGCTCAAACCCTATTGTGAATGGCGCATGCAAGGCAACTAGCTTTCAGGCTCCTTGTGACAATCTAATGCCTGATGATCTGAGGTTGGAGCAGTTTTAGTCCAGAAACCATCACCCCCAGCCCCTGCATCCCTTCGTCCGTGGTATATTTGTCTTAGACAAAACCAGTCTCTGGTGTCAAAAAGGTTAGAGACTACTGGTTTTACAAAAAAGTAAATTAGTCAAGCATGGTTGGCACGCTCCCTTAGTCCCTGCGCCCAGGCTTTTAAGGGTACAGTAAGCTATGATCGTGCTACTTCACTCCAGCCTGGATGACAGTGAGACCTTGTCTCAAAACTTAAAAAAAAAAAGAAAGTTAAAAAAGAAAAAGGGCTTCTTGTCAGAGACGTGGTGTATACCTAGAGGTCCAAGAACTACAAAATCTGATGTCCAGTCCTGAAAAACTCAATGGTGCACTAGAGTAGGCTTTTACATATAAGAGCATCTAAGTTCTGGAAATGCCAGTGTCAAGGAAGGGAGTGGAGAGCAATTCAGCATCCAAACAATTTGCTGATACTTTTATTTATTTTCTTAAACAGAAGTACTACATTCTAGTCTTTCTGTGGTGTCATTATAACTGTTGTTTCTTAATATGCTGTCCACCGACTTCAAGGGATCAATAAATAGGAATCATGGTGTCCCAGAATATGGATTAGGGGAGTTGGTTTTTTTTTTTTTTATCTATTCATTAACTGTAGCTGAAATGTATAATTTTCTTCCATTGAGTGTGACTGATAGAAATAACAAATTTGTAGGTTATAGTTGTTGCAAGAATCTTGAAAATCGTGCTTATTTCCAAAGTACTATTATTATTAGATATTTGATATATCAACAAAAACACACTGTCAAGTGGTTTGATAATTATTTTAATATTATTGATCTAATACAGTTGTAACCTTATGAATTACTTTACGTATCTTATTTATGAAAAGAATCTGGGTCTGGTGTGGTGGCTCACGCTTGTAACCCCAGCAGTTTGGGAGGCCGAGGTAGGCGGATCACGAGGTCAGGAGATCGAGACCATCCTGGCTAACATGGTGAAACCCCATCTCTACTAAAAATACAAAAAAATTAGCTGGGCATGGTGGCGGGCACCTGTAGCCCCAGCTACTCGGGAGGCTGAGGCAGGAGAATGGCGTGAACCTGGGAGGCAGAGCTTGCAGTGAGCCGAGATCGCACCACTGCACACACCAGCCTGGGCGACAGAGCGAGACTCTGTCTCAAAAAAAAAAAAAAAAAAAAAAAAAAAAAAAAAAACAACAGTGTAAGTTTCATCAGACTGCCAGAGCATTCCGAAGACTGAAAAATTTTAAGAATCCAAACCTTAATGAAAATGTTGGAGGCTGCCCAGTTAGGGTCTGAATTCAACCTTCCTGAATCACAAAATTGTTTTAAGTCTCGAAGTCTGAGCTAAAGTACGTTTCTCTTTAAACAAACATAATTTATTTTAATTTTCCCTTGATTTGTGATTTAGTATTCTTACAGACCATCAAAAATATTCAGTCAATGTTAGTCTATCTTGGACCATGGTATTTCGAGAAACTTTGAACAAAGTCCCCTGCAAAACTATGCATTGCATTATTTCACATACATGTATGTTTTCCAGATGGTTCAATAGTACCTCACTTTTCTGAACTTATTTGTATAGTTTGGCATCTTTTTAAAACTTGTGTCCTATAATGAGAAACAACTAAACATTGTGTTTTAAACTTGTATAGATAACATCAACCACAGACCTTTCCTGTTTGCGTGTAAGTGTATTGTTTCCCAATGAGTTTGGAATGACAAGGATTGTGCAAAAATATGCCTCACTTGCCTGACATAGCAGAGAGTCCTTTTGTCTAAATTCTGTGCCCAGCAATGGACTGTCACCGGATTTTCATCATATACAGTGAGGATGAACAACTGACTTCTCTCAGCAGCTGGCCAGTCTCTCAAGAATATGCGAATCCCTCAAGATGGCTTCCTGCAC
The DNA here is from genome assembly GCF_001698545.2 of Rhinopithecus bieti. NCBI lineage: Eukaryota > Metazoa > Chordata > Mammalia > Primates > Cercopithecidae > Rhinopithecus > Rhinopithecus bieti. Next base: position 287,384 of record NW_016813956.1, on the reverse strand, counting down.
CTTTGCTCATTTAGCCTTGGATGTATACAAGGCTAGCATGCCTGGCATACATAAGGTTAAAAACAAAATCAACCACTTGTGGTTCTTCCTCCAGTTCTCAGGATTATTAGACCACTTTTTTTTTTTTTTTTTTTTTTTTTTTTTTTTTGGAGACTCACTCTCTCACCCAGCTGTCACCCAGGCTGGAGTGCATGGAGTGCAATGGCACAATCTCTGCTCACTGCAACCTCCGTCTCCCGGGTTCAAGCAGTTCTCTGGCTCAGCCTCCCAAGTAGCTGCGATTACAGGCGCCTGCCACCACACCTGGCTAATTTTTGTATTTTTAGTAGACTGGGGTTTGGCCGTCTTGGCCAGGCTGGTGTTGAACGCTCGACCACGTGATTCACCCGCCTTGGCCTACCAAAGTGCTTGGATTACAGTTGTGACCCAGTGAGCCCAGCAAATGCTTCTTTTCTGGAGCCACTTTATTAGCGCTTACCTCTGTGCCTACTTTCTGCTTCAAAATTTTGTCAAAATGTGGCCGGTCATTGTAAACACAGATCATTCTTATGTAAGTTATCAGTGAATTCTGCCATCCAGACTCACATTCTCGCAACGCATTTCAGCTCTTTAGACGACTTTGTGAGCGGCCCTGAAAAGGGCCTTTTTTTTTTTTTTTTTTTTTTTTTTTTTTTAAGTTCCTGGAGACCGCGTATTCATAGATTCAGCCGCCGAAGCCATACAGAGTGCGCCCCTGACGTTTTAGAGCGTATACTACATCCATGGCTGTGACAGTTTTGCGCTTGGCGTGCTCCGTATAGGTGACAGCGTCTCGAATAACGTTCTCTAAGAAAACCTTAAGCACACCTCGAGTTTCCTCATAGATGAGGCCGGAAATGCGCTTGACGCCACCACGCCGAGCCAAACGGCGAATAGCAGGCTTTGTAATGCCCTGGATGTTATCCCGGAGCACCTTACGATGGCGCTTAGCACCACCCTTCCCCAACCCTTTTCCGCCTTTGCCGCGACCAGACATGATTTCCACAGCAGTGGAAGTTACGAATGCACACGGTCCCTTAAATACAAACTTGGCGGACCTGATTGAAAACAACATGAGTTGGGGCGGATTTTTTTATTTTTCAAATTAGGTCACCAAGTGGGTGGAGCAACAAAACTTTCATTAAGAGTTCATTGTTTTGATTGGCCAGTGAGACTTCGCTCTTCGTGGGACTGGAAGGGTCTCTACAGGCTGAATGCACTGTATTCCTGTCAGCTTAATGACGCTAAGCACAGCCCCATTCCAAATTTCTTTTTATTTCCACTTAATAACTAATAAATTACGTAATAGTTTATTGGGGAAAGTACAAATAATGTTTAAAGGAGGTCAGATTTATAGGTCAAGGGACTTAACCTCTCAATCATTTTAATATTTTTATTTATACCAGGCATTTTGATGGCCTTCTCTGTGCTGGACAAAGTATAAGTTTGGCTATGAAGTTTCACTCCTAAAGATCCTATATTTGAGAAGGCAAAAAGATAGCCAAATAATTGCAAATTAAAACCTCATAAGTGCAAACTTCTTCCTCGTCACCTTCCCTATCTCGATTCAAATATTTATTGAATGACTCATTTTTGTGCAGAAGTCTGTGAGAGAAATAGGAAACATAAACTTAAGTCTGGAAAAAATGTTTTCCCGGGACGCTCTTCCTGGCCTGCTGTGCCTGTCTGGTGTGCCTGAAATTCCAAACACTGTTCCCTTCCCACCATTTTTAATCCACTTTCAACTTGCTCCAGCTTTAGAGAAAAGGACATACGTTTTGTACAGTTGGGGATTAATTGAAGTGTAGGGCTAATACTTGATTAAGGTCATTACAAAGTCTACAGGGTCTTCTTCTGGGAGGTTTTTGTGATAAGATTATTGGTGTTAAAATAAGGCTAATCCCCTTGAAAAATAAATAGAATAGCAGAATTGGGTCTGAATGTGATTTGAAGAAAGGGACTTCTCAATTCAAAATTTTATTCTTAGCTTCCTGCTGGAGCTTTCCAGAATGCCCATAAAATCTGCTTTTGTTTAAAAAACAAAAACCCAACCCCACCCACCTCTCTCTGGTTAATAATTGAATATCCATTGGTAATATTTATAATGAACTGTGGCCTGTGAGAGACATCATATAGTAACCTCAGACTTGCTCACATGAAAAGAAATCCAGGAATGGAGAAAAAAGACCCAGGAAAGGCCAGAATGCTCTAAATGTCATATTGTTTGTATCACTTCTGAAATAATTGATTACATTCTTCTGCCCCAAATTGAGTTATTAGGTTTTTCCACTCACTATCCACATGCCACAACACATACCTTATAACTAGAGACTTAGCTAGGAACAAATGTCAAACATTACAGAGAAAAAGTGCAGAGTCCAAGATCATAAGTAAAACTCTGAAATCTCAACATGCCTTTTAATTCATGAAAATAAAAAATAAAGCAACATATGCAATATGACAATTCTCTGAAAACATACCTCATGTGAACCACCCTGGAACACATCTTGCCAAGTGCCATCTTCATTTAAACCAGAGGTCTAGGATGCCTTTCCTTTATTTTGCCCATTATATCATTTATAAAACCCCATTTTTATTTTGATACTTCATTTACTTTCTATTTCCTGCTCCTAATATCTCCTTTCTAAACTTTTCTCAATGACAATGACTCAAAAACAATGAATGTCGGAACAAATATTAAAGGATGTATATATATA
>NW_016813956.1:258370-281295 GCF_001698545.2 Rhinopithecus bieti | reverse complement strand
TTAAAATGGATTTTTCCACTCTGGGAAGAATTCAGGCATATTCAACCTTAAAATACCCATTTTTCTGATTTATTTTTTTCTGAATTAAACTGTCATTGCTATTGGCACATCTTTGGTTCTGTAGCATAACCTATGTCTCTGCTGGGTTTTTCTTTTACTTCCACTCCTTACTCTTCTAGGAGAAAATCTCTGCTTTTTCTTTTCAGTTTAAATTATTTTACTAAAAGTTTTCTTAACTTGAACTTGCTAGGCGTGCTGTACTTGTGTGGGCACTCTCCCATAAACAGTATTAATACATTTTGATTTGTTAAAAATAAAGATATTTCGACAGAAAATTTCTTTTCTTTTTCTTTTCTTGTTTTTTGTTTTGTTTTGTTTTCGTTTTCCCAGACTGGAATGCAGTGGCACCATGATGGCTCATGGTAGCTACACTTCCCCGAGCTCAAGTGATCCTCCCACCTCAGCCTCTCAAGTAGCTGGGACTACAGTTGTGCACGACCACACCTGACTAATTTTGTGTATTTGGTAGAGATGGGCTTTCCCTATGTTGTCCAGGCTGGTCTTGAACTCCTGGGCTTAAGCGATCTGCCCACCTTGTCCTCCCCAAATGCTAGGATTACTGGCGTGAGCCACCAGGTCTGGCTGGAAAGATAATTTTTAACATTATCCTCTCTTAAACATTTGTTTCAAAAATTTTACAAACATGATAGTAATTAAATATGATTTTCAAAATTCCCTTGAATACTTCCTTAATAGTACACAGAAAACACAAAGTATTTTACATTTGTTTTAATGATAAAATTGTGAACCCAAATTTACACTTCTTTGTGTAACATTATACTCATACTTAAAACAGGTGCCTTCATATACATAGTAAATCTCTTGGGGCAGTAGTGAAGTTGGTTATTTACTGTTTTATGAAAGTGCCATTTGGCCGGGCGCGGTGGCAAACGCCTGCAATCCCAGCACTTTGGGAGGCCGGAGTAGGCGGATCACGAGGTCAGGAATTTGAGACCAGCCTGACCAAAATGGTGAAACCCCGTCTCTACTAAAAATACAAAATTTAGCCGGGCATGGTGGCGTGTGCCTGTGGTCCCACCTACCTGTGAGGCTGGGGCAGAAGAATCGCTTGAACCCGGGAGGCGGAGGTTGCAGTGAGCCGAGATCGCGCCACTGCATTCCAGCCTGGGCAACAAGGCAAGGCTCCGTCTGGAAAAAAAAAAAAAAAAAAAAAAAAAAAAAAAAAAAAAAAAAAAAAGGCCGATGTGGTGACTCAGTTTAAGGAGTAAATCAAGGATATTTAACTCAATAGACTAACGTTAGCTTACGTGACTTGCACTGAAAGTTATACAAATATTGATACTTATTCCTCTGTCCCCAAAGTATGAATTAAAGACCCCAAAATTCTTTTTAGTATCTTCAGAGTAAAAGTTAGAATTTGATTTAAAAAATAAAAATAAAAAAATACTTTGTATCTAAATCTGGTGTGTAAAATAACTTGGTGGATGATGCTTCAAGGCTACCCATCCCCACATTTCTTCCTGAATGATAAAGAGAATAAATGAATATGTGAATTCAAAAGTTAGAAATCTGGCCAGGGACGGTGTCTCAGACCTGATAAACCTTTTGGACACTGAGGTGGGTGGATCGCCGGGGCTCTGGAGTTCAAGACCAGCCTGGGCAACATAGCCAGAACTCGTTTCAATAAATAATAGAAAGACATGAGCCAGGCGTGGTTGTCCCAGCTACTCGGGAGGCTGAGGTGGGAGGATCACTTGAGCTCAGGAGGTTGAGACTGCAGTGAGCCATGGTCACACTACTGCATACCAGCCTTGGTGTCAGACTGAGACCCTGTCTTAACAATAACAAAACAAGTTAAAAATTTGGCCGGGAGCAGTGGCTCACACCTGTAATACCAGCACTTTGGGAGGCCGAGGAGGGCGGCTTATTTGAGGTCAGGAGTTCGAGACCTGCCTGGCCAACATGGTGAAACTCCATCTCTACTAAAAATACAAAAAAAATTAGGCGTGTATGGTGGTGTGTGCCTGTAGTCTCAGCTGCTTAGGAGGCTGAGGCAGTAAAATCGCTTGAACCCAGTAGGCAGAGGTTGCAGTGAGCTGAGATCATGCCACTGCATTCCAGCCTGGGTGACAGAGTGAGACTCTGTCTCAAGAAAGAAAAAAAAAAAAAATTCTGTATGAATGGAACAAAACATCCTTAAATTTTAAAATACATCTAAAAGATATTTCAAAATATTTAGGAAAAAAATTATAGGGATCAGGCAAATTCTGAGATTCCTTTTCCCCTGCAGCAAACATTAGGAGTGCTGCTATTCCTAAAAAGATGGTAACAGTTGCCACACCATATGTTTCCTTGGCTCAGACAAGGTTGTGTAGTTGTTATTCCAGAATGGCTAGAATAAAAATCCAGCACAATCATTTTCTTCAGTAAGTTAACTAACCTTTCCGTGCCTTGGTTTCATAACAGCAACATAAGGATAACAGAATAGAAGCAATTATTCCTACCTATCTCATAAGATTCTTTGGAGGAATTAAATTAAGATTCAGAACAGAGCCTAATATCTAGTAAGTAATAATAATTGGCTGGAAAAAAATAGTTTTTTAAATTATATATATTCATGGGGTACAAGTACAATTTTGCTACATTGATATATTGCACTGTGGTAAAATCAGGGCCTTCAATCCATACTGGAAAAAAAAAGTTTTTGAAAATATTTCTGCCATGGAAAAGTTTTAATATACAAATTCATTCATCCAAAAAATAGAAAATATATAAGTATCCACCCCAAATCTACCATATCTATCTCTTCTACACCTTAAACAATTGCTCAGAAATAGAATCCTTGAGATACCAGAATGCATGCATATCAAGTAATAAATGTATGCAGGATGCCCAGGCATCCTAGGCTTTCAAATAAAATTGTCATACAAAATACTTTAATATTGTATTAACATTCTACATGTTAGAGTGTAGAAGTTAATCACCGATGCAAAAAAGGAAAAGAACACATTATACCCAAAGCCTACAGAGAGAATCACAATTAAAAATATCAGCCTGTATGTGAAAATCTTTAATTTGAAAGTCAGTAATATTTAAGTGATGGTCATGATTAAATCAGATTGTGGTTTGAAAAATGTTAGTTTAAAACTGATAGCTTATGAGAAATTTGGGGATTTTAGAGACAGTGTTTTGTTTTTAAATGTGTGTGAGTTTGTGAAGAATGTTTTATACAATACTGACAGTACTATAAGATGACATTATTATAGTACAACATAAGAATTTTGTCCTGTACCTTCAGCAGACCTCAATCACCTGCTGTACTTGACTCAATTATTATCAGAGTGGTTTGTTTTCCTTCTGTTGTGTTCCCAGTTCAGGCAGCTCAGCAATGGCCTGTGATTACAGCAATTCAAATAGCTGGTAAGTAGTTTCTTGTTTGTTTTCTGAAATTTTCAGGGGCTTTTCTCTACAAGTGATTTCTAATGCACATCCCTTCACCCACTGTTTATTCCTTTACCCTCAGGAAAACCCTCAGCTCTGCATCTCTGGTCACCGGACCACCGTGGTATGTTTACTTGAGGCCACCAGGTGTCACACTTCTCTTTACCCCCATGGTCTATGAATGGTTTTGCCAGAGATGAGTAAGAAAGAATTTTAAATGAGGTCCTTGATTTATTTATTTATTTATTTTATTTATTTATTTATTTTTTTATTTTTTTGGAGACGGAGGTCTCCACTCTGGTCCGCCCGGCTGGAGTGGCAGTGGCTGGTCTCAGCTCACTGCAAGCTCCGCCTCCGGGTTCAGCCATTCTCCTGCCTCAGCCTCCCGAGTAGGCTGGGACTCACAGGCGCAGCACCTCGCCCGGCTAGTTTTTTTGTATTTTATTAGTAGGACGGAGGTTTACAGTGTTAGCCAGGATGGTCTCGATCCCTGACCTCGTGATCACGTCTCGGCCTCCCAAAGTGCTGGGATAAGGCTTGGACCACCGCTTGAGCCACCGCGCCCGGCTGATTTTTCAAATGTAGTTGACCTTAAGAATTTATGAATAAAGCCAGAAAAATTAAGCTTAAAAAACACTGAAAGAAAATGAGTACTTAAAATTTCTATTAAAAAATTAACAGGCCACAGTTGCTGATGTTTAGTAAATGTGTTACCAAAATGTGTTACTATGAAGACTGGGGTGTTTCTTGTAATCTCAGCCCAGGTGAAATAAAACCAATATAAAACAAATGCTTACCTAATTAATTAATTGTAACATATTCTTTATGAGGTAGAAGAGTAAGTGAAGCCTTATAGCAGTCTGCTTTCAGTATAGTACCATATTAAGAGAGAAAGAATTTGTCATATGCTTCCAGAATGGTTTGTTGGTAAAATAACCAATGTCTTACAACTTAGATGACAATGTCCCTAGTGTGAAGAAAAACAATTAATTCGGCTAACACAGTTGAATGAAAATATTCCATAAGAAAATATGTAAAGAAATTAGAAGCAAAATAAATGTCTCAAAATGACAAAGCAATTAAGTATATACACAAGATGAACAAGAACATCAATAAAATCATGCAGTGTGCAATACAATGTACATTTATTAAAGTATATGCATTTTTAATGCAACAATAATACTAACAGGTAATAGACAAGTTTTTAATAGTTTATCACTGGCTAATTAAATAACAGCTTTAATTGTATTCATTTTTTAGCTTTTCTACAATGAGCATAAATGACATTTCCTTTTTTCTACATAACTTTTCTAACCAGCAAAAAAGAAAATGGTTTAAAAGAAGAGATGAGATATCTTTGCTAAAATTTAATGCCTACAAAAGATACTTCTGAGCTGTGCATGGTATCCTGAAGCACCTGCCCTTCAAGACAGAATGCTTGTACCACATTTATGCAGCCAAATGCATATAGCAACATAAAGTAAACACATGTCATCTGGATATATATATTAAGACTCTTTCGATGGTCAGGCAGGGTGACTCATACATGTAATCCCAGCACTTTCGGAGGCGGAGGTGGGCAGATCACGAGATCAGGAGTTCGAGACCAGCCTGGCCAACATGGTGAAACCTCGTCTCTACTAAAACTACAAAAATTAGCCGGGCATGGTGGTGCATGCTTATAATCCCAGCTACTCGTGAGGCTGAGGCAGGAGTATCTCTTAAACCTGGGAGGCAGAGGTTACAGTGAGCTGAGATCACGCTGTTGCACTCCAGTTTGCGCAATAGGGTCTCAAAAAAAAAAAAAGAAAAAAGAAAAAAAGACTCTTTTGAACATGGTGAACTGATTTCCCAGACTCTAGCAATTCCTGAGTGTCCTGCTTAGATTTTTTTTTTTTTTTAATGTACACCGGAACCCCAGTAGCCCCATGACAGGGCCTGGGCATCCTCTGAGCCACTTGGTGGCTTCCATTGTATCATCTCAAAATGAGAGAGCTTACTCCAGTTCATCGAGGGAAATACCACCAGAGTTCTGACTCCAGAGGCACTGGCCTAGGGAGGATAGTGTGTGTGAAGCCCAGCAGGGCCACTAGCTGTCCCCACCAATTACAGTCCTTGCGTAGGGGCCAAAGAAATGAATGCCAAAGAGAGTAACAGAGGAGCAAAGGAGTCACATTCCAGGACCTTCCCTTGGGGACTTTTAAAGGAAACATGACAGCTGAGGATCAGCTGGTTGTTTTCTGCTGTTTCCCTTTATGTGATTCAAGCTCACTCAGAAGAAACACAATGAGACAATAGAATAGCCATCTCCTTCCGTCTCTATTTACTCTAGGCATCTAAACTACCTGAATGTAGTGGTGTTTGAGATGTATCATACGGTCAGATTGACTGAGTTTGAAACCTGTTTCTATCACTGGCAAGCTGTGAGATACTCTATATTTTCGTTTTTCTTTCCTTTTTTTTTTTTTTTTTTTTTTTTTTTTGAGACGGAGTCTCACTACTCTATCACTCAGGCTGGAGTGCAGTGGCGCGATCTCCGCTCACTGCAAGCTCCACCTCCTGGGTTCACGCCATTCTCCTGCCTCAGCCTCCCCAGTAGCTGGGACTACAGGCGCCCGCCACCATGCCCGGCTAATTTTTTGTATTTTTAGTAGAGATGGGGTTTCATCGTGTTAGCCAGGATGGTCTGGATCTCCTGACCTTGTGATCCACCCGCCTCAGCCTCCCAAAGTGCTGGGATTATAGGCATGAGCCACCGTGCCTGGCCTACTTCACTTTCTTCATCTAAAAAAGAAATTGAGATAATAGTGCCTATCTCATAGAATTATTGTAAGAATTGCATGCAATAATGCATGTAAGTAGGTGCTCAGAAGAGTGGGACACAACGTAAGTGCTTTTATCATCATTATCATCATCCTTATAATTTTCATTATCATAACAAGGAGAGATCAGGGAGAAAATTATTGTTATACTTCAGGTCTGGAATACTAGAGTAGCATTCCAAATGAAGGCACTTTGCAAACCTGTATGACACCTTCATACCAATTAGAAAGAGACACCTCTTCGCAACCCCTTTCAAGATATTTGCCTCCTACCTGCTAAAAACACCCATTGTAATACCCACAGACAGCCATGATGCTTTTTCTGGGAAAGGTGCCTCTTCCATTCGTGCAGTGTACAGCCTACAATTCACATAACAATCAGATGGAAGAATTCCCATGGCTTGGTGACGGATGAGTTACTGGGTAACACAGAGGGATGATTCAAAGGAAAAGTAGAACGGGTCCAGAAAATGCCTAGATACATATGTAAAATTCTGGTAAGGTTATGACTAGCCATGTCCCAGGATTCAAAGCTTTTCTGAGATGTTAAAATGAATCATGTAAGTCCCCCAAATGTAAGGAGTCCTCTTCCAAAAATAGGAAATGAAATGACATAGGTGTATGTGTCTGAGGTGATGGAGGAAATGAAGGAAGCCTCTAGATGCAGCTTGAGGTTCATGAGGGGCAGTTCCAGGGGAGAAGTCACAGCTGGGGATCACTGGCATGCAGGAATCAGAAACTTAAATGGGGAAATCTTTTTGAGGAAATGAACAGAGAAAGCTAAAAGCAAGGAGTTCTTCAGGCAATTTCTATGTTTAGGTTCAACTCTGTCCTGAAACATGAAGAGCTCCGTAAGTGCACTCCCTTTTTGAGTCTCTAGTTTTGTGTCCTTCCCGTGATGAGTCTGCAGGCTGCGTGTCACTCATGTTCAGCTAAGACGTAGTGCCCCATAACTCCTCCTGTGGAGACAAGAGACCCAGGAAAGAGGCATCACAAACCTAGGCATCATTTTGCCTCTTCTCTGTTCCTTATTTTCCTCATTCACCCATCTCAATTTAGACCTGGGCACTATTGGATTTCAAGAACCATTATCTCTCATCTGGAAATGCTTATTGGCTTTCTAACTGGTCTCCTCACCTCCCATCTAACTTCTTAACAACACATTCACCATATAAGGGAGCTCATGGTCCTCCTTTCTTAGGATCCTTCAGTGACACTCCAGTGATCATAACCCAATATCCCAAAAGACCCTCGGACTCTGTATGAGCTGGCTTCTTTCTGCCTTTCCTTTCCCCACACCACAGATGTTCAGGGAGTAGAAATGCATAATTGGTGAGCGATAGCTATGCAAACTCGGGGTTAAGGTAGAGTCATTAGTTCTAACCTCCTAGTACGCCTTATACTCTCCCACTTGGCATGGTTGTTCCGTCTGTGTAGACCTCCCATCATCTTCAACCTCACCTAATGGAATCAAGCTTCTCCTTCAAGATCCAGAAGGCTTTCTTGATCCCCAGCTGAATGTGATCATTCCTTCCTTTGACACCCTAAGCATTTGCTTCCTGCCTGCTTTTGGACCTCATGGGGTCTTCTTTAACTACATTCACTTGCTATCATTTTCATTCTCTACCAGATTTGGGTTCTGAGAATAGCCACAGTGACTTCTCAACCTCAAAGCCCCTGCACTACCTTAAACAGCTCTTGCAAAATAGTAGGTGCTCTGAAGATGTTTGTTGAATTAGAGACTTTCATTCTAGGGAGAACCATTATTTTCTGTCTCCCAAGGAGCTACTGGTGTCCCCAAAGAATATAAATAAGAAAAATGCTTCCCATGGATGTCAGATCCCCTCTGCCCCTCTTCCCACTGTGCTCTGGGGCAGAGATACTAAGAGACTTCTCCTTGTTCCTACTCACTTGAAGTCTGCCTCTTCCTTAATATTATGAACAAAATTCCAATGAACAAGATGATGACAAAAACAGCAATTCCACTGATGACTCCAATGACTAGGGTTCCAGACGGTGAGGGGTCTAAAACAGAAAAAGCAAGTTAAAGCCTTTGATTGCCACCCCAGCCCACCCCTAACAAAGAGCAGATCCTTGTCTCACTGCCATAATTACCCCCTCAGGCACTCCTCTCAACCCCCAATAGATTTTCTCAGCTCCTGGCTCTCATCAGTCACATACCCCAGATAGCAAGGAGGGGCTGATCCAGGCCTGGGTGCTCCACCTGGCAAGTATATCTCTGTTCTTCCCCTGGGGGTACAGTCAAAGTTATCCAGCCCTGGTAGGTCCCATCCCCATTGGGCAATACGTCTTTAGGTTTGACCTCCTTGGCATCCATTGGCTGCCTATCCTTCAGCCACTTCATGGTGATGTTCTGGGGGTAGTAGTTCAGGGCCCGACACCGTAGAGTGGTCACTGAAGAGGTCACATGATGTGTCACCTTCACCAAAGGAGGCACTTGACAGGAAAGAGGAAGGATGAGGAGAGGGAATCTGTTTACCCTTGCCAGGAAGATTGGAACTTTCACTTCCTTCTATAGGTTGGAGGAAGGAAATTCCCTTTCAGAAAAAAAACAAGCTACAGGAGAGACACCATTTTGTGTCCTAAGATTGGGCTATAACACAGTGTCACTTGGAGCGCAGTCAGATCAGCTTGTTCTCCTAACATGTAAATATACATATCAGTTACCTATGTTCTTTGTTCTGATAGATAAAATTGCCCTTTATGTGCATTGAAAACGATTGAATATAGATGGTTAGTTTCACCTGGGTCAACCTAGGAGGCATTGTTATAAGAAGGAGCCTTGTAAAATAGGTAGCTTCAGTGATTATTGCTATGTTCTGTGAAAGAAACTTTTAACCTAAAGCATTCTGCTACTCTGGTAAGTGGCCTCACTTGATATTTTGTCCTGGTATTCATATGATAGCTGACATCTCTGAATTCTCTCTCTTCTTTTTTCTTTTCTTTCTTTCTTTTTTTTTTTTAAGATGGAGTCTCACTCTGTTGCCTAGGCTGGAGTGCGGTTGCGCGATCTCAGCTCAGTGCAACCTCTGCTTCCCGGGTTCAAGCGATTCTCCTTCCTCAGACTCCCAATTAGCTGGGACTACAGGCGCGCATAACTGCGCCCAGCTAATTTTTGTATTTTTTTAGAGACGGGTTTCACCATGTTGGTCAGGCTGGTCTCAAACTCCTGACCTCGTGATCCACCTGCCTTGGCCTCCAATTGCTGGGATTACAGGGGTGAGTCACTGCGCCTGGCCTTGACATTTCTGAATTCTTAACAGGTATACATATACAAAGGATTATTGGTTAAATAAAAAGCAAGGGCTGCAGACACTTCCCCTTAAGCCATATGAATGGAGAAAAGAAATTAAACCCATGACTTGTGGTTGCCTCATACATCTCAATTACAAGGTAGAGACTCTAGGATTGAGAAAGTCCCTTCCCAGAATTTGGAGAGGCACACAACCTCAGCCACCTCTGAAACTCCAACCAGGGATTCCATGCCCTACATCCTCCTCCACTCTGCCACTAGAGTATGGGGGCAGAAGTGTGTTTCCACCATACCTGGCCGGTCGAAAACACCTCTCCCCAGCTCCAGCAACTGCTGCAGCTGTGCAGGGCAGTCCCTCTCGAGGTAGGCCCTGTTCTGCCTGGCCCGAATCTTGTGCCTTTCCCACTCCAGCTTGGTGGGCCAGGCCCTGGGTTCTGCTGCTCTCCAATCCAGCGTGTCAGGGCAGAATTCAAGGTGGTCCTGCCCATCATACCCGTACTTCCAGAAGCCCTCGGTACTGTTGTCCTCTTGCATTTTGCAGCCCAGGATGACCTGCAGGGTGTGGGACTCTGGAAAAATCCCCAGCCTTGTTACTGCAACCAAAGGAGTAGGTCCCTATTTCCACCATCCCCAAGGACCAAATGATCTCAGGAAGTAAATTCTTTCCCTCTTCCCTGCTCCCACAAGACAGCAGATTTCCAGCTGTTTCCTTCAAGATGCATGAAAAGATGAAAAGCTCTGACAACCTCCAGAAGGTGAGGCCCCCTCTCCACATACCCTTGCTGTGGTTGTGATTTTCCATAATAGTCCAGAAGTCAACAGTGAACATGTGATCCCACCCTTTCAGACTCTGACTCAGCTCCAGCCACATCTGGCTTGAAGTTCTACCGGAAACCCATGGAGTTCGCGGCTCCACACGGCGACTCTCATGATCATAGAACACGAACAGCTGGTCATCCACATAGCCCAAAGCTTCAAACAGGGAAAGACCAAGGTCCTGCTCTGAGGAACCCATGAAGAGGTAGTGGAGAGAGTGTGAACCTGGAGACAGAGCAACAGGCCTTCACCATGTGCAGTAGGAGGGGAGCTGGATGTTGAGGCTCCACACACCTGCATCAACTCATACTATCAGTTGTGTCTGGTCCTCTATTGTGAAGGGTGAGTTGCAGTCCCATCTTTCTTCCATTTGACAGTCCTGGCTGCTCTCTCTTTGTGTGACTTTCTCTGCCACACGTGGCTGCCATCCCCTCACTGCCCCCAGACCCTATTCCAATACTCATGATTAGACAGACTCCACTAAAGCTGGTGGATTCTAGAAAATGTTAAGATGTCTCTAGCTATGGTAGTTGAACTCAGGAGTTGGTGGTCAGAGCAAATTAGACCCAAATCCTGAGGAATTCATAAAGGTTTTTTTGTTTTTGTTTTTTTTTTTTTTTGAGACTGAGTCTCACTCTATTGCCCAGGCTGGAGTGCAGTGGCACAATCTTAGCTCACTGCAACCTGCACCTCCTGGATTCAAGGGATTCTCCTGCCTAAGCCTCCTAAAAACCTGGGACTATAGGCATGTGCCACCACACCAGGCTAATTTTTGTATTTTTAGTAGACATGGGGTTTCAGCATGTTAGCCAAGCTTGTCTCAAACTCCTGACTTCAAGTGATCTGCCTGCCTCAGCCTCCCAAAGTGCTGAGATTGCAGGAGTGAGCCGCTGTGCCCAGCCTTGGCCCTGAATTCTTACACTGAACTGCCTATATGGCCTCACTACTTGGATGCCTGACTGGAATCTCAAACTTAGGATGTCCAAATCCAGATCCTTGATTTACCCCCAAACTGCTCTTTCCTCTGCCTTCACCATCTCAGAAATGGCATTGCCAATTACCTCACTGCTCAGGCCAATAAAATTAAAATAAAGAACAAAGTCAACTTTAACTCTTCTCTTTTTTCAGGGGGTGGGGGGAGACAGGATCTTGCTCTGTCATCTAGACTGAAGTATAGTGGCACAATCATGGCTCACTGCAGCCTCAACTTCCTGGGCTCAAGCAATCCCCCACACCTCAGCCTCCCTAGTAGCTAGGATCACAGGTGCATGCCACCACACCCGGCTAGTTTTTGTATTTTTTGTAGAGAAGGGGTTTTGCCATGTTGCCCAGGCTGGTCTTGAACTCCTGAGCTCAAGAATCTGCCCTCCTTGGCCTCCTCCTTGGCATGAGCTACCACACCCAGCTAATTCTTCTCTTTCTCTCACACAACATAGAATCCTTCATCAACTTCCTTCAAAATATATTCAGGAGACAACGGTTTCTCACTCCCTTTTATGTTCCCACCCAGCCCACTCCACCATCTCTTGTGTGGACTGTGTAACAGCTCCCTGGATGGGCTCCCTGCTTTTACTGTTGCTCCCTTCATTCTGCTTTCCACATAGTAGCCAGAGTAATCTTTTTAAAGCCTGTGACAGATCACAGTTACTCCTTGGCTAGAATTCACACCACAGCCTACAGGCACCTGCACAACCTTGTTTGTGGCTCCTCTTCTGACCCCATTACCTACTTCTTGGCCTCTAACCCCCAGCACTACTTTTTTTTTTCAACCCGAGCTTCTTAACCAGGAGTTTGTCTCCTAGGTGACATGTGGCAAAGTTTAGAGACATTTTTGGTTGTCAAGACTGGGGGAGTGCTCCTAGCACCTAGTGAGTAGGGAGGATGAGTGCTCCTAGCACCAAGTGAGTAGAGACGACAGGATACTGCTGGACATGCTACATGCAGATGGTAGTCCCTGTTCCCACCCCCAACACACACACACACATGAGTAGTGCTGAGAAAACCTGCTTTTTAATCCAACTTGCCAGGCCCACTCAGTTTTCCTGGGAAATACTGCTCCCAGTCAATATCATTCTTATTTCCTTCATGTCTCTGCTCAAGTGTCAGCCCCAGAGTGACTTGTCCTGACTTCTCTGCTTCTCACAACACCCATCGTTTCCTGATGTTGCATATCTTTTTGCTCATTTGCTTATTGTCATCTCTCCCACTAGAATGCAAAATATCAAAGGGTAAAGACTTGTTTCCCTGCTCTCTCCCTTGGGCCTTGAACAGTGCAACACATGGTTGGGACTCATTTACACTTGTAAACAATGAATATTTCTGCTCAACCTGAAATTTTATTATTCAGCCTCTAATGCAGTGTGATGTTTAAGAATCATAGCTATGAAGTGGAGACGTGAGCTCTGCCACCAAAGCCCAGTGTACTATTGAATAAACTTGCCAGGAAGCAGGCCGTGCATGCCTCATTCTTGTCATGTGTAAAATGTAGATACACATAGTACCAAAACTCAAAGTGCTGTGCTGAGGCCGGCTTGTGACCCACAGAACACTGTGCTAGACTACAGGGCAAAATCACTCTCAACTAAGATTAGAAGCAGCTATAGTACTTGAAATAATATCAGAAAACCTGATTACTTATATACTTTGTAACCTGAAAAGAGTTATTTAATCTGAATTCTAGTTAACTTCTAGTAAATAAACATATTATTAGCTCCTACCTCCCTATGCCTAGTGAAAATCAAATAGGATCAGATATGAATGTAACTTACAACTGAGTGCATTGCTTACATGTTCATTATCAGTACTTTGACGTTCTTTAGAGGCCTCTTAATTACACAGCACACTGCAAATCAATAAAACCTGGCTGAAAAGAGAACTGTTCAGTTCAAACGTTGAAAACTAACATATACTCAATTTTCCAGGCAAAAGAACAATTGCCAAGAGTGGGGAAAGGCCCGAGGTAGGCCTCTCTCTGAAGCCTCCCACCCCCAGATCTACCCCAGGTCTCACCAAAAGTGGGTGGAATGGTGAAGAATTCAGATTCCCAGCCCCACTCTTCCGCGCCCCCACCACCCAGCGCATTCGTTCCGAGGTGGAAACCCCGTGCGGATCCTGCTGTGGGTTCGCTCAGCCTTCTCGGCAAGCATGCACGGAAGAACTTCCTGTTTGGAGATGACTGGGGAAAAAACTGCACAGCTGACATTGGAAATAAACCCGAGATCCAGGTCCAAGGAGCCCCAGGCTTACCTCAGCTCAAGTGAGGAACTACGAGATTTATTTAAAAGCATTCTGGTTGGGGGAAGGGAGTGGGCGGTTCGAAAAGTCACTCCGAAGAGCCGGGACAGCCGGGGGAGGGGACAGGTCCTGGGGCGAGGGACCCCCATATGCAGCTCAGTGGCAGGCATTCCCTCCCGGGGTTTGGAGGCAGAAAGTAGGGAGAGGGGACTACGGATAGGGCTGAGCAGGTCCTCCAAAGTTAGCAAACTCCCAAGCGCAAAGAAAAGCTAGTTTCGATTTTTCCCCCCCCGCCGCGCCCCTCGTTGGCCCGCAGCCCTTGGACTCACGCAGCAAGCGCCCCTGCAGGACCGCGGTCTGCAAAAGCATCAGGAGGAGAAGCGCCGGCCTGGCTCGCGGGCCCATTTCCCCAGCTCTGACCGCACGTCCCGGTTAAGTCTCCGCTTCTTTGGTGGGGCGGGGAAACGGCGATGGCTCCAGAAGTCACCCTACAGCTATTGCCTAGGCTCAGGAGATGCCCAGTAAAACTTCCTGGTGAAAAGCAATAGGTCTTCAGAACTTTAATTCTCTCTCTCCTACAGCAGAAGGTATCTGCTTGTGAAACTCTAGGTGATCCAGTGTCCCCCTTGGTTTTTAAATCCTGAAGGAGTGTTGCTGATTGGGGAAAGTATCTTCACAATGTTCTGATGGAAACTTTAGGTATTTAAATATTTATTATTTTCAAAATTCAATTATACATTTAAAAATTTTATCTCGACCTTAGACCAACTTATGTCTTATTTGATTTAGAAATATAAAGCTTTTTCATTTTGATTTTGATTCAAATTAATTAAATCATAACGTTAACCAATTAGATCCTACTGAAACACCTTCCACAGCCTTCGTAATTGAATTATCTGACAAGTTTTTCACAAACTTTACAGTATTGGGATGACTTGGAAAATGATTAAACATATTGAGGCCTGCTCCTAACCCCAGATACACTGATTTAATGGGTAATTGTTAGGTAGTTAGACATTAGCAGCTGGAAGGGGACGACAGAAGAGAGCAGAAAGGCTGTCACTAAGACAGCCACTGGCCCATCTAAGTTCAGGCCCAAGACTACCTTAACGCCACCCTAAGGGATGGAGTTTATGATGAAGTCTGTGGCCAAAATATCCTGGAGAAAGAGAAAGGAGGGTACAGGTGGAAATTCCCTAAAGTGGCACATACCCAATAACACAAAACCCTGTCCTTCATTATATTACCCATGACCATCATTATAATAGAATTTACATACAGTTTTGACCCCATCCCTGGGAGGCTTTTCTTAACGAATTATAGGTAAGAACACGCGCAGTTTAATTTTAGTTTATATAGCTATAAAATTCAATCACATAACATCATCCTGTCACTCAGATACAGCCCAAACCTCAACTCCTCCCCACAAACCCGATGAAAGCACCTTAAACTCTGTAAAGAGGTGCCAATTTCACTGTGCAGAAATCAGCCCGCTCTCCCTCTGTGAGTGTATTATTATGCTTCAATAAACTTCGCTTTAAACTTGCATTTTGGTGTTAGTTTGTAGTTCTTTGCTCACTATCACAAGAACTGAGATTGCTAGTTCAGAGCTCCGGCTCTAATAATCTCCTCAGTTAAAGGATCCATCCCAACGCAGAATTCCCGGTAACAGTACGGGATGCCACCTGGGCAACAAGATTTTAAAAGCTTTCTTCTTCCCTCAATGAAGTTTGGGAATTATTGCCTTAGACATTTCAAACCATATAAATAAATTTAATACACCTGATTTGCTCCAAACCTTTACATATTTAGCAAATTCAACAGGCATTATTTTTGTAAGTGTGTATACAAATATTGGCAATTCAAGAAAATCAAACTTAGGATATCAAAGCCTCAACTGTAGGCGAACAGATAAAATAACATTGGAAAAATGTAGAATATTGATGGTGGGCACATTGGGGCTGATAGTACTATTCCTTTTTTTCAATTTTTGGTAACATATAATTCGCATACCATACAATTAATCTATTTAAAATACAAAATTGGCCTGACTCGGTGGCTCACGCCTGTAAAAATCCCAACACTTTGGGAGGCCAAGGCAGGCAGATCACCTGAGGTCAGGAATTCGAGACCAGCCTGGCCAACATGGTGAAACCCCGTCTTTACTAAAAACACAAAAATTAGCCAGGCATGGTGGCAGGCACCTGTAATCCCAGCTACACGAGAGGCTGAGGCAGGAGAATCGCTTGAACCTGGGAGGCGGAGGTTGCAGTGAGCTGAGATCGTGCCATCGCACGCCAGCATGGGAGACAAGTGTGAAACTTCATCTCAAAAAAAAAAAAAAAAAAGAAATTAGCTGTGTGTGGTGGCAAGCGCCTGTAATCCCAGCTACTCGGGAGGCTGAGACAGGAGAATCGCTTGAACCCCAGAGGCAGAGGTTGCGATGAGCCGAGATCGCACCATTGCACTGCAGCCTGGACAACAAGAGCGAAACTCCGTCTCAAAAATAAAATAAAATAAATAAAATAAAATGCAAAAAATAATGGATTATAGTATATTTACAGAGATGTGTAACTATTACGAAAATTTTACAACATTTTCTATCTCCCCCAAAAGAAACCATGTTCCCCTAATTCAGTACCCCTAATTCATCACCTCCCAGATTCCTCCATTCTCCCTCTTCTTCCCTCCCAGTCCTAGACAATCATTAATCTACTTTCTTTCTATTTGGAACATTTAGTACTCATAGGCCCATATAATATATTGCTTTGCCATGACTGGCTTCTTTCATTTAGCGTAATGTTTTTATGTATGTTTTTCATGGACTAATAATATCTATTTTAAGGACATACCACAACATATTTTATTTATTCATTCATCAGCTGATGGAGATTGGTTTGTTTCTACTTTATGGCTGTTGGGAATAGTGCTGCTGAAAACATTTATGTACAAGCTTTTTTTGTGGACTTATGTTTCGATTTCTTTTGGTTATATATATAGGAGTGGGTTTGCTGGGTCATATGGTAACTTTGTTTAACCTTTTGAGGAATAGCTACATTCTTTTCCAAAGTAAGGATTTTACCCTCCTATCAGCAGTGTATGAGAGTTCTGATTTCTCTCCATTTTGCCTGGGTTTTGAATCAGGGCCCCAGATAGAACAAAACGTGGTTATTCAGTTGTTCCACCATCACTTGTTGAGAAGACTCTTTTTTCACTGAAGTGTTTTGGCATGCTTATCAAAAATCAATCTACCATAAATGTGAGAGTTTATTTCTGGAGTCCCAATTTTATCCCATTATGCTATAATCCTATTTTTTTTTTTTTTTTTTTGACAGAGTCTCACTCTGTTGCCCAGGCTGGATTGCAGTGGTGTGATCTTGGCTCACTGCAACCTCCACCTCCCGAGTTCAAGTGATTCTTCTGCCTCAGCCTCCCAAGCAGCTGGGATTACAGTTACCTGCCGCCATGCCTGGCCAATATTTGTATTTTTAGTAGAGACGGGGTTTCATCATGTTGGTCAGGCTGGTCTGGAAGTCCTGACCTCAGGTGATCTGTCCACTTCAGCCTCCCAAAGTGCTGGGATTACAGGTGTGAACCACCATACGCAGACTGTAATCCTATCTTTATGTCAGGACTACACTGTCTTGATTACTATAGCTTTGTAGTAAGTTGAATTCAAGAACTTTCTCAACTTCAAATATGATCTTCTTTTGGAAGACTATATCAGCTATTCTCAGTCTGCTGAATTTCCATACGAATTTTAGGATCTATTATCAATGTCTATTCTATTTTTGTATGTGTTTTAATATTTTCATAAGAATGCATTTAAAGGTTTTTTTTTCAAGAAAACAGTAAAATCAGAACACTGGGGGTCAGGCGCATTTAATAGGCAGAAGAAGGATGAAAACTCGTCATATAAACAAAAAAGAAATGACCAACCATATTCTGGAAGCCAGCCATCGAGTGGTTATTGGTGCCAAAAGCTGCAGAGAAATGTTGTCAGATGTACCTGAAAATTGTCCATTGTATTTGGACATTAAGAGACTTAGAAGACTTAAGCCATAGATTGTTCAGTGAGACCCCGAGGTTAAATGGTCTGAAGGTGAATAGACTATTTCACCTTCAAGAGAGCAGGTAGGAAGCTATAAATCCAGGTCTAAAAAGTTGACTGAACTGGTAAGGAAGAACCTCTCTGATCTTAAGCCACTCTACCCTGGCTCCACCTTCTGCTGCAAGCACACAGAAATGCTGAAATTCAACACTCACAAAGGCTAGTAAGCTGGAAATGACACAAATTACTCCTGGGAAAGTCAAATTCAGAATTAGGCCATATTTGTTGGGGTTCAGATTTCCATGTACACTTGGGAAAGGGTTTAGCGTATAGGCACATGCATGAAGGGAACAAGTATAGGGCTGTGTTCATAAGGTCAAGAGTTGAAGGCCAGGCACGGTGGCTCTTGCCTGTAATCCCAGCACTTTGGGAGGCTGAGGCAGGAGGATGGCTTGAGTCCAGGAATTCAAGACCAATCTGGGAAACATAGGTAGACCCTGTCTCCATAAAAAAATTAAAAAATAAAATTAATCAGGTGTGGTGGCACACACTTGTGGTCCCAGCCACTCAGGAGGCTGGGAGGATCACTTAAGCCTGGGACATTGAGGCTGTAGTGAGCCATGATAGTGCTACTGCACACCAGTCTAGGTGACAGAATGAGACCCTGTCTCAAAAAAAAGAGCAGTATCCACACCCCAGGAAAGTGGTTGAAGATCTATTTTTCTCTGTAAACCTAATACAGAATAGAGTGACAAATGTGTGTTGTGGAAAGAAATGGGGTGAGAGCTACGTAGATGCAAAACAATACATCCCCACATAACACTTGTTAATTATCCTTTTCCACCCACTTATGGGATGAATTGCATCTCCCCAAAAGATATTCTGTCCTAATCCTCAGTAGAAGATCATGAGAACATGATCTTATCTGGAATAGGGTGAGTTAACTGGTTAAGAAGAGATTATAGTGGAATAGGGTGAGTCCTCCAAGCAATGACTGGTATCCTCACAGACATAGAGGCACAATGGCCAGGTAGAGATGGAGGCAGAGATTGGAGTTATGCTGCCACAAACCAAGGAACACAGGAAGCTGCTGGAAGTGGAAACAGGCAAGAAAGAATCCTTTCCCGGAAGCTACAGAGGGATCTTGACCCTGATAATACCTTGATCTCAACTGGCCTACATAACTGTGAGAAAATAATTATCTTTTGTTCTAAGCCACCCAGTTAACGGTACTTTGTTATGGCAGACCTAAGGAACTTGATATACATTCCTTTTACTGTCATAGAAGTTTTGAGTCTTTTAAGTAGGTCTGTCCCCTTCCTCCTAGTGTCAACGCATGGAATTTCTCTCTTTGTGCCTTGAAAAGTGAAAGGTCTTTGAACTGCTAATGAAATAAATCTCAGCGTGAAACCAGGTGCTGTACCTCACACCTGTAATCTCAGCACTTTGGGAGGATGAGGCGGGCAGATCACTTGAGGTCAGCAGTTCTAGACTACTCTGGCCAACATGGTGAAACCCCATCTCTACAAAAAACAAAAAAAGTTATCCTAGCCAGGCATGGTGGTACACACCTGTAGTTCCAGCTACTCGGGAGGCTGAGGCAGGAGAATTGCTTGAATCTGGGAGGTGGAGGTTGTAGTGAGCCGAGATAACACCACTGCACTCTAGCCTGGGTGACAGAGCAAGACAGTCTCAAAAAAGAAAAATGAAATTTCAGCATTATAGGATAAAAATGTTTCCCCTTCCCCTCAAACTTTAAAAAAGCAGAAGTCTGCATCATAAAATGGTCTTTGCCAATGTTATTTTTAGTATAACAAAGGAATCTTGCAAGGCTACCATATCTCAGCAATTGTCACCATGTTTTGTAAGAATCACTTCCGAAAGTGTCTGAATTGATTGTTTGTCTCATTTAATTATTTGTTTCTTGTGTCATACTGCAATGGATATCTGTCTTGTTAGTATAAATATTTGTGCATTTTGTTGTTGTTAAAACAACTTTTTTGGCCTGTCTTCTTCCACCTATGAGGTAATATAAAACTCATATTTAACACATTTTGCAGCAGGACAAGCCACAGACAAAGCCCCTCAGACACCGAGTTAAAGAAGGAAGGGCTTTATTCAGCTGGGAGCTTTGGCAAGACTCACGTCTCCAAAAACCGAGCTCCCCGAGTGAGCAATTCCTGTCCCTTTTAAGGGCTTACAACTCTAAAGGGCTCCATGTGAGAGGGTCGTGATCGATTGAGCAAGCAGGAGGTATGTGATTGGGAGCTACATGCACCAATAATCAGAACAAAACAGAACAGAACAGGGATTTTCACAGTGCTTTTCCATGCAATTTCGGGAATCTATAGATAACATAACTGGCTAGGTCGGGGGTTGATCTTTAACCAGACCCAGGGTGAGACACTGGACTGTCTGCCTGTGGATTTCATTTCTGCCTTTTAGTTTGTACTTTTTCTTTCTTTGGAGGCAGAAATTGGGCATGAGACAATATGAGGGATGGTCTCCTCACTTATTCACCCCCTTTGAGAATCTCACTCTTTAGTGGGAGTTCTCACTTTTATTCTCACTACCCATGTCTTCTTGAAAGACAGATTGACAGTGATTCATGTAGTACACTTGTGCTGCAGCATTTTGGTGAGCTAAGATAGCAATGAAGCTTTTTATCACTTGAAGAAGCACAGGTAGAAAACAAGGGAGTAGTAATCAGATTTCTATTGCTATTATAACTACTATTATAAGAGTTTTAAATCTTAGCACTGGAAACCATTTTTCAAACATGACCCCAGGGTCAAATCCATGCCACACTTGCAACGGGAACATGTAGCAGTTTTGTCATATCTCTAACTATATCTTTAACTACTTGCCCTTGATTATCTATGTGTAGTCAGCAATTAGTAAGGTTAAATTTCCTACAGACCCCTCCTTCAGTTGCTAGCAAGTAGTTGAGAGCCAATCTGTTTTGATAGATAGCATTTCTCATCTGAGTTTCTTTACGGGCCAGAATAGTCAAGGCTCTGCTGATCTTATTAGTGATTATTTCTAATCGCTAATAAGATCACTACACAGCTTGTAACTGTATGATTCAGTTGAGCATGTAAATGGTGGTCTGGTATCCCCACGAGCTATCTTGTGCCCAAGTAGCAGGCCCATAATATTGTATGATTCTCTCAGGGGGCCATTCATTATTTTTCCAATTTTCTATAGCTATACCTTTCTTTTTTTTTTTTTTTTTTTTTTTTTTTTTTTTGTGGGAAGCATAGACAGGGAAGCCCAGGAGTTTGCCTGTGTTTATGGGAAGTAGGAAGAAAGATGGTTTAACAGTGCCAATAGCACAACTACCTGCCCACTGGTTGGGTAATTTGGCATAAGCTGTATGCCCACATATCCAGTATAATCCAGTGGGGCCTGTCCAGTCCCAGTGGGACTCTGAGTGGGTCCACACAGTTTGCAACTTTCGGAATTTACTAAATGGATTTTTCTTAGTGTGGTTTGAACTCCACTAGGTGGCTGTTTTTGTAGTATTATTATACAATTTTTGCCCAAGGCAGCTGAGTCTTCCCATAGGAAGGGTGAAGTCCTTCCCCATTCTTGCTATACAGTATTGTCTACTGATTGAGGCTTTTAGTACCCAGAAGTTATCAGGGTGATTCTTTTGAGCCAGAAATTTATCAGGAACTGGGTCTGTAGGTACTAATTCTTGGGCTTCCCATGGCCATTGATTTCCCATTACAGTTCATCCACATACATAACACGAAGTGACACTGAGAGACTCGGCTACATGCTCAGCTAACTGCAGAAACAAATTTCTTGTTTTTCCTGGAATTTCTGGTACCAGCACATTCAGTTCATCATAGAAGTTTTGAAATACTGGCTCAGGAGAGCATTGATAAACTTCTCCTCAAACCACCATATTTAGTCGAGGATTCAGTCCAGCCCCATCTATTTATAGGGTTACATGCTCCCCTTTTTTCCAGCGAGAATCAAGGGGATTGGTTATTACCAGGTCTAAGGGGTTACGCTGACCACTGGTACAGGAAGGGCCACTTTTCCCTTTCTGAAGGTGGACAGGATTATTTTTATTTTTTATCCAAGTAGCCTAAATGACACAAGACCAGTATCTACATTTATTTCCACACAGTCCTAATTTATGACAAATGTACTTATTTTCTGCCATATAGCCTCATTCCTAATTAAGAGAACCACATCCTATTTCTAACTTATTACTATTAATGACAGCTCAGGCATCAAATTTCAAGGTGACTTGTTTGGGCACTCCTTTTTCTTCTGTTTTGGCTAACACTTTACTCATATCATTTATGAGCCCTCACCAGTCTTCAGTCCTTAATCTTATTTCAAAAACTGTGATCATGGGAGGCTCAGATGGGTCATAACACACATCAGGTTGGTCATTTCCTGGGCTATATACCTTGTATAGAATAGCATTATACAAACAAGTTCTTTTTAGAGTCCCTGTATGCTTATAATAACCATAAAATAATAGGACTGTAGCAACATTTTGTCCTACCTCAGTGACTTGATGTATACACTGGGAACAGTCCTCAGTCTGAGGAAGATCAATTGAAGTCTTTACTGTCCAAGTTCAAATTTTAAGGAAAATGAGTCCTGTGATGAATTTTCTCATGCTTCGGCCATGTGTGGACTAGTCAGCTTCCAGGAGTAACTGGAGCAGGGCTTGTTGTCTTCTTCAGAGTCACTTTGCAGGGGTTGGCGAAGCTGCCACATACAGCTCACAGTCTACTGATGTTCAAGGATGGTTTTGGAGGTTGGGCCCACTAGAATAAACTGAGTCCAATACCTCTACACAGTTATGTTCAACTGGGCTCTCTGATACCAGGAGCAAGGTGGTGGAGTTCAGGGTATTGTAAACTTCAATGGTTATGCGGGGATTTTCACATAGCAAGTTTTGGTTCTTGGTTAATCTAGCATTTGTTAGCCAATGATGTATTCATTAAAGTCACCACAGCATGAGAGGCCTTTAAGTTTAGGTTTTGTCCAAGAATTAGCTTATCTGCCTCTTGTGCTAGCGGGGCTGTCGCTGCCAAGGCTCTGAAGCATGGGGGCCAACCCTTAGAAACTCCATCTAGCTGTTTGGAGAGGTAGGCTACTGGCCGCTACCAGGGCCCTACAGTCTGGGGCAAAACTCCAACCGCCATTTTTTCTCTTTCTGACACATAGAGTGTAAAGGGCTTTGTCAGGTCAGGTAGCCCCATGGCTGGGGCCGACATGAGTTTTCTTTTAACTC
>NW_016813956.1:256183-258042 GCF_001698545.2 Rhinopithecus bieti | reverse complement strand
GTGAAAACTCATTCCTGTTGGTTGTAATAGATGTAGTTTATCCAATCTACATTTTTATTAACTGTTACCCACCAAAATATTGACTCAAATCCTGCAACTATTTGATTTTGGGCTTTAAATTGATCTGGTATTCCCCATGGAACTCCAATTGCATCTAAATAGATGTGAGAGTTGAAAGACCTATAAGGGGCTTCTCTCGCTTTACGATGTCTTATTTTCCTCCCTCTGGTTGATGAAATGCCAGGGTGAAAGGGATAGCCAATTGGACTAAAGTACAAGTGCCACTCCAGTTATTCGGCAGAGTGCCCAGTAAAGGTCTACCACAATACCACCACACATCTGCTCGGGGATGAACAAGGGCTGACTGATTGATAAGCTCTTGAAAATTCTTAAGTTCTCTGCATCCCTTCAGGTCTCCAAGGAATGCTAAGTTTCCTCCCTGACATTAAACAAGAAGTGAATTTTGTGTTAGGAGACGGAAGCTGGATGGTCCTTGGGGGCTGACCTGCAGGGTGCCAGACTTTGAGATATAGCAGAGAGAGCTTGGCATGACTTATTACTCCAAGCTGTAGAATGCTGGAAAACAGTTACCATGCAGCCCATGCCTGGTCAACTGGAGGACCACCTAAGTGGAAAGGGGACAATGTGGGCCTCTGGCCTGCCATGTGCACAAGCATAACAATTGCTTTTATTTATTGTGTGGATGGAATATTTGATCCATTCCAACCAGGCATTTGCATCTTGGCATCCTGCTTAATTGCCAAAATTTGTTTTAAGTCTTTAACTTCTATGATCCTGTAGTAAAATGAATGTATGGTTTCAGGAAATTACAAAAACTGGTCGGGGCAGTCCATCCTTGCTCTTTAGTGGTCCATGCAACGTTGGACCAACTACAGCATAAAAGCTCTATATTGAGGGGCAAGACTCCTGGTTGACACTGGTGTCTTTATCGAAATCTCCCTGGATTAAATGGTCCCAATTTACTAATGCCCAGTCTAAGGAGAGTCAAGAGGGACAGAGGTACTTTTCTGAAGTAGAGAGCTGTCTTTGACTTGGCAAGTCCCCACAGGGTATAACAAGGCAAGCATTAAATTCAACAGTTTGAGGTGAAATTGACTTGGTTATGTTAATAACTAGATGGTCAGAAATAGAGTGAGGAAAGAAGAAAGAGTAATAGAATAGGTGAAGGAGTTAAATTTTTCTTAGCTTTAGTTTGGTAGAGTTTTCCCCTGGGACTAAGGGGAACAAGAAATTTGTTTTTGCAGTTAGCTGAGCATATAGCCCAGTCTCCCATGACTCTGGAGGGGGTGGCACCTTCTTGACTTGGGTGTGATGAGTCCATCCCTTTTCCACTGTATGAACAGCACTCTCGGTGGTTAGCAGCACAAGGTAGGGTCCTTCCTAGCCTGGCTCGAGTTTTCCTTCTTCCCACCCTTTGATGAGAACATGATCTTCAGGCTGGTGCTGGTTTATCGGAAATTCTAGGGGTGGTACATGTGCTAAAAGACTTTTAGTTTTGAGGGAAAGGAAAGTGGAAGATAAACCAAGCATATAATTTTTAAGAAATTGACCTTTTGTTTAAAATGTGAGGACATCAGCAGTGGACTTTATAGTCCCTGATGCCTTCTTACTGAGAAATTTCCTTTAGCACCTATGTTTATTAGTTTTTAGAACAAAGAAAGTCAAACACTATTTCATATTTGACAACACTTCCTGTATGTTTATACCAGATAAGCTAGATTTCACCTTTATATTAGTGTGTTATTAATGTTAAACTTAGTTTTAATAAAACTTTGTAGACATATTTATTTAATTTTTAATGTCTGACCATAAGGTAAGATTTTTATAGACTTTTTTTT
>NW_016813956.1:229330-254399 GCF_001698545.2 Rhinopithecus bieti | reverse complement strand
TTTTTTTTTTTTCCGTAGGATACTTCTGAACTGGTGAGGTGTGCTCACAATGAGGTTTCCTCTAAAAGCTTTTTTTTTTTTTTTTTTTTTTTTTTTTTTTTTTTTTTTTTTAACTTTCTTCTGTTAGCAAAGCAGTTGCCGCTACAGATTGAATGCATTTGGGCCATTCGTGGGTTAGTGGGTTAAGGATTTTTGATAAGAAGGTCTCAGTGCTTTTGGAATATGCCCTGACAGCAAAGTGCCTGTTCCTTCCCGGTGCTCAGCCACTGCGTTGATCCTCCAAGGGGGCCTGCCACACACTGCTCTGGTGACGCGTTCCACCAGGGCAATTGCCTACCCGGGAGCGCTCTCAGGATCTATGTTGCTCAGGCTGGCTGGAGTTCCCTGTAGGGATGCTCCATAGGGCAGGCCTAAGCCGCCTAAGGGGCTGCCTCGACCGTCTGTTAATCACCTCGCTTCTCGGTCAGGGAACCAAGAAATGCAGCAGGACAAGCCCCAGACAAAACCTCTCAGACACAGAGTTAAAGAAGGAAGGGCTTTATTCAGCTGGGAGCTTCAGCAATTCTCACCTCCCCAAAAACCAGCTCCCCGAGTGAGCAATTCCTGTCCCTTTTAAAGGCTTACAACTCTAAGGGGGTCCATGTGAGAGGGTCGTGACTGATTGAGCAAGCAGGGGGTACATGACTGGGGCTGCATGCACCTGTAATCAGACAGAACAGAACAGAACAGAACAGAACAGAACAGAACAGAACAGGGATTTTCACAAAGATTTTCCATACAATGTCTGGAATCTATACACAACATAACCAGTTAGGTCGGGGTCGATCTGTAACCAGACCCAGGATGTGGCGCCGGGCTGTCTGCCTGTGGATTTCATTTCTCCCTTTTAGTTTTTACTTGTTCTTTCTTTGGAGGCAGAAATTGGGCATAAGACAATATGAGGGGTGGTCTCCTCCCTTAAGTTAAACAAAATATTCAAAGTCCTACCCCAAGTAAATTGGCAAATATTAATAAAGTTATGGCATAAAAAATAAAAATGATTTTAAAAGGTGTAAAGATGTTTCTGTGGGGAAAACATTTGTTTATTAATTATCAGTTAAAATTCTGTGAAAAATAACCACTAGAGATCCTAAAGTATCCAGGGGCTAATAATAGGAAGCGAGGAACACCCTCTCGCTCCCCACGCTTACCTCCCCAGAAGGGAAGAGGAAGAGGGTGACTCCAGGAGAGCTGTGATTTCCCTTCTCCGTATGTCCACATATACCTGACCTCCCCTCCCCAAATATACACCCAATATCTCTCCCATATATACATATTTATCTTACCTCTCCACATATATATACCTAAACTTTCTCTATACATCCACATATACCTAACCCTCTCACACACATATACGTGACCTCCAGTGGAGGAAAATGGGGAAGTGAGAAGAAGTTATCAAAGGATAAATCTAGGTCATACTCAGAAATGTCAAAAACACAAACCACACACAAACAAAAAAAAAAAAACAAAAAAATAGAAATTGATAAATCGTTTGTGTCAAAATTAAGAATTCCGGTTCAATGAAGGATCCCATGGATAAACTTAAGACACTGCTGTAAAGATGATAGAGAATTAAATGCAATGTCTGAAACAGACACAAGGATTAGTAATTAGAATGCACAAGGCCAAGAAGAACAAAACAGAAACGCCACATAAAAAATGTTTGAGGCCGGGCGTGGTGGCTCATTCCTGTAATCCCAACACTTTTGGAGGCCAAGGTGGGCAGATCAGGAGTTTGAGACCAGGCTGGCCAACATCGTGAAACCCTGTCGCTACAAAAAATACAAAAAAATAGCCGGGCATGGTGGTGGGTGCCTGTAATCCCAGCTACTTGGGAGGCTGAGGTAGGAGAATCGCTTGAACTCAGGAGGTGGAGGTTTTAGTGAACCAAGATCACACCATTGCACTCCAGCCTGGGCTGAAGTGTATATATATGTGTGTGTGTATATATATATATGTATATGTCTATATATATATGAAAGAAACGAACAAGAAATTTAGATACAGGAAAATCCAAAGCACTTGGTAATGAAAGAAAGGTAAAGTGATGTGTCCTTTTGCATGTAAAAGAGAACATTGACAAATTAGAGAACTGAATAATGCTCCGTATTGGTGTGGATATGGAGACTCAGGAATTCTCAAGCACTGCTGAGGGCAGTGCACACTGGGGCTTGAACCCCATTCCTGGGAATGTTTTCCAAATATCATCTCAAACGTATCCCATAAAGCTGACAGGAAGGTGTAGGCAGACCTATATTCTTCACAGAGAGAGCTGGAAGTAAAATGAAGTCACTACACAATATAGAGTTGGAAGCAATGGATTAGATGTCCACAAAACTACCTGGAAGAATCCACAAAACACACACACACACACACACACCTTTGTGTATATTGTTCCTGGCAGGTAGACATGGAGGTTTAGAGGCTTTCTACATCACACTTACTGGACAGAGTAAATGGCCAGGGCGGAGCACTGACTTCCATGAAGGGAGATTGAAGTTAAGAAACTGAAGATTGTTCTCTGGTCTGGGACCCTGCAACTGAATATGCAGAAAAAAGTACACCCCGCTACCCCCTTCCCAGCTTTCCTACCTGATTAGAATAACTTTTTCAGAAAACTTTGGCCAGGGGTTGTGGCTCACGCCTGTACTCCCAGCACTTCGGGAGGACTAGGCGGGCGGATCATCTTAGGTCAGGAGGTCGAGACTAGCCTGGCCAACACGGCGAAACCCTGTCGCTACTAAAAATACAAAAAATTAGCAGGGCATGCTGGCACACACCTGTCGTCCCAGCTACTCGGGAGCTTGAGGCAGGAGACTCACTTGAAGCGCAGAGAAGGAGGTTGAAGTTAGCTGAGATTGTGCCACTGCACTCCAACCTGGGCAACAGAGTGAGACCTTGTCTCAAAAAAAACAGCAAAACCCACCAAAACTTTAAATCTACCTATGGCCAAATGCCTGCTAAACTGAGCACCCAAGAAGCAGTGTTAATGAAAGTCAGATAAATACCCTAAAATTAGATGCAATGTTGGCCAGTCACAGTGGCTCAGGCCCTGTAATCCCAATCCTTCTTGGGAGGCCGAGGCGACAGATCACTTAAGCCCAGGAGTTCGAGACCAGCCTGCACAACATGGTGAGACCATGTCTCTACCAAAAAGTACAAAAATGAGCTGGGAGTGGTGGTGTGCACCTGTAGTCCCAGCTACTCAGGAAGCTGAGGTGGGAGGATCACTTGAACCCAGAAGGCAGAGACTGCAGTGAGCCGAGATCATGCCACTACACCCCAGCCTGGATGATAGAGTCAGACCCCCATCTCCAGAAAAAAAAAAAAAAGAGAGAGAGAGAGAGACAGATGCAATATTTAGGGTTCAACAAAACTGAATTTCTGACTCCTTTCCCTACCTCGCCAGCATGTTATATTCTGGGTCCTTCATCCTAAACCCCTGTACCTGCCATAGCCACCCTGTGGTACCAACTTTGAGAGCTTGGATCTTCATCCCCTCATGATAATGACTATCCCATTCAGGTCTCCATGCTCAGCTTGGCAAGAGTGTCTGCCTTCTCATCATGGGAAGGTCACATTCATCCAGCACTGACAGATTCCATTCCCACTAGGGTGGCACTCTACATGGTCTGAGTTCAGGCCTTCCTGGTCCCTCAGTAAGCTCAGCATGGTAACACAATCAAAAAGGGCTAGGCACGGCAGCACCATTTCCCCCCAAGAGGTCTGATGGCTGATCACATAGACTGAAGGAGGCTCTGAAGAGCAGAGGTGGAATGAAGAACGAATCCTGGGCTCTGCTCTTCCTAGGCCTGTCTTCCTCCCTCCCAAGATGTTAGTTGACTCATGAGAATCAGAAACCAACTGCAGGCTGGCCTCAGGCCCTTAGGTAGTGCTTCAGCCTCAGCCCTCCACATTCTAGGAATCCTCATATTATGGGTTGAAGTATGCCTTCCCACAAAAATAAAGTTGTTGAATTCCTAACCTCCAGTACCAAAATGGGAAAAGTTCCCTTGTCCGCCTCACAGGGCATGTGATGGGGGTGTGGCTCATTTCTTCGGTGCCTGACTGCTCAAGTCTCTAGGGGAACATAAAGGCAGACAGGTTGTGGGCCTCCAACCCCACGACCCCACGACAGTGTCTAGGGTTGAATGTTTACAGCTCCTGAAGCCACAGTGGGTGTGTGTTACAGGGTGCTCTCTTAGTTTTGTCATTTATAGGCAGCTGGTGTTAACCAGCTCAATTAGACTATCTACCTTGTCCCAGTGACAGAGGGCTTTCTGTATCCCAGGTTTTTGCCTTGGTGTACCAGAAGAAATCAGACCACACCTGGGTTTAGAGAAAGAGTGCAAGGTTTTATTAAGTGGAGGTAGGTCTCAGCAGTTGGGGGAAGTCAAAAGTGGATGGAGTGGGAAAGTTTTCCCTTGGAGTCAGCCACTCAGTGGCCTGGGCTCTCCTCCAACCACTCCAGGCAAATTCCGCCTCACTTTGCCAGGCAAACGTTGGTTGTGTGCTCTTCTGCCAGTGTGCTCCCCTGGACATCCAGCTGCTTGTGTCTTGGGGCAGGCCAGGGGAGATCTTGGGAAATGCAACATTTGGGTAGAAAAACAAAAATGCCTGTCCTCACTGTGGTCCCTGGGCACAGGCCTGGGGATGGAGCCCTAGCCAGGGACAATGCCCTTCCCTTCTCCACTTCCATATCATTTAAAGGGACCGCGCCCTTCCCTTCCCAGCACTTTCCCCCTCCTGTATCAGTACCTGTGAATGTGGCCTCATTTGGAAATAGGGTCTTTGCACGTGCTCAGTTAAGAAAAGAGTGGGCTCTAACCCAACATAAATGGTGACCTTATAAAAAGGAGAAATGTTGTACACAGAGACTGACACTTATAGAGAGAAAATATGGTGAGTAGACACTGGGAGAATCCC
This sequence comes from Rhinopithecus bieti, assembly GCF_001698545.2. Lineage (NCBI taxonomy): Eukaryota > Metazoa > Chordata > Mammalia > Primates > Cercopithecidae > Rhinopithecus > Rhinopithecus bieti. Next base: position 249,431 of record NW_016813956.1, on the reverse strand, counting down.
CATTTGAGTCAAGCAGTGAGTCTGGGGATACCAGAAGCTGGGAGAGAAACCTGGAACAGGTTATTCCTCACCGCCATCAGGAGGAATCAAACCTGATGATGCTTTGATTTCAGACTTCCAGCTTCCAGGACTGTGTGACGATAAATATCTGTTGTTAAGCTACCGAGTCTGAGGTACTTTGTTACTACAGCCCCAGACAACTAATACAATAGGTACTATGGACTGAATTGTGTCTCCTTGTCCCAAAATTCATATATTGAAACCCTTATGCCCAATGTGATGGCACTTGGAGCTGGGGCCTTTGGGAAGTCATTATGGTTAGACAAACTCATCGGGGTGTGTCTCTCATGATGAAATTCATGCCCATATTAAAAGAGACAACAGACCAGGCATGGTGGCTCAAGCCTGTAATCCCAGCACTTTGGGAGGCCAAGGTGGGTGGATCACCTGAGGTCAGGAGTTTGAGACCAGCCTGGCCAACATGGTGAAACCCCATGTCTACTAAAAATACAAAAATTAGCCAGGTGTGGTGGTGCATGCTTGTAATCCCAGCTACTTAGAAGGCTGAGGCAGGAGAATCCCTTGAACCCGTGAGATGGAAGTTGCAGTGAGATCATACCACTGTACTCCAGCTTGGGTGATAGAGACTGCATCTCAAAAAAACAAAACAAACAAACAAAAAAGACAATAAAGCCAGGTGCTGTAGCTGATGCCTGTAATACCAACACTATGATAGGCTGAGGCAGGAAGATCACTTTAGCCCAGGAGTTCAAGACCAGCTTGGACAAAATAGTGAGATCCCCATTTTCTAAATATTTAAAAAATGAACTAGGTGTGGTGGTGCACATGTGAGACCCCAGTTACTCTGGAGGTTGAGGTGGGAGGATCGCTTGAGCCCAGGAGGAGGCTGCAGTGAGCCACTGCTGTCTAGCCTGGGTTACACAAGGACCTGTCTCAGGAAAAGGAGAAAACAGAGAGACCTCTTTTACTCTCCTTCTTCTCTCCACTCCCCAAGCCCTACAAGCACAAAGAGGACACCACATGAGCACGTAGTGAGAAGGCTGCCACCAACAAGCCAGGAAGAGAGTGTTCACCTAGAAACTGAATTGGCCAGCACCTGGATCTTGGAGTTCTGAGCTTCCAGAACTGTGAGAAAGTTATTTTTTTTTAGCAACTAAGTCTATGGTATTGTGCTATGGCAGCCCAAGGTAACTCACATAGTAAAAAGGATTAATTATGGAGATCACAAGTCCACGCATCCAGAAAAAGGCTTCCCTGAAAATTAGTCTGAGCAAAATTGGAACGAATTATTTTGAGAACTTTCAAGGGATCTGACAAGTTTGCAAGAGCTAGAGAATGCTTTACAACAGTGCTAATAGAATGCTCTGTGATGACAGAAATCTTTCCACACTGTTCAAAACCAGCTACTGGCCACTTGTGACGATTGTGCACTTGAAATGTGACTGGTGTCTGAGGAGCAGAATGTTTACTTTTACTTAATTTTAATTCATTACAATAGCTACATGTAACTAGGGGCTACTGGATTGAACAGCACAGCTCGAGTCTTTTAGAGGGAAATAGGACTCACCAAGGTGGTTGCTGGTGGCCAAGCAGCAATGGCAGGTAGTACACACACAAGAGGCAGATGATACAACAAATTCTTCCCAAACCTGGAGATAAGCTCACCCCACCATCCCGCCACTGAAATAGAGTTGATGTTACCAATGTGCATTTTTACATCCTTTTCCATACAGAAAGATCATTCAACAAGTACTATGGCACTTAAAAAACATAATATTCAATTCATTATTATGACAAAATTAAATTAACAGCTCTTCTTTAAACTTTTAAATTCAATTTACAATACTCACTATTGACATTTATTAATCTACCAATTTTCCCCCATAGAACCCATAGAACAAATAATCTACCAAATTTTAACATTCGTTTTGACAAGGGTTTTGCAGTTTGACCAACTTTAAGAAAAAACTTATAAATTGCATTTTTTAAATCTGACATACTGGACTTTTAAAGTATCCAATTGACTAATGAACAAAACTGCTCCAAATTTTCGATTCTTAAAAATCTTAAGACAATACTTAATATGGCAAATCTTAATTTCTTAAACTTTGTAAGAGTGCTTATCAATTTAGATTGGTGTCAAGTTGAACTAAACATCACAGTATACATTGTCTCAGCTATACGTTTTCATGAGTTGAGTTTTTACAATCATTTGAAATGCTTAGAATAGGAAATATGTATAAATTATTTAACATAAAATATTGTTACATAACATCTGGAGTGTCAGTTTCTCTGGCCAGACTTTATGCTGCAGCACCTTTGCCTGAGTTCTTGTCCTGCATCCAGGAAGAATTACGTACACAGGGAAGAGTCAAGATTAGTGTTCCAATAGTTCAGCTCACCTAGTTAACTCCTGTTCACAATCTTCAAAGTTATCAGAAACCTGCAATCGAGGGTTATAATCCATCCTTTGAAGAGTTTCAAAACAAGACAACATTTGTCTATGAATGTTAAAATATCCTAGGGTAGTCACAGTCAAAAACACAATTGACAAAGAAATTTGATCACCTGTGTGATTTACAATAACCTAACACAATAACTCTTAATTATAACTGATAACACAAACTCAGATATCAGAACTCTAGAAATCCTGTATAATTTTGGAACACACATTCACAGTTTTCACTAAAATATAACCTGAAGATCAAATACCCCCTTATTTCAACAATCTTATATAACTAAACATGTCAAATAATCGTGTTTACCTCTCCTTCTTATACTCCAGGGGTCCTCTGTAGCATCCAAAAGTTAGGGGTTAGCAAAGACAATTTTAAAGCTGTAAAGGCTCAAAACACTCAATGAGCCTCTAGTCATATCTGTCTTAATATGCACTAAATGCTAGTAGCACCTCTCAGTTGTGGTTAAGGTGGGAGGATCTCTTGAGCCTAGAAGTTTGAGGATGCAGTGAGCTATGATTATGTCACTGCACTCCAGCCTGGGCAACAAAGTAAAATCCTGTCTGAAAAACAAAAACAAAAAACGAATTGCCTATGCTTGGTTATCTCACTATTAAAATAATAAAAATGAAAAAAAAAAAAAGTATGCAGTGTCTGTAGGTCCTTGAGATTTGTCGGAACTCAGAAAACAATACCCCAAAATAAAGGCCGCAGAAGCCAAAGTTTTTCTCTGATCTTCTCCTGCCCTCCTGTCTCTGAGTCCCACTCTCCCCGGAGTCTAGCCAAAGAAATGAGAATTTATCTTCCTCAAGTTAAGCCATAGAAATCAAAACACCTTTTCCCCAGAGCCAGCCATAAAACCTAAAATTAGTACTCTAACTTTCTCTCTGTTTTTCTGTGTGAAAACTGGCCATAAAGAAATTATCTGAACTACCTTATTTGACCATAGATCACAAGACCCCATTTAGAGGATCCAGAAAGAAGGAATGCTGCACAGAGAGGCCAAGAAGAATCTAGACAGACAGGCCTTGCTAGGTTTCCCTACTCCGTTTATTAGCAATCCTATTTCTACATGGCTGCCCATACTTTGTTGAATCTAAAAAATAAAAATGGACAATTTCCACTGTACACATTAATACACATTAATAAATTGGATGCAAATTGGATAATTCATTAGTGTACTCATTAATAAATTGGATGCGGCCGGGTGCGATGGCTCATGCCTGTAATCCCAGCACTTTGGGAGGCTGAGGCAGGCAGATCTCAAGGTCAAGAGATTGAGACCATCCTGGCCAACATGGTGAAACCGTGTCTCTACTAAAAAATACAAAACTTAGCTGGACGTGGTGGCGCATGCCTGTACTCCCAGCTACTCCTGAGCCTGAGGCAGGAGAATTGCTTGACCTTGGGAGGCAGAGGTTGCAGTGAGCCGAGATTGCACCACTGCACTCCAGCCTGGTGACAGAGTGAGACTCCATCTAAAATAAAATAAAATAAAATAAAAAACGAATAAAAAAAGAAAGAAATAATAATAAATTGGATGCATTTTATCCTATTAATCTTCCTCTTGTCGGTAGTTTTCAGCGAATCTTCAGAGGCCAAAGAGTATGTTTCCCCTTAGCCCCTACAGGTTCTCATGCTTAATTTGTTACTCTCATTAAAGACATAATTAAAGTGACTGCTCCATGAAGATTATTTCTGCATCCATTATTTGGTAACGTTGGCCATTTCCTCCTTTGATCTCTGCTCCACACTGATCCACATAAAACATCACTGCCTGTGGGTTTTTTTTGTTTTGTTTTGTTTTGTTTTGTTTTGTTTTGAGACGAGTCTCCCTCTGTTGCCCAGGCTGGAGTGCAGTGGCAGGATCTCGGCTCACTGTAACCTCTGCCTCCTCAGTTCAAGCTATTCTCCTGCCTCAGCCTCCCAAGCAGCTGGGACTGCAGGCACCAGCCACCATGCCCGCCTAATTTTTGTATTTTTAGTAGAGACGGGGTTTCACTGTGTTAACCAGGATGGTCTTGATCTCCTGACCCCGTGATCCACCCACCTCAGCCTCCCAAAGTGCTGGGATTACAGGCGTGAGCCACTGGTGTCCGGCCCCGTGTTTGTTTGTTTGTTTGTTTCCATGTCTTTTCCCTTTTACTGTAAACTATTTGCACTACCAGCGTAGTTATCATTTCTACTGCTTAATAATTGTTTTGGGGAAGTGAATGAATCAACCCACATGAGTTTGTTGCCTATTTGACAATTTATTCTCTTTAGGAATAGTATTAACTCCTAAGGTCCTGGGAGCCAGCCTCTGTACTTGGCCGCTCCGGGGTCCTACTTCAGTTTCCCAGCTTCTCAGTACTGTCACTGTCAATTGTGGGTAATAATTATTTTTGTCCATCAAAATATTCTGTATGTGAATGAGTTTTAAAATCTGCTGGGTAATACAGTGTCGACCGAGTTAATGATTTGCCAGGCGGCTTGATCAGCTGCTGTCCCACTCCCGGCATTTTAATTTGGAGCGTCATCTAGTGTCTGCAAGCACAAACAACATCCTACATTGTAAATGCCTTTGGCCACAGAGATTGAAGCCAAAGCAAACCTATGTTTTGAATTGTTATTCTTCAGCAGTTCTGCTAGCCTTGAAAAATCTAAAAGTTTAAAAAAACTTTATATTTCATTCTCTGCCTAAACTGTTTAAAATTGCTAGTTGGCAATTAGATATTTTCAATTTAATGAGAATTTTTTTTTTTTTTTTTTTTTTTTTGAGACCCGGAGTCCTCGCTCGTGTCGCGCCCAGGCGGAGTGCAGTGGGCGCGGATCTCCAGCTCACTGCAAGCTGCCGCCCTCCCGGGTTTACGCCATTCCTCCTGCCCCTCAGCGCCCTAGCCCGGGTAAGCTGGGACTGCAGGCCGCCCGCCACCTCTCCGCCCCGGCTAGGTTCTTTTGTATTTTTTAGTAGAGATGGGGTTCACGGTGTTAGCACAGGATGGGATCGATCCTCCCTGACCTGCCGTTGATCCACCCGTCTCGGCCTCCCCCAAAGTGCTGGGATTTAGGCAGGCTTGAGCCACCGCGCCCGGCCGAGAACTTTTTTTTATTTCACAGATTAATATACAATGGGGGCGTTCTTATTCTGTTGGACTTTTATATAACCTCCACTGTAGTGCAGTCTGCTTTATGGGGTCTTGTTTGAGACGTTTGTGTGTTTACGGGAATGTGGTTTACAATCAAAATATTGGGCTGCTCTTAGGCACATTGTAAAGTCACAAACCTGTATTCTTATTGGTACATAATGATTAATAACATTATTATTACAGCCATGATCACCATAATTATTGCTATATCTAAATAATGAACTTTGTAATTTTGCTTCCTATCAGGTAAGAGCCAATTCCAGTGTTACCATGTTTGTACAGCAGTATTTATTTCTGTCATCCTCATCAGTGTGGTCATTTTACTTCAAAAATGAAAAGAATTAATATTTTTATGTTTCCCTTAAAGACCCTATTTTTAACCTCCACTCCCAGGTAAAATGGTCTAGTCCCTCCTTTTCATATAATCTCTGATATCTTTTGCACAGCCACTATTACCTACCTTTTTCTAGATCCCTATTCTTCAAACACTACCATGAAGGTAGAGCTTGTCTTAATTACTTTCTTGTCCCCTGAACTCAGTACACCGTTGGGCTTCTTGAAGGTGCCCATCAGTTGTTTGTGGAGTGAATGAATCAGTAACATGATTTTTCTAGACCACTGAGACAAGAGTCCAAGACACTTGTTCCCTCCCATGTTCTTGCCTGCTTGTGCAATCCATGCAGTCTCATGGCTTCTCAGTGCCTCAGAATTATCCCCTGTGAAACAGGCATATGAACTATATAATCACATATATGCATTATAAATAAGTATTTTTAATATTTTAAAGGTTATATAATAATTTTGTCCACTGAAAAAGACAGAAAACTAAGTGTACAGCTAGAGGTTAAAAATTACTGGCCAGGTACTATGGCTCACTCCTGTTATTCCAACATTTTGGGAGGCTGAGGTGGGCAGATCACCTGAGGTCAGGAATTCGAGACCAGGCTGGCTAACATGGCGACCCTGTCTCTATCAAAAATTTTAAAATTACCCAGATGTGGTGGCTCGCACCTGTGGCCCCAGCTACTCAGGAGACTGAGGCAAGAGAATCATTTGAGCCTGGGAGGTTGAGGCTGCAGAAAAATAGGAATATACCCTCTTTCAAGAGTTCCTGGTTTGGACTGCCACCTAGCCTACATCAGAAAAACAGCATGACATTGCAAACGCCTGTGACAGAGGGGTAAGGTGAGAGAGGCTGATGAAGAATGTATTGAAAGGGTGAAAACGCTTCCATCCCTCTATTTACTAAATATATTAGTTAAATAGTTGGGGCATATTTTAATTTATGCATTTTGTAGATAGAAAGACAAAGTTTTATTCTGTTTGATTTCAGTTGATACTTTAATATGTGTGTGTTTAGGATGCATGATTTATAATCAGTCTGCAGCACTTCTTGGAGAAGTCTGAATTCTCATTCTCCATTTCCTTATTGGCAACGTGAGGATGATTATGATGGTGGTTCTCATAGGATGTAGGAAGTCAGAATGAAAATAATGCATATAATGCCTGGTGTAGAGGAAGGGTTCAGTTAACTATCTGTATTAATATTATTGATAACAGTCACGACAAACATAAGCTTAACAACAACAACAACAACAAAACAGTTGCAGAATTGAGCCACCAATTTACACACAAGATTGTAGGTAAGATGTTTTGGAAAAGTTATTATTTAACATATATATATATTTCTGTACTTAAAATATGCCAGAAGTTGTTGTAAGAACTATTTAAATATTAACTCCTTAATCCTCATAATGACCCATGAAACAGGTAGGCTTATTATTGTCACTTTACAGGTGAGAAAACTGAGACATGAAAAGGTTTATTAACTCACCCAAAGTCACACAGCTGGTAAAATGGCAAAATTGAATTTGAACTCAGACATTCCAGTCTATTCTTTTGACTAATATACTAAGCTGCCTCTGTATTTTTCCTTGATTACTTTGTAAAAGTATGAGGAAAATATAAGTTCTGCAAGTAACCATGAAAAGCATAAACAATCTATGCATCAACTGAAGCATAATTACAAATCCTTAGTTAAGCAAACATAATAAAAATTTGATATCAATCAAAAATTTTATTTAATGTAAGCAGGTTGAGATGAATTCCATAGTAAAAAAAATGCAGAGTGCTGGAATACCATGCTTCTAATGTATTGGCTAGTAACACCTGCCTGCTATCAAAGGTATGCACACACCTGGGATGCAGAAGGTGGGGACTGGGTAGTTATGTGAGTGTCATAAGAGATGAGAGTGTGTCACACACACACACTCTCATCTCTTCTCTGGTGGTCCAGCTCTATCTCTTATCATTAGGCTTCTTGGGGCTAGTACCTAAGGCCTGTATCCTTTCAGAGGCAGCTAAGGAAAGAGCACATAATTAGAAAGAATGAACCAGCTTGTTGGATTTGGTTTCTTCCCATCCAGCCCTCCAAGTTAAGGAGAGTATCATTTTCTTAGGGTCACCAAAAAAAACAAAACAAAACAAAACCAGAAGGCTATCATACTGCAAGGATCTAATGGAAATATGACTCAAATGAGAGGCTACTGTGTGCTCATCCCAATCCCAGGAACTGTATGCACATTATCTAATTTAATCCTTACTATATTTCTGGGAGTATTATTCCCATTTTATAGAGAAGGAATTTGGCAGGGTAACCAGGCTCATGAGTGGAGAAACTGGAATTAAACATAAAGCTTCCTTGTGCCAAAACTGTTGTCTTTCCACTCTTCCACACTACCAGCTCAGCTGTGTTCTCTACATGCAAGCAGCTTTACAAGTTTCAGATTAGCCTGGGACTTCCAGGGTTTTGAATGGGTTAGGGAATGGGGAACTTTCAGGTTTACTTTCTATTTTCTCTTCATACATATGTAATATATAACATAAATCTATGGTACATAAGATAAATATATAGCTACATATGAACTATATAATCACATATATGCATTATAAATATTTTTATAATATTTTAAAGGTTATCAAATAAATATTAATATAAATAATTAAATATTTGATACTCAGCTTTGTTTTCCAAAGTGATAAATGTCTATATTTAGCAAAAGATTTTTTGGAGGCCTGATAATTTTTAGGAGTGTAAAGAAGTCCTGATATCTGAATGTTTAAGAACTGCTATTTTAGGCTGTTGTCTTATATCTTATTTTCCCAGCTAGATTGGTAAATATTTGAAGCAAATGTTTAACCAGCACATTAACACTTTTATGTTTTTATTCTTTTGTTCTCTTAGTGACTGTGTCTTTCCTATCAGATTTCTCACACTGTATGATGGTTACATTTCTCTGTAGCTGTCCCACCAGGCGTAAGTTCTTTATAGGACACACTGCTAGGCTGATCTTAGTTTTTATTATTTCTCCTGTTGTCCTGTACTTAACTAGTGCTCACTGAGTGTGTAAAAACATGGCACAGTGAAAAACTAGATATTAAAAAATAATGTCAACCAATCTATTGAAATTTGCATCTCCATGTTTCCTCCAAAATAGTCATTGTGTTAGGTTTGTACTTATTCTGATGAAGACTATTGCCTAATGTACATTTGCATCTTGTGCTTTATAACCGCCTTCATATAGACACAGATTGAGAAGGTGTAAAAATGTGCATATTCTCACAATTGACAAATTCTTATCCTTTGAGGGTAGGTTTGACTTTCTGAAATGCTTTGACATCATTTGAAAGAAGCTTAAAAGAATAAGATAGCTGTTAATGACCCAGTTTCCTATGTCACATATACAATTATAATGGCAATATCAAAATGTTAGGTAAATATATTTTGCAATATATTGTTCCTTTTGTAATACTTTCTATGTATTTATTTATATTTTAAAATTTTATATTTTGCATTTATTTTCTGGACAGAGTCTTGCTCTGTCGCCCTGGCTGGAGTGAAGTGGTTCGATCATAGCTCTCTGCAACTTCAAACTGCTGGGCAAAAGCAATCCTCCTGCCTCAGCCTCATGAGTAGAGTAGCTGGAACTACAGGCACATGCCACTGTACCCAGCTAATCAATGCATTTATTATGTTCCCACTGTGTTCTTTAATATATGTTCTGTTGTTTTCTGCAACCCATTTTGAGAGTGTGTTGGGGAATACAGATACAGTAACTTTGGTCTCTGCCCTTGAGTTGAGGAAATATTTAACCTCAGGTTTAATATCCTAATGGTTGGCCATTTGCCCTCAAAGACTGAAAAATGAACAAAACTGTGGATCTGAGTTATATGTTAAAAAAAAAAAAAGTTTATGGGGCTGAAGCCAGGCAACAGACTAGAGCCCCTACATTCTTATTTAGGCTGAAAATATCCTGGAGTCCCTATATTGTTTGTCTCAAACAGATAGCAGCACTAACACTTACTCTTTGAGGCAGGCACTGCCAGTGGGGTGGCTGTTATTATTAGCCTCATTAATTGGTGAATCAGGTAAAAGCAGCTTTAAATCATTCAAACTTCTGGCCTATATAGGGTATATTAATATCAGGTTAGCTACATCCAAAAGCTGAAGGAGCCCTACTCAAGGCTGGGCTTGGTGGTTCACACCTATAATCTCAAAACTTTGGGAGGCTGAGGCAGGAGGATCACTTGGTGGCAAGAGTTTGAGAACAGCCTGAGCCACATAGTGACCCCTGGTAGAGACCCCTGTCTCTACCAAAAACAAAGAACTCTAACTGGTATAGTAGAAGGAGAAAGTGAAAGAAAAACCACTGTCACCCTCATTCCTTACACCTGTCCCAACAACTCCTGTCACTCTCTTTTGAATGTATCTTGGCTGTTTGAGTCTCTCTCTAGCCCCATTACTGCTGTTTGGATTTGACATTTTGCTCTGCATTTTTAGCTTTTTCTACCAGGGTTTCCACAGCCTGAAAAATATGGCATGAAACAAAACTAGTCAACCTATAATATTTATGATGTGTGGTAAATACAAGAATACACAATATATTGCATTACAATATTTTAACTGTGTCCTTTTAATTGTGGCTTTCTTGAGGACATCAGTTTTGAGTGGGATGACCACATCCTTAATCTGAACTTTCCCTTGGAGGTCAGTCTTTTTTGTTTTGAAATGGAGTCTCGCTCTGTCACTCAGGCTGGAGTGCAGTGGCACAATCTCGGCTCACTGCAACCTCCGCCTCCCAGGTTCAAGTGATTCTCCTGCCTTGGCCTTCCGAGTAGCTGGGATTACAGGTGCATGCCACCATGCCGGGCTAATTTTTGTATTTTTAGAAGAGACAGAATTTCACCACGTTGGTCAGGCTGGTCTTAAACTCCTGACCTCGTGATCCGCCGGCCTTGGCCTCCTAAAGTGCTGGGATTACAGGCATGAGCCACCCTGCCCGGCTGGAGGTCATTCTAATAGACTTTTTTTTATTGTTGCTCACAGGCTTGTTAAATCTTATTTCAAAATTTGAGAAATACAGTTTCCATGGAACACCAACCAGATACCAGATTGCTATGGAGTTGATAGTCAAAAACTTTGTATCTTCCAGTTTTTCAGAATGGCTTCTAAAGGTTCTGATTCAGAGCTCTTAGGCCAAATTGAACAACCAAGTGTCAAAGTACAATATTCAGGAAGTTAAAAACATGACTGACATACATGTACTATATATAGTGAGCTTGCGTATGTGTCAAAGAATGATTTAACTCATTGATGATGAGGAAGCAGAATCACAATTAGGTCAAAGGAAGATACGGGAGAACAAAATATGTATTTGGTCAGGGAAAGAATGAATACGGGAAGAGGAATGGCAAATCAGATATAAAGTTGTTTAATGTCTTATTAGGCAATACAAATAACTTTTGGGGTCATTTTTTCTATACTAAGAATTCATTTCCATCTCTATGACAAAATCCTTACTAATTTATTAAACTTCTGCAAGTGAATGTTTACTTTTAGATAATATGGGCCCAATAAAATATAAACATCAAGTCAGAGTTACTTTCACATAGAACAGTGTTGTCCAATAAGGTACCACTAGCTACATGTGATCATTGACCATTTGGACTGTAGCTAGTCTGATTTAAAATGTTCTAAAAGTGTAAAATACACACCAGGTTCTGAAGATGTATTATTTAAAAAAGAATGTCAACTGTCTTTTTTTTTTTAGCTTATTTATTATGTTGAAGTGATAATAGTTTCGATATATACAGTTAAATAAAATATATTAAAATTAATTTTACTTGTTTCTTTTCATTCTTTCAATCTGACCACTAGAAATTTGGAAAGTATGGCTGGGCACGGTGGCTCACGCCTGTAATCCCAGCACTTTGGGAGGCCGATCACGCGAGGTCAGGAGATCGAGACCATCCTGGCTAACACAGTGAAACCCCATCTCTAATAAAAATACAAAAACTTTAGCCGGGCATTGTGGCGGGCGCCTGTAGTTCCAGCTACTTGGGAGGCTGAGGCAGGAGAATGGTGTGAACCCAGGAAGGTGGAGGTTGCAGTGAGGTGAGATCAAGCCACTGCACTCCAGCCTGTGCGACAGAGCGAGACTCTGTCTCAAAAAAAAAAAAATTTGGAAAGTTTTTATGTGATTCACATTCTCTTTTACTGTCTAGTATTGCATTACATCATCAGGTACACCATAAGTAGACTTTTTAGATAATTCTCTAATATAGCTTGGAAGGATATGGAGAAATATTTTTGCCTGGCTTTTAAGTTTTGCATAACTTTTTCAACACACTTTACAAGGGATCTAGAAAGGGCTTGGTTACATATTTCTCTGTCTTCTGGCCTCCACCATGTTGCCAGGAGGCTGGGGACAAGATTCTGGGTGGCTGGATGTCCTAATGGCTTGAGGTCTTCAGACTTGCATGTAAAGAGATGTGATTAGCTTGAGTTGACCGGAAAAATCATATTAGAGAACTGAATCACAGTGATTAAATTTACATGTCGATTTATAGACCAGGATACCAATTTATAGTGAAAGGAGGTCCAGTTACCTGGTAATCAAGACTCCTCATAGCTATTTTCATGGTGGATACACTTAGCTGAGTTTTAAATGAGAAGGGGGTTCATTGCATCTAGAATAAGATCTACATCACATGTTCTTTTTTTTTCTTTTTTCTGTTGAGACAGAGTCTTGCTCTGTTGCCCAGACTGGAGTGCAATGACACAATCTCAGCTAACTACAACCTCCATCTCCCAGGTTCAAGGGATTCTCCTGCCTCAGTTTCCCGAGTAGCTGGTAATACAGTTGCCTGCCACCATGCCCAGCTAATTTTTGTATTTTTTTAAGTAGAGACGAGGTTTCACCATGCTGGCCAGGCTGATCTCGAACTTCTGACCTCAGGCAATCTGCCCGCCTCAGCCTCCCCAAGTGCTCCCAAGTGCTGGGATTATAAGCATGAGCCACCAAGCCCGGCCTAAGTGACATGTTATTATATTGTTTCTTTCTTTTCTTTTTCTTTTTTTTTTTTTGGCAACTAAGTCTCACTCTGTCGCCCAGGCTGGAGTATAGTGGCGTCATCTCGGCTCATTGCAACCTCCGCCTCCTGCGTTCAAGTGATTCTCTTGCCTCAGCCTCCGGAGTGCCTCCACCCTCAGCTAATTTTTGTACTTTTAGTAGAGATGGGGTTTCACCATGTTGGCTAGGCTGATCTCAAACTCCTGGCCTCAGGTGATCCACCCCCGTGAGTCTCCTAAAGTGCTGGGATTACATGGCCTGGGCCACCGGGTCCAGCCTTATATTATTTCTTTTACTACAATATATTAGTATGATGCAACTGCTTCAATTGTTTATATACTTTACATAATTTTGTATAATTCTTATACCCTGTCACTCTGAGGAACGGCCGGTCTAAAGTGTTTTTCCACCACTGCTAATTCATCCATCACTAATCTCATTAGACTGTCAATTCCCAGAAGACATAAGCACACAAGTAGACAATGTTTCCAAATGTTGGACAAATGTTATTTACTAAAACAAGGGGATCACCCTTAGTCTAAAAGATGTTTCACTTTTCATTCTTCATTGAACTCAATTTGTAAGATATCTTTTGACTTTCCCACAATCTAAGGCTGTTCTCTAACACATACTTTCATGAAAACATATATCTGAGTAGAAATTGTTGGTGAGTTGTAATATTACTTTTGTTCCTAAATATAAATCTATAATTATATCAAATGTATGGGCAGACAATTTACTTTGCCTTTAATCTCTAGGAAAAAAATAGCAATTACTTGGGTTCGGAGAATAAAATAAGAAGTAGTGAACCTTAAAGTAGTAAACTTTAGAACAGAATAGTTTCAGAGGGGAAAAGAAAAGAAGAGGTGATTTTCAGCTCATCAACAACAGATCTTATAATAAATTACATGTTCTGGTACTTTTCCTATCTTTCTGTGTAAATTTTTGCTATTTAAAAAATAAATTTAAAATATATTGTTCATCTTAAAAGTCAAGAGTGTGTTTTATTAAAGTCAGTTGCTTTATTTGCAATTCAAAGATATATTTGAGTTTCAAATTGGAGATTGTCCTGTATGGTAACTTGTGTAAGGTATGGTTACTGAAAGTAACCTCTAATTTTCATGGGCTGAAATTCATCTCTAATATTGCAATGTACAAAAATAAATAAATAGATACATGCTTGTTTTCTTTGAAAACATATTATCTCAGTGCCTCTAACTGCCAAATCTATTGGCTTTCTTTGCAGGCTTAAGGGATCTCCCTTGTTCCTTTATTATCTCTATCTTGAGGGCCAGACCTCCTGCCTTACACAACTCAGAGGGGACCTCAGAGCTTTTAAAAGAGCCCAATTTCTCGCCTGTAGAGAAGTGAAAAGGATGCCCCGCCCCCATCTATGAAAAGAAGGATTTGATGGTTTCAATGTCTTCAAATCAAAGATTTAAGTCTCTAGCCCCCCACCACACCGGACCCTACCAAGGCTCATGAACCCCCTCCCATCCCGCCCTAATTACTTTGGACTGGCCCTGGAATCCTTGTCCCAGTCCACAGTTCCTGTGCGTCTGCAGGAAGAATTCACAGAGGACCTGTGTTACTTCCCTTGTGAAGAAACAGAATTATCATGAAAATTTAGGTGGAAACCATTTCGTTTTTTTTTTCAAAATAAGGGAAGCATGTGCCCAACCACCCCTGGGAAAAGAACTTTCAGGGGCAAAGGAGCGAACAGGTAATTTATAAGAAAACAGAAAGTGGTCTCTGACTGCCCCAGACTTCCTTCGGAGTTGGGGGAATTGGGGACGCCTGGACGCGTTGTTTTTGTGGTTGTGGAAAAAATAAATGAAGAGCATGAAGCCCGAGGCTTCTGAGATCCTTTCCTGACCAAATCCGGGTGATTTGGTGCGGGGAATTTTAATATTTTTCCCCTTTTGTGAGGTGGAACAAACACAACTTGGGAGCAGCGCAGCGGCTCAGAGCCTGCCAGCCAGGCGGGCTACCAGAGCACCAATCAGATCGCTCCTGCGCTCTATATATACAGCGGCCCTGCCCAAGCGCTGTTTCATCGGCGCTTTGCCACTTGTACCCGAGTTGTTGATCCTCAACATGTCCGAGACTGCTCCTGTCGCTCCCGCTGCTGCGCCTCCGGCGGAGAAAATCCCCGTAAAGAAGAAGACGGCTAAGAAATCTGGGGGGCCGCCTCGTAAGGCATCCGGTCCCCCGGTGTCAGAGCTCATCACCAAGGCGGTGGCAGCCTCTAAAGAGCGCAGTGGGGTTTCTCTGGCTGCTTTGAAAAAAGCGTTGGCTGCCGCCGGCTATGATGTGGAGAAAAACAACAGCCGAATCAAACTTGGTCTCAAGAGCCTGGTGAGCAAGGGCACTCTGGTGCAGACGAAGGGCACCGGTGCTTCTGGTTCCTTCAAACTCAACAAGAAGGCAGCCTCTGGCGAAGCCAAGCCCAAGGTTAAGAAGGTGAGCGCAACCAAGCCTAAGAAGCCGGTTGGGGCAGCCAAGAAGCCTAGGAAGGCGACTGGTGGCGCTACCCCAAAGAAGAGCGCTAAGAAAACACCGAAGAAGGCGAAGAAGCCGGCCGCGGCCACGGTGACCAAGAAAGTGGCCAAGAGCCCAAAGAAGGCCAAGGTTGGGAAGCCTAAGAAAGCTGCCAAAAGTGCTGCTAAGTCTGTAAAACCCAAGGCCGCCAAGCCCAAGGTTGTCAAGCCTAAGAAGGCGGCACCCAAGAAGAAATAGGTGGACGCCTGCTTATAAAAACCCAAAAGGCTCTTTTCAGAGCCACCACTGATCTCAATAAAAGAGCTGGATACTTGTTTTTCCCAGTTGCCCTTGTTTCGTTTCTTGCTCAACCCTGCTACTTAAGGTTAGTCGCATGGGAACCTTATGATAAGACAAATAAGTAACGGGGGTTGGAGAGTGGCCGTGGTGAGGTTATAGCATTTAAACCTTTACTGCGACTTCCATGTCCCTGACTGCTGCTTCGAGGCGTTTCCCGCTGGCGGATGTTTTTGGGATGGCAGTCAGCCACGCCCCAGGCCTGTGAAAAGCAGAAAAGATCGCAAAACAAGAGTCAGTTTCTTCGTCTAAAGGGATATCCGGATTGGACTAAAAAATAATTCAAAAGTCCCGCCCTGCTCCTGGGTTGGTCCGTCGTTCTAGTCCATGACTTTAATTCTATATTTAATTGGATGGTGGCAGACGTTGCTTATTCCGTGTGTGTTGCTTTACTGTGACTTAAAAGTTTTGCCTCCTCTTGATACTAACGTCCGGGATTTCGGACGCTTTCTATGTAGTCGGTAGTCAAGTTGATGTCTCCTGGAGGTAGTGGCAACATCCAGCCCTGGGAGGAGAGTGCGTGCAGGTACCTTTGTCCTACATTCCTCTGCTGTTAATTTCTCATTCCTGTGGCAACAGGAATGCATTTGAAAAAAACAGCCACTACAGCGGCAATAGCCCTTCCTCCACCCAAGGCAATCGTGAACCTAGGGAGCTTTTTGTTTCTCGTATCATGCATGTAGCGTTCCGCTAAACTGACAGATTTGAGCGTATCGATTTTGAGCGTATCGAAAGCACAACTTTTAGCCAGCCATTTTGTCCTCGCATGACGGTTACTTATCCTCAGTTTAAGCAGACATCAACATTTAAATATCGAAGTTCTTTTAAACGTATTTTGTTTGGCAGTCCAAATGTTTCTACGCGGGGAACGATTTGTGCTATTAACTAAAGTGTATGGATAAATGAGAGAAATTTCTAATAAAGGCCTTCGTTAATGGTTCCCTCTATTTGATATCCAGGGTGCTTCTGAATACAGAAAACCTAGCGTCTTATATTCGCTTCTTTTAAAATCTGATGGGCACATTTCGGTGAGACCTAAATTATGTGGACCGGGGCTTCTGGAGATAAGCTGCTCAGTTATTCTACCATCTCCACAATGATGAATGTAGTGAGTTAATTTCTCTATTAGTGATAGTGACCACGGATTCATCCCAACAAAGGGAGAAAGGGGAGGGAGGCAAGCAGAGAGACAGGGAGGCAGAGGCAGGGAAGAAGGAAAAAGCATTCTCCCATGGGTTAAGTAATTTTGTGTTGTTAATTTTACATTACAACACTGTTTACATGGTGAACTCTCTATTTTGGTGTAAGGTTTAATATATGTACATATTTTCTCTCAAGACCATTTATGAACTTTCATTTCTGCTTCCCCTTTCTTCCTCGCGTGCCACCCTCCACACTCCTATCAATTTTGGCTGTTTTTGTCATAGGCTAATAGGCTAAAATTTCATGGACAGTTGGACTGTCTCAGGTTTCTCAGGTTTTGGTTTTATTCCTTTAGTCATTCCCACAGTTCTTAAGGTAGAATTGTACTGTTTTAAACACTGTGCTATGTGCTACCCTTAATACTGAGATGATTATGTGACAAATGACAGGTGTTCAACTAATACCTAAATCTGTAGTACCTTATCAAGCCTAATGCTACTTCACAATGCCTACTCCATTCACCTCAGTTTATCTCATCACAGGCATTCTATCATCTCACATCATCACAAGTAAAACGGTAAGCTATTTTGAGAGAGATCACAGTCAAATAATTTATATTTAAAAATATATTTATTTATTTATAAGACGGAGTTTCCCTCTGTCACCCAGGCTGGAGTGCTATTGCAGGATCTTGGCTCGCTGCAACCTCTGCCTCCCGGGTTAAAGCGATTCTCCTGCTACGCCTCCCGAGTAGCTGAGATTACAGGGGCCTGTCACCATTCCCGGCTAATTTTTGTATTTTTAGTAGAGACGGTTTTCACCAAGTTGGCCAGACTGGTCTCGAATTCCTGACCTCAGGTTATCCGCCCACCTCGTCCTGCCAAAGTGCTGGGATTACAGGCGTGAGCCACCGTTCCCAGACTCATAATTTTTATTACAGTATGTGGTTATAATTGTTCTGTTTTGTTATCAGTTATTGCTAATCTCTTACTGTGCCTGATTTATAAATTAAATTGATCATTGCTATGTATATATAGAAAAAAAAACAGCGTATATAGGGTTCAGTAGTATCTGTGGTTTTAGGCACATGCTGGTTGTGCGATTTATTAAACATGCATTTACATTAGTCTCCCAAATATAAGGGGAGACTAATGTAAATGCATGTTTAATAAACCGAGATGTTATAACTTGACTTTAATAGCTGATACAGCTAATTTTTTCTCATTATTCTTCTTTTTCAGAATTGTCCTGGTTATTCCATGTTTTTATTTTTCCATATATATATTAAGATCCCTCCCACCTCCTCCTGTTTCTCCATCTCAACATCACACAATTAAAAAAAAAAAAAGCCGGACGCGGTGGCTCACACCTGTAATCCCAGCACTTTGGTAGGCCGAGGCGGGTGGATCACGAGGTCAGCAGTTCAAGACTAGCTTTACCAATATGGTGAAATCCTGTCTCTACTAAAAATACAAAAATTAGCCAGTCGTGGTGGCAGGCGCCTGTAATATCAGCTACTCGGGTGGCTGAGGCAGAGAATTGCTTGAACCCGGGAAGCGGAGGTTGCAGCGAGCCGAGATTGCGCCACTGCACTCCAGCCTGGGCGACATAGCGAGACTCCGTCATAAAAAAAAAAGAAGCCAGAAACGGTGGCTCACGCCTGTAATCCCAGCACTTTGGGAGGCTGAGTTGGGCAGATCACCTGAGGTTAGGAGTTCGAGACCAGCCTGGTCAAAATGGCGAAACTCCGTCTCCATGAAAACACAGAATAAATTAGTTGGGTGTGGTGTTGCACACCTGTAATCCTAGCTACTCGGGAGACTGAGACAGGAGAATCGCTTGAACCCGGGAGGCAGAGGTTGCGGTGAGCTAAGATGATGCCACTGCACTCCGCCTGGGCGACAGAGCAAGAGTCTGTCTCAAAAAACTAAATAAATAAAAATAAAGTTATGGTACATTGAACTTCTGTGTTCCTTTCTCCCTTAGACACTTTCATGGCTACCCATTTAGTTGATGTTCATATCATCTCCCAAGAGTTAGGAGAGGAATCAACCCAAGCAAAAATAGCAGATTTTCTAATTTTCCTTCAATGCCCTTTGGGGTCTTAATCTATTTGAGTTATATATTTTCAATTAATCACAACCTCAAATGTCTTCTGCAAACATGTTTCCACAGATGAAAGCAGTGAAATGAAACACATTCCTTTAATTTATAGAGTTAAAAATTAGAAAAATTTTCAATTCTACCTGGCCTTTAGATTCAGTCTTCCATATGTTTTCTCAATTTTGTTCATGTCCTTTAGTTTTGTTTTATTCCATCACAATTGTTCACCTAGCTGACTGGCTTATGTCTAATGAACCATTAATTTGGAAATTAAAATTGGCCATTTTAAGATGAAAAAGATTCTTGCCTCAGTTTTATTTAAGTTTTGAAACTGTCAATAAGGAAACATTTTTTTCTGTACTGTTAGGTTCACTAAGTAGGGTCTTGCAAATTTAACTGACAAAAGACAGATTAACATGCGAAAAAAAAGCATACAATTTTATTAGTATATTACTTGCACAGAGTTCACAAAGAAAAATAAAATTGAAACCTTAAAAAAGCAGTTAGACTCACAGACTTATACACCATTCCAACAAAGGAAAGGGAGTTTGCACTTCATGGGATAACAAATTTGGGAATGTGACTAGGAAATACATGGGCAATAAAAAACCATGGAAGATAAAATGAAAGATAGAAATAATTATAGTAAGGTTTGTTTCTGCAGATTCATCTCAGTGCCAACCTTCCACATCTAATGATAAGAGTTGCTCTCTGGCCGGGCGCGGTGGCTCAAGCCTGTAATCCCAGCACTTTGGGAGGCCGAGACGGGCGGATCACGAGGTCAGGAGATGGAGACCATCCTGGCTAACACTGTGAAATCCCGTCTCTACTAAAAAATACAAAAAACTAGCCGGGGAGGTGGCGGGCGCCTGTAGTCCCAGCTACTCGGAGGCTGAGGCAGGAGAATGGCGGTAAACCCGGGAGGCGGAGCTTGCAGTGAGCTGAGATCCGGCCACTGCACTCCAGCCCGGGCGACAGAGCGAGACTCCGTCTCAAAAAA
>NW_016813956.1:167077-229148 GCF_001698545.2 Rhinopithecus bieti | reverse complement strand
AAAAAAAAAAAAGAGTTGCTCTCTTTTTCCTGGTGTAGCAATTGGGGACATTTTTACAAGGGAAATTTCTGTCACCTTCACAAAGGGAAATACTCTACTTTACTTGGGTAAAGAGAAGACAGAGAACTCTTCCTACACCTGTTGATTTTCAATTGCCTTCAGTTGAAAATAATTCTTTTTTTTTTTTTTGAAACGGAGTCTCGCCCTGTCGCCCAGGCTGGAGCGCAGTGGCCGGATCTCAGCTCACTGCAAGCTCCGCCTCCCGGGTTTACGCCATTCTCCTGCCTCAGCCTCCCGAGTAGCTGGGACTACAGGCGCCCACCACCTCGCCCGGCTAGTTTTTTGTATTTTTTTAGTAGAGACGGGGTTTCACCGTTTTAGCCAGGATGGTCGCGATCTCCTGACCTCGTGATCCGCCCGTCTCGGCCTCCCAAAGTGCTGGGATTACAGGCTTGAGCCACCGCGCCCGGCCCAGTTGAAAATAATTCTTATGCCAAAGTAGAATAATTTGGGGGTGACATCCTGACATTCTTCAAAACTTATGTTTAATTTCACATTATTAATTATATCATTTTTGATTTTTAAATTAGTTTTATAAACTAATTTTGGAAAATAGTAATGATATTCAAATAATTCCAGAAACACTGCTGATTAGCCAAAAATGTCAATGAATATTGCATAAACAACTGATAATTCAACCATGAAAATTTATGACATTGTTCATGTGTGATAAAACTACGAGTAACATAAAAACCAGAGAGGCTACTTGTAATGCGTTATTCTGAACTTTCTTTTTTTTTTTTTTTTTTGAGACATAGTCTCTCTCTGTCATCCAGGCTGGAGTGCAATGGCGCAATCTTGGCTCACTGCAGCCTCCACTTCCTGGATTGAAGCGATTCTCCCTCCTCAGCCTCCTGAGTAACTGGGATTACAGGCGTCTGCCACCAAGCCCGGCTAATTTTTTTTGTATTTTTAGGAGAGACGGGGTTTCGCCATGTTGGCCAGGCTAGTCTCAAACTCCTGACCTCAGTGATCCACCTACCTTGGCCTCCCAAAGTGCTAGGATCACAGGCGTGAGCCACCGTGCCAGGCGCATTATTCCAAACTTTCATACACAGTGCTCTCATGGGTACAAAATGAAATATCTTATGATATACCCCAAGGCAAAGCTCTGGATATTTTGGCCATATAAGCCTGAGGGAAATGTAGAAAAGGCATTGTGGTTGAAATTCATACTAGAAATGAACAGGCCCATTGCAAGACAGAATTACATCACTAAAGGATATCAGAAGACAATAGGGATTTAGGGTACAGTGGCAACAACAGTTTTGGGAACTAGCATTTCTTGAGCACTTATTTACAATATGCCAAGCACTGTTGCTGATTATATTTATTTTCAAACACATTCTTGTCATAGCACTTTGAGGTGCCATTGTCATTCCCACTTCAGAGATGAAAAACTAAAGCTTGGTGTCATTGAGGCTGTAGCTAGTTAGCTCTGTGTGTGTGTGCGTGTGTGTGTGTGTGTGCTTTTTTTTTTTCATTTAAAGTCAATAAATTTTTATTTGAAGAATTTCGCATCAAGGTAACCTAGTTCCTCTAAACAGCTGGAGTCAAAATGTATCTTCAAAAGATTCATCTTCAAGTTAGCCCTTCTTAATAGAACTGATGCTTAATCCACAGTTGTCAGCCCACAATTCTTTTATTTTGATTTTTTTTTAATTTTTTTTGAGATGGAGTCTTGCACTGTTGCCTGGGCTGATGGGCAGTGGCGTGATCTTGGTTCGCTGCAACCTCTGCCTCCCAGGTTCAAGCGATTCTCCTGCCTCAGCCTCCTTAGTAGCTGGGACCACAGGCACATGCCACCATGCCCGGCTAATTTTTGTATTTTTATTAGAGACGGGGTTTCACTATGTTGGCCAGGCTGGTCTCGAACTCCTGACCTCGTGATCTGCCCGCCTTAGCCTCCCACAGTGCTGGGATTACAGGTATGAGCCACAGCGCCTGGCCTTATTTTCCTTTCTTTAATCTCCATTTGAATATGGATATACTGATGAAAACTTCAACATTCTGCACCAAGAATATTTGGGATTTAATTTCTTCAACCAGTTTACTTTGGGGTAATTTTAAGATTAGGTGTATTTGCCTGGTTCTCAATTTGACACTCTTTGTCTCTAAACATGAATGAGTTCCAATCATATTTATTCCTAAACTATCACACTCAATCAAGTATACTACAGATCTGTGGAATATGCCAAAAGTTAAGGTAAAAAATTAAATTATTAAGTATTTCATACTTTTTGCTAGTTTTTGATCTGTGAGTGAATATAACTATCCTCTATATCCTGGCACTGTTCCTCAGAAACATAGGGGCCACATACGTAATTTTAAATTTTTTAGTAGCCACATTTTAAAAAGTTAAAAAAAAAAAGTGAAATCTATTTTAATGATTTTAATTCAGTGTAATCAAAAATTGTTTCATCAAGGTATCTAATATTAAAACATTGAGTTTTTACTTTGTTATTTTACTAGGTCTTTGAAATCTGGTGTGTATTTTACACTTAAAGCACATCTCAGTTTGGAGTAGCCACATTTCAATGCTTAATAGTCACGTATGATTAGTGGCTACCATCTTGGACAGGACAGCTTTTATACTCTGGGAAGACACAAGCAAATACTTGCTCTGCATCAGAATCCGGATGTTTTTAAAAAAAAAACAACAATTTTTCTGACCTGTTCCTGAAACCCTGGGAGTGTCTCTAATGCTTTATATTTTATTGGCTTGTCCTATTGTAACCACCTAATGGGCTCTCCTTGTCCGCTGCCTAGACAGAGCTGATTTAGCAAGACAGGGGAATTGCAATAAGGAGCCAGCTGTACAGGAGACTAGAATTTTATTATTGCTCAAATCAGTCTCCTTGAGAATTTGCTGACCAAAGTTTTTAAGGATAATTTGATTGTAGGGGACCAGTGAGTCCGGAGTGCTGATTGGTTGGGTCAGAGATGAAATTATAGGAAGTCTAAGCTGTCCTCTTGTTGTAAATCAGTTCCTTGGGGTGGTGGGGTGGGGGTCACAAGACCAGATAATCCAGTTTATCTATCTGGGTGGTGCCAGCTGATCCATTGTGTTCAGGTTCTGCAAAACAGCTCAAGCATTGATCTTCGGTTTTAAAATAGTGATTTTTATCCCCAGGAGCAATTTGAGGAGGTTTAGAATCTTGTAGCTTCCAGCTGCATGACTCCTAAACCATAATTTTAATCTTGTGGCTAATTTGTTAGTCCTGCAAAAGCAGTCTGGTCCCCAGGCAGGAAAGGGGTTTGTTTCTGAAAGGGCTGTTATTGTTCTTGTTTCAAAACAGAACTGTAAACTAAGTTCCTCCCAAAGTTAGTTAATCCCAAGCTCAGGAATGAAAAGGACAGCTTAGGTTAGAAGCAAGATGGAGTCGGTTAGGTCAGATCTCTTTCACTATAATAATTTTCAGTTATGATTTTTGCAAAGGCAGTTTCACTGTCCACTTCACCTCACATCAGGCCTCTGACTAGAGGATTCCAACAATACTTAGGCCAGGCCACCACCATGTCACCTCATCCACCCTGAGGCAGTCCAATTTCTGAAACAAAGGAAACTATATATGATAATATGAAACTATATATGAGAAGGAAATTATATATGATAATCAATTTCAGGGTTATCTTATTGATTAGAAGATATTAAAGTGTGACACTGCCTGGCAATGATTATCTGCTA
Source organism: Rhinopithecus bieti (assembly GCF_001698545.2). Taxonomy (NCBI): domain Eukaryota; kingdom Metazoa; phylum Chordata; class Mammalia; order Primates; family Cercopithecidae; genus Rhinopithecus; species Rhinopithecus bieti. The sequence goes on along the minus strand of NW_016813956.1, from coordinate 225,400 downwards.
GTAGTAAGAATTTGGCCAATTTACTGAAATTCCTGAGGCTGAACCTCCACTTCTGTAAAATGGAGGCAGTGAGATAATTTGCATTACAATGCTGAAGTAAGAATTTTACACAATAATTCAGACCAACCACTTCATGTAGTACTTGATCCATGGAAAACTATCAATGACAGTTTGTAGTTTATAGTATTAATGAATCCTTTATTTATTGCTATTTCCTTCTACACATTGTGTTCTCTAAAAGAAGGTAATATTCAATACAAATAAAGATATAACAGCTTGCAAAGTTGTCCCAGGGAATTCACTTAACCACTGAAGTGTTCAAATTCCTTAAGGTTGACTTTATATTCTCCTGACTAAGCTTTCTCCTTCTGGTATTTCTTCTGAGAACAGCACCACCATCCAAAGCATCATGCAAACAGTGGTCATCCCAGAACAGTAATTCTCAACTCATAGGGTGCTCCTGCAGAGATGTATTTGAATAGAGTGGTAGGATGCTAAAGAAAGCCACGTATAATTTGGCCAGTGATCTGAGGCAGATTTATCCTGAAGCTAATGAAACACAAGTGTAAGGGCCTGTACTTCCAAGGTACTGAGAGGGCCCTACAAATGTGTTAGTTTGTCTCTCTCTTTTTAAAATTTGCAGTATTAAGGTATTTTAATCACAGAAGGTTAAGACTGTTATTTCCACTCAATCCTCCTTTTTATTAAAATTCACCATTGTCTGATTATGTTGGAATCCTGATGAAAATATTTGGAATTTGAGTAAGAGAAAGTTTAGTTGAAGATGTATGTAGTATGGGGATAATAAGTTACATGATTTGCATATGTGTTCATGTGTAGTTCATTCGTTGCCAGCCAATCTGATGTAAGAATGGCTCACTGGAATAACTCACCTAAATTCCTGGCAAGATACAGGTCTAGATAAAATGTTATAACATCTAAGTATTCAAAACACCTTCCCAGCACTGAGAGTGAGTGTCTAGTGGAGAGTAGAAATGTATAGAGCCAGAAGCTAGTCTGGAAAGAATTCTTACAGAGTTTACAACTTACATGTGAAAGGAGCTTGACAGAGGATTTTCCAAATTTGAAAGCAATCCTAAAAACTTACTTGACATTACCAACAATGTGTTTTGAAACTGAAACTATTCTAAGTTATCAAGAAAACATATTATCAATAGCCACCCTGGAGGAAAGATTGGATTCTATTTCCATTACCTGTAGACAATATTACAAAATAATTTCAATCTGAAGATGGAGAGTATTCAGTCAAAACTATAGGAAAATATACATTGTTGTATCATATTCAGAAATTAATAAAATTTGCTATTTTCTGAATTTTGTGATGGCTATTGTCAGCTTTTATAAAATTGGAATTTGATTTTATTTTCCCACTATAAATTAATATTTACAGTTTGCAGTACTTCTGCATTTTTAATTTTGCATTAAATATTTATTAAAAGAGGACATGGGTAAAAGAGCTTTGCAGTTGCTACCCTTCATTCTCACATCTCCTGGATTTTAAGGATGACTGCATAATCTTTAGATGATCATACGCAAGTCATATGCATTTGTTGCATAAATTTAGTGGACTTCTGGCTGTGTTCTGAGGCCAGTTTTTTCCACCGGAGCTCTGACTCCACTTCCAATAGCCCAATACCAATACTGACTTTTGGAGTATTAATGTTTTTGTGAACTTTGGATAACTATACACACATTGTCCTTACGATAGCCTTAATAAAAATGCCATCGGACCTAAAATTGGCAGGTGGATTAAAAGGAGTAAATTTCGCCAGAAGCCTATTTCGAAATGTTAAGTATAAACATATACATGTTAAAAAGACAAGATCCCTAGGATTTTTTAAACAAGGGCAAAAAAGTCCCTCAACTGGTTTTCTCGCAGTAAAACCGCCCCAAAATAAAAGACCTGATGTACTCATCTGCAGTTATTCAAAGCGTGTGTACTTATCTTTAAAAAAAAAAAAAAAAAGAAAAGAAAAAAAAAAAAAATCCTTTAAATCTCCTGGGAACTACCGAATTGGTTACAACTGTTTTTAAGTGAAATTGTAAGTGGCTCTGAAAAGAGCCTTTTCAATTAGGAAGAAATAAGCAGACTTATGCCCTTTCCCCACGGATGCGACGTGCCAGTTGGATGTCTTTGGGCATGATGGTGACGCGTTTGGCGTGAATAGCGCATAGATTAGTGTCTTCGAAGAGCCCCACTAGGTAGGCCTCGCAAGCCTCCTGCAGCGCCATCACCGCAGAGCTCTGGAAGCGCAGGTCGGTTTTGAAGTCCTGCGCGATTTCTCGCACCAGGCGCTGGAACGGCAGCTTCCGGATCAGCAGTTCGGTGGACTTCTGGTAGCGGCGAATTTCGCGCAAAGCCACGGTACCGGGCCGGTAGCGGTGAGGCTTCTTCACTCCACCTGTGGCCGGAGCGCTCTTACGTGCCGCTTTAGTAGCAAGCTGCTTTCGCGGCGCTTTGCCGCCGGTGGACTTGCGAGCTGTTTGCTTTGTACGAGCCATCTGCGATGACAACACACACAAAAGTGTACTGAACTGAGATCAAGCGGTCTTTAAATATAGTTAAAAACATTCTGATTGGTTCTGTAATTTTTCAAAAGTCCCGCGCGATAAAACCATTGGCTGAAGAGTGACCAGACTGATTGGTTCATTACTAGGCAATCTTATTGGATGAATCGCCCCACCGCCCATCCTGTCCTTTTTGTTTCAGTTAGCTGCAGGGATAAACTGTCTAAAATTCTAGTTCATCCAGTCCTAAAGAACAGGGTACATAACAAAGCATCTAAGGATTTTTTTAAATGTAAATTCCGATTCAGTAAGTTTGAGTGGGACTTGAAATTCTGCATTCCTGACAGTCTTGAAAGTTATCAATGCTGGTGAACACTCACTAAACCACCAGAAACGTTGACTGCCTCATGTCGGAAAATACTTACATTCAGAGAATGAGAATTCCATGCTATTTTGTTACTGGTCAACAGCCAGTTTCCTTACCCTTTGTGTTCTAAGTCTAAGTCACATTCCCACCCTGCCTGTTCTCAAACTGTCTTATTTTGGTTGGCTTTAGTTTCACTTTGTATACTCTAAAATGTAGTTTCTTAAGGAAGGTTTTTCCTCGAAACTTAACTTTTAAACCATTAGGCTAGGGGGGCGATGGCCCACGCCTGTAATCCCAGCATTTTGGGAGGGCAAGATGGGACGATCACTTGAGGCCAGGAGTTCAAGACAACCCTAGCTAAAATGGCGAAAACCCCGTCTCGTATAAAAATACAAAAATTGGCTGGGTGTGGTAGCAGACGCCTGTAAACCCAGGTACAAAGTAGGCTGAAGCATGAGAACCGCGGGGTGGAGGTTGCAGTGGGCCGATATCGCGCCGCAGCATTCCAGCCTGGGTGACAGCGAAACGCTGTCTCAAAATAAACCAATCCAAACCAAAACCAAAAGGTACTCGAAACACAAGCAAGTTACCATCCTTTCTTGTGAAACAATGGACGGTTCTGAAAAATGCCGTTGCAAGTTTAAGGTACGTTTTCTGGTTTGAGTGGACTTTACTTGCTCTTGGCCTTATCGTGGCTCTCGGTTATTTTGGCAACAGGATGGCCTGAATATTGGCCAGGACGCCTCCCTGAGTAATAGTGACTTTGCCCAGCAGCTTGTTGAGCTGCTCGTCGTTGCGAAAGGCCACCTGCAGGTGGCGAGAGATGCTGTGGGTCTTGTCACGTACGGTGCTGCGTGTCAGCTCCAGGATATCGGCGGCCAGGTATTCTAAGCACAGCGGCGCGCCGGCTTCGACAGGCTCAGAATAATTGCCCTTTCGAAAAAGACGATGAACCCTGCGCTACTAGAAACTGCAAGCCTGCAACCGATGAACAACTTTTTGCTTTACTTCCGTTTTCCACGTCCAAACACAGCGACCTCTGAAAACGGAAAGACAAGCAAGATGGAATGGCGCCTGAACAAATACTTTTACACAAACTGCAAGGCTGCAATAGAGAGTTATCCTATTGGTCAATTTGTTTCGTGCTTTATCCAATAGAAAAAGAGTCTATAAATTCCATATTTGCATAAACCCCACCCCTCAGTGAAACTGTGTTTCTTTTATCCAATCAGCAGTGAGAAATCTTAAACCGTCATTTGAATCTCAGGACTATAAATACATGGGCTCTGAACTGTTCTCTCTACTACTCCGGTGAAGAGTGTTAGTAGCTTTTTTATTTTGTTTTAGGAATAGCAATGCCTGAACCCTCTAAGTCTGCTCCTGCCCCTAAAAAGGGCTCTAAGAAGGCCATCACTAAGGCGCAGAAGAAGGATGGTAAGAAGCGTAAGCGCAGCCGAAAGGAGAGCTATTCCATCTATGTGTACAAGGTTCTGAAGCAGGTCCACCCCGACACGGGCATCTCTTCGAAGGCCATGGGGATCATGAATTCCTTCGTCAACGACATCTTCGAGCGCATCGCGGGCGAGGCTTCCCGCCTGGCGCACTACAACAAGCGCTCGACCATCACCTCCAGGGAGATCCAGACGGCTGTGCGCCTGCTGCTGCCCGGGGAACTGGCCAAGCATGCCGTGTCCGAGGGCACCAAGGCTGTTACCAAGTACACCAGCTCCAAATAAGTGCTTATGTAAGCACCTCCAAACCCAAAGGCTCTTTTCAGAGCCACCTACTTTGTCGCAAAGAGAGCTATAACCACAATTTCTTAAGGTGGTGCTGCCACTGTTCTGTTTCAGTTCTAGAGGATCAACTGGAATGTTAGCGAAGGCAAGTTTTAGAGCCAAGGTTAACTTGGACGGGGCAGCGCGCCGTGGCTCTCGCCTTTAATCCCAGCATTTTGGGAGGCCTAGGCGGGCGGATCACTTGAGGTCAGGAGTTAGAGACTAGCCCGGCCAACATAGTCTCTACTAAAAATACAAACGTTAGGCGGGGATGATGGCGCTCTTTCTCATCTGCCTTTAGCAAACTTCTTTGTTCCCCCTGGGTAAGCCTTCGGGTATAGTTCTAATTCCTTGGATGTGGTCACTACTCCCACCCTGGTCTAGCACAGGAAACCTTCCTTTCTGGATAATGAAACAAGTAATGCAGTTCAGGGTACAGTGTTTCTGTGGGAGTCATTAGCCGTTAACCGCTTGAGATGAGGGGGAGGGGAGCAGAAAAGTCTAAGCGACAAAAGGGCATGTAGTTTGCCTATGCTGTAAATTCTTACCTCCAGTATTGAGGAAACAAGCGAAGTCTGATTTCCCGGGCGCCTTTATAGGGAGTATTTCCCGTTCCACAAAATGAAATCGCAGTAGTTTTGCGTTATAATTGCTTATCAAAGACAACAGCTATATAGTTTACATATTTCATGCATCCCAGAAATTCAGATTCCCATTTCCTAGGCCACTTAACTTTCGGATTTCCAGCTCTGCGAGATACAAAAGGGTTTGAATTTTGTGCCCTTCCCCATCTGGCCCTACTGCAAAGATACTAGGAGGGCCCCACTTGGAGAGGGAAGCATTTTTCAAGAAATCCGGGACGCCAAAAACAATATAGCTAGAAAAAGGCAGGAAGGGCACTAGTTGAGGAGGACTCAGTGGGCCAATTCTGGGTCTGGGGCTGGGGTAAGAAATGGAAGAAGAAAAGAACCTGTTGATTGCACACTAAGTAGGAGGGGATGGGGGAATCAGAGGGGAGTATTTTAAGTGAACTTATGGGCATTATATGTAGGTGACATTCAGCAGTGTCTTTGGATGAAGAAATAAAGTTTCTCAAACAGTTTTTGTTTTTGTTTTGAGAAATGGTCTTGCTCTGTTGGCCAGGCGCCATCATAGCTCACTGCAACCTCGACTTCCCCAGCTCAAGCTATCCTCTAACTTCAGCCCCTTGAGTAGCTGGGACTACAGAAATGCGCCACCACACCCAGTTAATTTTTTAATTTTTTGTGGAGGCAAAGGGTCTTACTATGTTGCCCAGGCTGGTCAAGTGAACTCCTGGGCTCAAGTAATCTTCCTGCCTTGGCCTCCCAAAGTGCTGGGATCATAGGAATGAGTCACCGCACCTGGCCCAGATTTAATTTTTAAGAATCTTTTAAAAGAGGTTCTGGGCCGGGTGTGGTGCAGCTCACGCCTGTAATACCAGCACTTTGGGAGGCCAAGGTGGGAGGATCACTTGAGCCTAGGAGCTGGGCAACTTAGTGAGACCTTCTGTCTCCACCAAAAATTTAAAAATTAACCAGGCCTGGTGGCACATTTCTGTAGTCCCAACTAATGGGGAGGTTGAAGTGGGAGTATCATTTGAGCCTGGAAGGTGGAGGTTGCAGTAAGCTGTGATGGCACCACTGCACTCCAGCCTGGGTGAGGACAGACCCTGTCTCAAAAATAAAAAAAAAATCTGGATGCCACACAAAATGTCAGTGAACAACTGTAAGTGAAGCACTTCCCATCCTAGTACTGTATATGCAAACTACCGTTGTGAAAGAGACGCTTGTGTTTTAAAAAATCTATAATTTTTTTTTTTTTAATTATAAAACTACCACCTCCCCCAAAACATTACTGAGGAATTGAGGCTGCAGTTTAAGAAACTGATATTTAGGATCTTTCCCCGGTGAAATGAGACCTGCCAATATAAGCATTTGCAAAATGAACTTTTGGGCCAGGTGCTTCATGCCTGTAATCCCAGCACTTTGGGAGACCTAGTCAGGCAGACCACTTGAGCTCACAATTCGAGACCAGCCTGGGCAACATGGCGAAATCCAGTCTCTACAAAAAATACAAAAAATTAGCTGGGAGTTGTGGCATATGCCTATAGTTCCAGTTACTAGAGAGGCTGAGGTGGGAGGATTACTTAAGCCTGGGAGGCAGAGGTTGCAGCAAGCCAAGATCGCAGCGCGACAACCTGAGCGACAGAATGAGACACCCCCCCCCCCAAAAAAAAACAGCATGACTCATTTAAAAAAAATTTTAAAAATATTAAGTTTTGAAGCAGATATTATTTTGTCATATGTTCTTTCATAAATTTTTTGCCTGCCTGCTTTCTTCCTTTGTTACAGAACTCCAACACTTACCCAAAGGTAGCTGTAGGGTCAGGGTTTCTGTATTATAGTCCCTTCTGTGGTGGCCAGAAATATGTTACAGGAAAGAGGTCCCCATCCAGACCCCAAGAGAGGGTTCTTGGATCCCGCGCAAGAAAGAGTTCAGGGCGAGTCTGCTGTGCAAAGTAAATGCAAGTTTACTAAGAAAGTAAAGTGGTGAAAGGACAGCTACTCCATAGACAGAGCAGGACATTCTGGAAAGTAAGAGGAGGAAGGCATCCACCCTCTAGGTACAATGCTTGTATACATGGGGAGATGTGCTCTGCTACACGGGGTTGTGATAAAGGATTAATTTTCTTAGTTACTATATTTTGCAAGAATAGACATTATTATCTTTAAACAAAATTAGGAATGCCTTTGTTCTTCAGATATAGGGATATCTGGACACTCGCAAGTCTGAGTCTGTTTAGTAAACATTATTTATTTGTTCCCTTAACCACAAACATCTAGAAGCTAGGAATGACTGACTTTCTGGGAATGCAGCCCAGCAAGTCTCAGCCTCATTTTCCTGGCCCTCACTCAAAATGGAGTCACTTTGGTTCAAATGACTCTGACACTTTTCTTCTCCTTTTTCCTTCTTTCTTTCCTTCCTTTTCTTTTTTTTAATAAGAAATCAAGAATACTTGATGTTTTATCTAAAACAATACCCATAACTGAGAAGCCAATACAAAAACCTAGGTTTTCTAACTCAAAACTAGGATGTTTTGCTGTCTCTGTTGATAGTCCGCTGATTGTTAATAGGTAATTAACAAACAAGCCTTCCTATGTCCCCCTCAGTTTATTACCATTAGATCATATGCCTACTGTCAATCATATTAATTCACAACTATGCATTTCACTAAACTTACCATAAAAATACACAGGTTTCTTGCTTCCATCAAGTTTTCATTTCTGAAGGGTCCCATGTAATATAAAAGTTATATTAAATACATTTGTATGCTTTTCTCTTGCTAATCTTTTTTTTTTTTTTTTTTTTCTGAGACTGAGTCTTGCTCTGTCAACCAGGCTGGAGTGCAATGGTGCCATCTCGGCTCACCGCAACCTCCGCCTCCAGAGTTCAAGCAATTCTCCTGCCTCAGCCTCCCCAGTAACTGGGACTACAGGCATGCACCACCACGCCCAGCTAATTTTGTATTTTTATTAGAGACAAGGTTTCTCCATGTTGGTCAGACTGATCTCGAACTCCTGACCTCAGGTGATCTGCCCGCCTCGGCCTCCCAAAGTGCTGGGATTACAGGCATGAGCCACTGTGCCTGGCCACATTTCTAAGTTCTTTGCAAGTATAAATTCATTCAATCTTCACCAAAACTCAATGAAGTGTGAGCACTATTATTACCACTGTTTTACAGATTACGACAAGTAATGCAGCCACTTATTGAGTTCTATACACTTGGTAATTTTTTTGTTTTGTTGTTCTATCAATTATTGGGGGAGGGGTGTTGAAATCCATACCTTTAAATCATGTATGCGTCTGTTTCTCCTTTTGGTTCTATCAGTTTTTGCTACACATATTTTGCAATTCTGTTATTTGGTGCATATACATTTAGAATTGCTTGTTTTTCGTATTGGATTGACCCTGTTATCATTATGTAATATCCCTGTCTGTTCCTAGTAATTTTCTTTGCTCTGAAATATACTTATCTGATATATCATCCAAAAGACCACCAGGATGGCTAAATAGTAGAAAGAGAGATTTACTGGCAATACTAATTTGCAAGCCAGGAAGAGATGGTCCCAGAACCTGCCAAAATTACTCTCTCTTAGGGGAGAAGGAGCAGGTTGGTTATTTTTATGCCTCATGGGATATATATCACACAATAGAGTCATACATATTCAACAGGTTTGGGGGGACAGCTATATATATTATAAGGGATGCCAAGTGCATTCACAATGGATAAACACATGTGTAACATACCTCCCATGTTCACTTTGAGGTGGAATTTTAGGTTAAAATGAGGTAGAATTTAGCTCTTTACATCAAAAGGTGAACTATAGGAACAAAGACAGTTTACGTGCTGCCTCCATAAGCTGGCTGAAAATGGCTTAAGGTCTACAGTTACTTGTAAGACTAGAACGTGTGTCAAGCCGATCATCTGTCCAATCAGAGTTGTAGTGGCCTGGACTGTAAATCAGAGTTAGGAGGGCTTCTGATAGCTCCTATAGTTAAGGAATTTAGAAAGTGTGAGTTTTTTGTAGTCTTTGGAATTTAGGAATTTGCCATACCAGCCAAGCTGTGAACGCTCAACCAGTAGGTAACTTTGTTTCCTTAATCTTAGAGTCTGTCTTAGTTGGTATAGGGGCATCTATTTTGGTCTTTCAGATCACAGATTTTAATACAGATACTCTTGCAGTTTGGGACTGATGTCTATATGGCTTATCTTTTTTGCAGTCTTTAATTTCAACCTGCATTATGTTTATATTTGAAGTAAGAGTCTTGTAGACAGTGTAGACTTGGGGCATTCATTGTTATCCACTGGGCCAAACAGTCTGTTTGGGGGTTTTTTGAGACAGAATTTCACTCTTGTTGTCTAGGCTGGAGTGCAGTGGCACAGTCTCAGCTCACTGCAACCTCTGCCTCCTGAGTTCAAGGAATTTTCCTGCCTCAGCCTCCTGAGTAGCTGGGATTACAGCCGTGTGCCACCACGTCCGGCTAATTTTTGTACTTTTAGTAGAGACGGGGTTTCACTATGTTGGTCAGGCTTGTCTCAAACTCCTGACCTCGTGATTCGCCCACCTCGGCCTCCCAAAGTGCTGGGATTACAGGCGTGAGCCCCGGTGCCCAGCCAAACTGTTTTTTTATTGGTGTATTTACACCATACACATTTAATGCAATTATTGATATCTTAGGGCTTAAGTTCATGAAGGGTAGTGTGAGGGCGCCATAGTCTCTTGGTCCACTAAATGTTTGCCAGAAATCCCTGACAAGGCAGATTGGTTAATAGGTGAAAAGGCATACCCAATTATTTAACGTGTCTACGTGGGAGCATTCAGAATTAATTACCTAACTTCCCAATGAGTTACAGATGCTGATATACCATTTTTAGATCACAGAAAGAATTGGAGCTTAGATTCTGGTAAAACAGGTTATGGGAGGCAAAAGAGTTTGGCTTGCAAAGGTGGCCTTGTTATGTAGGTAAAACTTCCCTCAGAAGAATAGATGGTAAATGTTTCTTTTACGATTTTTAAGTGTCAGACTCTCAATCTCTCCTGGATCTGGGGAAAGGTACAGAAAAGGGAGGAGGCATGGCTGCATTAATGGAGATTCTCTACAGATGTAAAATTTTTCCCATTTAAAACAGTTTTGCACGCCCATTTCTGCCTGCTGGCCAAACAGCAGCCATTTCAAAATACATCAAAGAAATATATTTTGTGGTGAAATATTTTGATTTTCTTTAGACTGGTGGCTTTATAAGAAAAGGAAGAGACACCTGAGGTGACACACATACTCTTGCTCTCTCAACATGTTATGATGCAGTAAGAAGGCCCTCACCAGATACTAATGCCATAATGCCATGCCCTTAGCTTCCCAGGTTCTAGAACAGTAGGAAATAAATTTCTTTTCTTTAGAAGTTAGCCAGTCTGTGGTATTCTGTTATAGTATCACAAAATGGAATAAGTAACTATATTATGATCATCTTACATGACTGATCCTTCCTACATCATACACATATACAGGCCACATTTGGAACATTGCTAGAGGTTCCACTGTCCAATAGAAATGTACTACAAATTATATATGTATTTTTAAATTTTTGAATATCTTCAATAGTATATTTTTTTAACTTTTGTAGTCAAAATGTCATTATAACATGTTTTCAATATGCATTCTTATTAGTGAGATGTGTTACATTCTTTCTTCATACTAAGTGATATGGTTTGGATATTTGTCCCTTCTAAATCTCATGTTGAAATGTAATCTGGTTCTTTAAAAGAGCGTGAAACCTCCCCCATCTCTCTCGCTCAGCTCTCACCATATGATATGCCTACTCCCTCTTCACCTTCCACCTAGATTGGACGTTTCCTGAGGCCTTGCCAGTAGCAGATACCTGCACTACACCTCCTGCACAGCCTGCAGAATCATAAGCCAAAAAAAATTACTTTTCTTTATAAATTAGTCAGTCTCAGGGATTCCCTTACAGCAATGCAAGAATGAACTAACACACTAAGTCTATTTCATATTTGCAGCATAGCTCAATCTGAAGTACCCTTTTTCAACTTCACAGTAGCTACTTGTAGCTAGTGGACACTGATTTGGAGAGTGTTCAAGGGTGAATTATATCATGCAATTAACAGAATTTTTTTACTGTTTTTGCAAACCACAAGGCATCAGATTGTCTTGCTTTCTCTACTCCTGGTGTTGGAGTTGTTATTGGGAAACAACTTATTTTCCTCTTATATTTATATGGAATAAATAATCCCCAATATTTCCCTCCCCAATATCTGCCTTTTGTATGTTTTTTAAAGGCAAGTGCCTAAAATTTACTGTTTGAGGCACTTACTGAAAGGATTGCCATCAAGTTGTTTTGCTAATAGCACATGCCAGGCACTTGTTGGTTTGCTTAATTCAAGGTAACTTGGATGACAAGAGTTTTTCTCATCCATGGACCAGCGGCATATAGATTACTGATATTGTGACTGGATGTACTCCTGCTTTCTAGTCTGAGTTTTTGAAGCTACCCTTAATCTTGGTTTCAAATTGTATCTAGCCCTGTACATATCCAGGGCTCTTTCCAAAATGGCCTACGATTTGTTCAGGAAGTTACAATAGCTGTACCTTCTTACCCTTGGTTCCCGACATTTTCTTGGCTTCGAACACATCCAGCATTTTATCGAAGTATTTATCCTTCCTACTTGGCTGGCTTCTTCACTTCCTTTCAGGTCTGAATTCAAATGACATTCTCCTGATGAAACTTTTCCTCCTTATTCCTATTCTTTTTTCTTAACCCCTTTATTTTTCTGCATAGCACTCATCACTTATCTCTACATTTTCACTATGTATTTACCTTATTGTGCACCTCCTACTACAAGACAAGTAGCACCCTAAGGAAACAGGTTGTCTGCTTTTTCACTGCTATGTTCCCTGCACCTAGAACTCTCTCTGGCACTTAGCAGGTTTTCAGTAAATATATGCTGAACTAATGCTGGATATACACCTCCCTCATGAACTCTCTAACTCCTTCTAATTTACAGTGATCAATCTTCTTTTCTATGTGCTTTTGTATGATATATTGCTCAAAATCTTTATTTTGTATGCAGAATGTGCACTGCTATTTAATCTTCAGGTATGTAAGTCCTCCCTTCTCAGAGTATAATCTCTTTAGGGCAGTATCTGAGATAACTTTTTAACATCTTCATCATGAATCTTGCACCTTTTCTAAGAAAATGAGCCAGTGGTTACTGATGTTTACTGCTATTGTTGAGGGAGAAGATCATTATCATTTTGAAAAGGGAGGTTGAATATTGTGAAGGGAAAAATATCACCAGAGTCAGAAGACTTGGGAAAAGGCAAAAAAGAAACTAAAAATCAGCACTTTTAGTTTCCTCACAGTTTCTCTGCATCAAATCCATAGTTCTGTGACACTATTGGCTTAGGAGCAGATTTTTTTTTTGAGACGTAGTTTCACTTTTGCTCAGGCTGGAATGCATTGGTGCCATCTCTGCTCACTGCAACCTCCGTCTCCAGGGTTCAAGCGATTCTCCTGCTTCAGTCTACGGAGTAGCTGGGATTACAGGCTCCCACCACCATGCCCAGCTAATTTTTTGTATTTTTAGTAAAGCCTGGGGTTTCACCATGTTGGCTAGGTTGGTTATGAACTCCTGACCTCAAGTGATCCACCTGCCTCAGCCTCCCAAGTGTTGGGATTACAGGCATGAGCCACCGTGCCCAGCCAGGAGCAGATTTTCTTACACCCATGTCTCTTTTTCCTTCTGCCATCTGTTTCAGTATAAGTAGACCAAAGATACAAGTCGTAGATACCTCAGAAATTCCTGGAATAATTAATCCACCTTCATCTATACCCCATCTGCTCCTATCTCATGGAATATAAAAGGAAAAACAGCAAGATTTCTCCAGGCAATCTCTCTTGATTTTAGGTTCCTCAACGTGAGAGTGAGACAATGGCTGTAATAATACTGTTCGGGCCAAGGAAAAGCTTCCCCTTTGCCCTCCCAAGGTTTACTGAAAATTACTGGCAAAACACAGATTAATTGGAGAAAAGGCATATATATTTATTTCATCACAATTTTACTGGAGATTTTAGAATGAAGACTGAAAGATAAAGGGGAAATTGCCCATTTTCATGCTTAGGTTCAACAATATAAACAGCTGTATAGGGTACATCAGATGCTAACAGACTGAGTAGGGAAGTCCCGCGAGGCTTGTGTGTCAAGATTCTTCTTGACCTCTCAGTGCAGCGTTCTTTCCTTCTGGTTATGGGACAAGACCCTCATTTAGAATGAGGGGGTCTTATGACCTACGGGCAAACAAGGTCGGTTAGAGTAATATTTTTAAGTTTTATGGCTGGCTCTGGGGAAAAGGCGTTCTGGTTTGTATAGCCTACCTTGAGGAGGAATTCTGGATTCTATGGCTAGCCTTTGGGGAGAATGGGACTTAGAGACAGGAAAGCGGAAGAAGGTCAGAGAAACACTTTTATGATAATAATCCCATTTTGAGTACTTCTGTGTTATGGAATGTTTGTTCTCTCATTTCCTGAAAGATTCCAGAGACTCCTCATTCAGTGTTATGAAAAAGTTCAGGAAATGCAACTCAAAAGTATGCCACTTTGTTATGCTGATTTCTTTGAACTGAGGGCACCTAGGAAACAGTAAATTCAGGGAGGAGCTTTCTCTGAACTCCTGTTATCAAAAATTTCAAAATTAAAAAAAAATTCAAAAGGAATTTAGTTAAGATTCACTTCCCTGGGGAATCTCATAAACCAGAGAAGATTAACTGTATCACAGGAGAGGAGACTGGCGGTTAACACCATCTAAACAGACTTTGTCACAGCTGTCACCTATTCTTTGAAACACCCATTTATTTTTCTCCCGAATCATATACTCTCCCCTAAGTTGCTTACATCCCCTTCTCTTTCCCTTATGAATCAGAGAGCTTATAAGCTTCCACAGCTGGGATTTGAGGTATTCCCTTTTCTTCCCTCCCCCACACCCAACCTTTTTTTTCTTTGAGACAGTCTCCTGGCTCTGTCGCCCACGCTGGAGTGTGGTGGCTCTAACTGAACTCACTGCAACCTCCGCCTCTCCGGTTCAAGCGATCCTCCCACCTCAGTTTCTCGGGTAACTGTAACTACAAGCGTGCACTAACTACCAAGCCGGGTTTTTTTCTTTTTTTCCCCCTTCTTTTTTTGGTATTTTACTGGAGACAGGGTTTCTCCATGTTGTCCACGCTGGTCTCGAATGCCTGGCCCGCCCTTCTCGGCCTCCCAAAGTGCTGGGATTACAGGAATGAGCCACTGTGCCCAGTTTGAAGGACCTCTTAAATATCTCTTTAGAAATTGGTCGGAGTACACTCCTTTCCAAAACCATGAGTCACAATCCCGGAAAAGCACTAGCGGCTAAAAGTCAAAATAACCAGAACAAAACCTCCACTCATGGTTAAAAAAGGTATTTTGACAAAATCCTAATTGGGTCAATTATTGTTAGCATTCAAGTCGAAGGCTCCTCAAGCCATACTGGGGTTTGGGTCAAACATAAACCTTACACCAGATGGAAGGATTACATGCAAATGAAGGATGAAGATTCTGATTTCCCATTGGGTATTTGACATTAGCCAATGGGAGAATTCCCCACAGCCTACCTCCAGTCAGTATAAATACTTCTCTGCCTTCCCTCTTAACATAGTCTCGTTACATTTTCTTGTGGGTCTTTTTTTCTTGTACCTGAACTAGCTATGTCTGGTCGCGGCAAACAAGGCGGCAAAGCCCGCGCCAAGGCTAAGACTCGTTCTTCTCGTGCAGGTCTGCAGTTCCCTGTGGGCCGGGTGCACCGCTTGCTCCGCAAAGGCAACTACTCCGAGCGCGTGGGGGCTGGCGCGCCGGTGTATCTGGCGGCGGTGCTTGAGTACCTGACCGCCGAGATCCTGGAGCTGGCGGGCAATGCGGCCCGCGACAACAAGAAGACCCGTATCATCCCGCGCCACCTGCAGTTAGCCATCCGCAACGACGAGGAGCTTAATAAGCTCTTGGGGCGTGTGACCATCGCTCAGGGCGGCGTTCTGCCTAATATTCAGGCGGTACTGCTGCCTAAGAAGACTGAGAGTCATCATAAGGCCAAGGGAAAGTGAAGTGTTAACGCTTCATACACTGCTCTGTTTTTCTGTCAGACAAAATCAGCCTAACAACAAAGGCTCTTTTCAGAGCCACCTACGACTTCCGTTAAATGAGCTGTTGTGCTTTGTATTATGCAGCCCACACAGATGTTTTGCGGTGTTTTTGATGATTTTCGTGTGGCACTTTTAGTAATTTGTCCTGCAGAAATCTAGATCCATGGAAACCTTTTCAAAAACTCTAGATACGTGGGAGAAATGCCATGCAGCACAAAAAACACTTTTACAGGCAGGGGTGATCCTCGCTAAGTTTCACATACAGCAGTTACATTTTGGAGGAAGGAAATTATACCCATGGGTGCACTCCTTAAGTATTTTTAATGGAAGTGTTAAGCAAAACCCGCATACCCCACATGGTAAAACAGTTTGAAAATGTCACACCATTGGCTCTAGCAATTGATGGCATACACAATTGAGAGCGTACACATTACCACTGAACATTTCAGCATGTGTTTCCCCAAATAAGGAGCTTTTTTCCAGTTTGGGGGATGTTTTGCTTTGTTTTGAGGTGGAGTCTCCCTCTGTCGGCCAAGCTGGAGTGCAGTGGGGTGATAATAGCTCACTGTAACCTCGAACTCGGGCACAAGCGATCCTCTTGACAGCCGAGTAGCTGGGATTACAGGCGGGAGCAGCCACACCCGGCTAAGGGCATTTTGTTAATTGCCCACACTACTCATGCCACACCCAGAAAAATATCATTTTAAATAAATAACACATGCAAATTTCCCTAATCGCCTCCAATATTCCTTAATTTCTTTTTTATATTTTAACTAGAAACAATTGGAGGTTTCCGTGTTGCTTTGTGTGGTTGTAAATTTTAAGACTAGGAAGCTTTTCCAGTACAAGACTTGCCATAGTGTAATAGCAGGTAAGGCGTTAAGAAAATGACGTCAGAGTAGCTACCGTAATGAACAGGAGCCTCTCTTAATCTTCAAACAGGCACAGAGATGGACCAATCCAAGAAGGGCGAGGGGATTTTTGAATTTTCTTGCGTCCAATAGTTGGTGGTCTGACTCTATAAAAGAAGAGTAACTCTTCCTTTTCCTTCACAAACGTCTCTTGAGGCAAGCTTTATCTGCTTATTGCCATGGCTCGTACTAAACAGACTGCTCGCAAGTCCACGGGCGGCAAAGCGCCACGCAAGCAGTTGGCTACCAAGGCTGCTCGCAAGAGCGCGCCGGCCACCGGCGGCGTGAAAAAGCCTCACCGTTACCGCCCGGGCACTGTGGCGCTGCGGGAGATCCGTCGCTACCAGAAGTCGACCGAGCTGCTGATCCGGAAGCTGCCGTTCCAGCGCCTAGTGCGAGAAATCGCCCAGGACTTCAAGACCGACCTTCGCTTCCAGAGCTCAGCGGTGATGGCACTGCAAGAGGCTTGCGAGGCCTACTTGGTAGGGCTCTTTGAGGACACAAACCTTTGCGCCATTCATGCCAAGCGGGTGACTATTATGCCCAAGGATATACAGCTTGCTCGCCGCATTCGCGGAGAGAGAGCGTAAACCTAGTTACGTTTTGATCAGTCTTAAAACCCAAAGGCTCTTTTCAGAGCCACCGAATTATTCCAACGAAAGTAGCTGTGATAACTACGTTTTTGTTAATGATCTTGACAACACCAAACTAATTAAGGATCCCCAGAAAGCATTAGACTATGCTCTTAAGTTCTTTAACAGAAATGTAGTTTAGCCAGTTCTGCAGTGTAGACTATTTGAGCTTCTTACGTGTTATTTGGGGAGGAGAAGCTGTATAAGTCCACCTGTCCATCATTCAGGCCTCTAGCTTGCTATGATTGGCATTTTTTAAAACTTCCTAAGGCTAAGAATATAAGGGAAGAACCAGGCAAGTGGTTAACTGGCACTTCCTAGGCTCTTTTGTGAAGCTTTGAAAAGATTGAAAAGTTGTGTCTTGCGACTTCCAATGCCTTCCTCAAAATGCTTAGAAGAATTTTCTCAGCTCAATACATAGCCTCCTAGGTTTTCTCATATGTGTGTATATATATTTTTTAATTCATTTGGCTGTCCACATTAACCTGAAAGTTACTCTGGTGCAAAATGTGAGGCAGGGATCTAACTGGCTCTCATTTTATCCATAGCTAGCTACCAACTTTTCATCTGTCAATCTGTCGACCAAGCATAATTTTATCCCTTATATATTAATTATTTTATATGTGTAGCTTTGCTTGTAAATAGTCTAGCTGGTTGCATTGCTTTCTCTCCTCTAGGACTATGCACAATGACATGCCACATTTGTTTTCCCACTACTTGTTGCCTGTAGTTATCTATTAAAATCTAGAATTTACAAATTTTAACCATTTTCTTTCTGTTGATCTTGCTTTTCGGTTTTCTGGAGGTTGGGGGTTGAATACTGAAAGAAAACTTATAGGGATGGGAATACTGAATGTAAACAAAAGTAATGTTTAAAATTTAATTTGAATATTTTATATGATTGTAGTTTTTTTATCATACAGCTTTTAGATCACATTTTACAAACTAACTTTATAACAACCACAGATTGTCGAACATTACAACTACTAATTCCAAAGACCTTGCCTCACATTCTTTTTTACAATAAATATTTTTTACACCTAACATTCTTTCTTGGCCTACATCTAGAATGTAAATTGATGTACCATACTAAAATCACCTGACCAACTGTCAACAACAACAAACCACACACACAAAAGATTAAATTTGAATTGCATTGTTTACTTAAATTCACTTGTGTTCCAGCTTTTAATAAAGCAGTGTTTGGTTTACAAAGTAATATTTGCATTTTAAAAATTATGAAAATGAATATGTCTGTGTGTTTTATATTTCGTTTTTCTTGACTCTTATACAAGCGACTCTACCTGGCATAGGCATTTGTTATCCATAGATAGAGTATGTTAGAGATGCCAATGGACTTGGTCTATGCCAAGGTGACTACCCCCAAGCTCTGGGCCCAGCTGAAGGTATTTTGTTTTTTCCAGTTACAGGTGTGCTGGATCTGATGTACAGTGCTTGACTTTTTATATTTTCTTTATATGTAGGAAAAAAAGGTGTTGGAGGTACGGGGTCTGACCAATAGCATAAAATAATAAAGTGATATTACTGTCTGAGGATCAGATGGACTGGGGGTGGTAGCTCAGTCCAGCTGTTCGCTCCCTCATTTACATTCTTTGCCCCCTCCTCAACAGAACAAGGATTCTGCTGTAACTCTTCATTTACAGTTGATACTTAAAGAATGGGCCGGGCGCGGCAGCTCACGCCTGTAATCCCAGCACTTTGGGAGGCCGAGGCGGGCAGATTACGAGGTGAGGAGATCGAGACCATCTTGGCTAACACGATGAAACCCCGTCTCTACTAAAAATATAAAAAATTAGCCGGGCGTGGTGGTGGGCGCCTGTAGTACCAGCTACTCGGGAGGCTGCGGCAGGAGAATGGCGTGAACCCAGGAGGCGGAGCTTGTAGTAGTGAGTCGAGATCACGCCATTGCACTCCAGCCTGGGCGACAGAGCCAGACTCCGTCTCAAAAGAAAAAAAAAAATGGATGAAATCCTCATTTGTGAAAGAAAATTTATTGAGCATTTTGTATTCGTGAGTAGTGCAAACATTTTAATATCAGTATATTAATAATCTATTGTTTTTTATTAGAGGAGTAATTAAGGTGAGATTGGAGACAAAAAGTGGGTGTTGTTTGCAGAATATAACATCCAAAAATAGACCACGGTGGGATCAGGATTCTTTTGAGCTAAAGGCACTTCAAAAACAGCAATTCAAGAAGAGAATTCTTCTAACCCTTTCTTTCTGAAAACAGGAAATAAAACTTCCAATGTGAAAAATGCTCTCCTTTTACCAGGAGAAAAGATATTTTTTCAGCAGAGTCATAGATGAGATAATTTTGCACAAACACAGCAGAGAGTCATAGCCAAGAGGCTTCTATACACAAACAAACCTTGTTAAAATAATCCTATTTTCCTTTAATCTCCCCATATGGTTCACTTTCTCACAATTGCCTCTGTTTAATATGAAAGCATTTAGTTTTTGCCATTTCTTTGGGTCTTCACTTTCTTATGAGGGTTCTCCTGTCCCATAAAATTTACATTACATACATTTGTATGCTTTCGTTCTGCTAATCTGTTTTATGGCAAATTAAATATCAGGTCCAGTTGGAGACCCTAACAAAGTAGAGGTAAAATTTTGCCTCCCTACAACATTTTGTGTGCATTAACTGTTGATTGTTCCCAGTTGTTCAGTTTGTCAGGCCTCTGAGCCCAAGCTAAACCATCATATCCCCTGTGGCCTCCACTTATACTCCAGATGGCCTGAAGTAACTGAAAGAAGTGAAAATGGCCTGTTCCTGCCTTAACTGATGACATTACCTTGTGAAATTCCTTCTTTTGGCTCATCCTAACTCAAAAGCTCCCCACTGAGCACCTTGTGACCCCACCCCTGCCAGCCAGAAAACAACCCCCTTTGACTGTAATTTTCCACTACCTACCCAAATTTTGTAAAACGGCCGCACCCCATCCCCCTTTGCTGACTCTCTTTTCGGACTCAGCCTGCCTGCACCCAGGTGAAATAAACAGCCTTGTTGGTCACACAAACCCTGTTCGGTGGTCTCTTCACAGCGACGCGCCTGAAACAGTTAAACAGGGTTTTTCCTGCCCAGTCACCACAAAGTGATGTTATGCTGCAGGCTGAAGTTTACAGCTAATGCTGTTTGTTTCACGGGTCCGTGTGAAGAAATCACCAAATAGGCTTTGTGTGAGCAACATGGCTGTTTATTTCACCTGGGTGTAGGTGGGCTGAGTCCGAAAAAGGAGTCACCAAAGGTGGTGGGATTATCATGAGTTCTTATAGGTTTTGGGATTAGTGGTGGAGGTAAGAGCAATGTTTTGGAGGCAGGGGATGGATCTCACAAAGTACATTCTCAAGGGTGGGGAGAATTGCAAAGAAACTTCTTAAGGAGACTATAAAGTACATAGATCCGTTAAGGTGGGGCAGAAACAAATCACAATGGTGGAATGTCATCAGTTAAGCTATTTTCACTTCTGTGGATCTTCAGTTGCTTCAGGTCATCTGAATGTATACGTGCAGGTCGCTGGGGATATGGTGGCTTAGCTTGGGCTCAGAGGCCTGACACTGTTGAAGCCTAAAAATCAGTTTTGGTTTGTTAGATTTGGGTGAAAAGGCAAAGATTCTCAGACAAAGAAGTCAAGTTCGGGGTGCATTTTCATACTTAAAATTTAGCAGTAGCCCTTCCAGTTTTCCAACAGAAGTGATTTACGAATGTTTTCAGGAAATTTAAAACAACAGTGAGAAGCGTGTATGGAGATTTGAACTACACTCCAGGATTGGCTATAGGAAAGCACAAAGGCTGCTATGATTATGCACCTTGGAAAAGAGAACAAAGGAAAATTTTCAGACAGTTTTAACATGTCACACATGAAAAGCAAAAAAATCTGTCAACACTTTGTACGTTATTACAGGCTATGATTTTTAAAAAAAAATCCTTACTAATACACACATAGTTGCTGCTAGCGATATAGTGTTGGGAGTGAAAACCCAAAAATGAGTTCAGGACAATATCCCAACTCTGGGCAGATTTTTAAAGTAGTAATATCTAAACTTAAGCCATATTATGTAGTATTTATTTCTTTTCCACAGTCTCTGTTCTCATGCCTCGTTCACATCAGCTAATTAAAAGTTCCCTGAGTATCATCATAACCCAATTTACAGAAGAAGGCATGTTTGCAATGTAACATAGCTAACAATCACCCTCTTCTGAATGAGACGGTACAATGTGAAGGACAGCAAAACTCCACCTCCATCTTCTTAGGGCTCTGGCTGGACCAGCAAATTAAATTAATATAAAACGGATTAACAGGAGAAAGGTATATGCATTTATTTAACACAGGTTTTACGTGACACAGGTGCTCTCATAAGGAAATGAAGGCCCAAAAAAGCAGTTACTTATATAATGAATTGGACAAATAGTAAAAGTGTAAAAATGCGCTAAAGCAAAGGCTAGAATATGTAATTGGGTAGAAAAGCAACCAGCAAGTGCTAGTGCAAGGTTTGTACAGAATTCTCTTGGCTTTAGCCTCCCATCCTTGAGAAGAATGTTGCTTTTTTTAAAGTACAGTGAGAACATCTTTCATATGAGAATCTCAGCTACTGCTTCTAAGAAACAGGTCAGATTTCAAGAAAACAGGAGGCCAGAGTGATCTTTTCACACCTGCTCTTTTAAGTACCTTTAAATAGTCAATATGTCTTCAGGCACTTGAAAGACTTAAAAAGGCTACCACTCTGGCATATTAATGAAAGCCCTTAATATAAGCCCTTATTAAAATTCTCAGTCGAGGGTATAGCTTCAGATTCAAATAGTAGTGTCGTAAACGGGAGTGAAAAACTGAAGGGATTAAAAAGTGAAACTATTGTGTTGTCTCTCACAGCCCTTAGGTCACTGCCCCACGAGGGGCGGAGCAAAGGGTGAGGCAGCAACGCCTCCTTATCCTCGCTCCCGCTTTCAGTTCTCAATAAGGTCCGATGTTCGTGTATAAATTCTCGTAGCCTGCTTTGTTTCTGTACTCCTCTCTCTTCAAATCTACGTGACTATGTCTGGTCGTGGCAAAGGCGGTAAAGGTTTGGGTAAGGGAGGTGCTAAGCGTCACCGGAAAGTACTGCGGGATAATATCCAAGGCATTACCAAGCCGGCTATTCGGCGCCTTGCTAGACGTGGTGGGGTTAAACGAATCTCTGGTTTGATTTACGAGGAGACCCGAGGTGTTCTCAAGGTTTTTCTGGAGAATGTGATCCGGGACGCGGTGACCTATACGGAGCACGCCAAGCGCAAGACTGTCACTGCCATGGATGTGGTTTACGCGCTTAAGCGCCAAGGACGCACTCTATACGGTTTCGGCGGTTAATATTTTAGTTTTCCTTCCAATGGCCCTTTTCAGGGCCGCCCACTCCCTCTCAGAAAGAGCTGTGATCGTATCCTTTCGAAAAATATCTCAGTAGCTTTACTCAGCTACTTTGCCTAGTATGAACAACTTCTACAGGCCGGTTGGGAGAGACCAGGTTCTTAGGTCTGAGCGGCTGCTAAAGCAGAAGTCAGCTGAGCAAACGCGGTCTCGGGGATAAGCGGGCTATGAACTTTAATGCTATGGTTTTGACTCAAAGCAACACTGCAGCGCGAGTCCGATAAATGAGTTATTCAGCTTTTTTTTAAAAACAAATTGCATTATTTGTACGGGAGTCTAAGATACCAGCCGGCTGCGAGTGATTAGGTGGATTAAAATAGATGTCAGGTGTTTCCCAGGCGTATCTGACTTAAGCAACGTCAGCAAGATCTGTACTTTTAGCCTCCCTGGTAACACCTGCCCGCAACCGCACCCCTTCCGGTAGCGCCAGAAGCCTTTACTTCCATTTTTAGTTGAGCTTGGCGTCGTGCTGAGTGACGTCACCTACCCTTTCCCCCGAGTAAGACTGGCAGTTAAAGCTGCTTTGCTATTTTCAGTCCTCAGGCTGGAGGCTATCCTAGGCAGGCTGCCTACGCAGTTTGTAAATTCCCACTTAGTAGACTAAGGGAATCTGTTTTATAAATAAGGACTCACATTTCCTCTGACTCCGAGGTCCGTGGCAGTAGCTATAAAATGGAAGCGGCTTCTGATAAAGGATTCTTCCATGACTCTTGCATAATATTCACTGTACCTGTCAACCCAACAGTCTTCTATTCCTGCCTTAAATTGTAAATTCCAAAACTAATTTTTTTAATTGTGCAAGTTTCAAACTGTACTACCTAGGAAATGTTTCAAAGTTAGGTGACCAAATTTAGAAGTCAGCCAAATATTCAGCATCTTTGATTTAATAACATACATAGAGGGCTACTTCAGCAAAAAAACAACTTTGTTGTCTGCTTACTTTGCTAACAAGCCTCTCCCCACAGGAGGACATAGTGAATAGATAGTTGAGTAAGTGAGTTCGGGTGAGAGGTCTGAGCTGGAGATAAAAATGTGGGAGACATCAGCAGATAAATGCTGAGACCGGATGAGACGGCTAAAAACTGAAACATAATGTAGTACAGCATTGTTTGCAGTAGTAAATGAGTGGGAACTGTAAAGTTTTCATCAGAAGGGACTAGAGTGTGATCTGTATATCCATAAAAGAGAGTACCTCTACATAGCTCTACTAAAGAATGAGAAAACTGTACTCCACTACATACTCTGGTGTAGTCTGGCTCAGTTCTTGGACTCCTTTTCTCGGCTAACTCAACTAGCCTCACCACTTACAAGCTCTGTGTTCTGTGAAATAGTTTATGTTCAACAGAACACCAAGGCCTAGCTGTAAGTGCCACGTTAACTTCTAGCAATGCCAAAGCCTGTGATGGTGGCAGCTTCTGGCTGTTTCTTATTCCCAGGATGCCTAACCACCTCTCCAAATTCTATCAGTTTGCTTCCACCCACTTCAATCTTCAGAACGAAACATAGAGCTTAAGAAAAATAGGCCCGGCACGGTGGCTCACGCCTGTAATTCCAGTACTTTGGAAAGCCGAGGTGGGTGGATCACCTGAAGTCAGGGGTTCGAGACCAGCCTGGCCAACAATGTGAAACCCCGTCTCTACTTTAAAAAAAAAAAAAAAAAATTAGCTCGGCATGGTTGCGAGCGACTGTAATCCCAGCTATCTGGGAGGGCGAGACAGGAGAATAGCTTGAACCCTGGAGGCAGAGGTTGCAGTGAGCTGAGATCGTGCTATTACACTTAGGACTGGTAGACAAGAATGAAACTGTGTCTCTAAATAAATGTTTGCAATTATAAACCATCTCCCTGACCTTAAATCTCTAGACTCATATACAACTGCATATTTGATGTATCTATTTGAATATCTAATGGGCATCTCAAACTTGTCCAAAATAAATATGTTTACACATAAACCCCAAGTCTGTTCTTCCTCTGATATTTGTCACATCAATCAATAGAACTCCATTCTTCAAGCAGCTTGGGCCAGGAATTGTGCAATCTTGTTTGTTCTGAGCTTCTTAAAACTTTCATCCAATGCAGTCAGCTCTGTTGAAAATCAATCAGAATACCTTTCATTGTTTCCTCTGCTGCTTCTCTAGGAGCAAGCTGCCATGGCGGTTTGTCTGAACTACCACAGTGAGCCCTAACTGGTCTTTGTTTTCACTTTTAATCCCCCTATCATACAATTTTTTCTCTATCCAGCAACAACAGTGATCCTTTTTAAAGGTATTATGTCCACTGTCTGCTGAAAACATTCCAGTGGCTCTCCATCACCTTCATAATAAAATCCAGCATCCTTATCATAGCCTACAAGTAAGATGACCAATCATTACAGTTTGCCTGACTCTCAGGGGTTTCTCAGGGTGTAGGACTTTCAATGCTGAAACTTAGAAAGTCCCAAGCAAACTAGGATGAGTTTCTCAACCTACTTAGGAGTCCCTGCTAGATCTGTACTCTGGCTACCCTCTGACCTCATTCTCTTCCCAATTCTTTCTCTTCACTGACCTCCTAGCTGTTTCTGGAATGGACCAAGCATTTCCAGCATCAGCACCTTTATATTTATTGTTTCTCCCTAGAAGGATCTTATCCTGGATATCTGAATAGCTCTAGATCTCATCTCATTCAAGCCTCTCCTCAAATACCAACCTTAAGAAAGAGACCTCCCATAATCATCCTTTGTAAAATAATACGCTTCTCTGCTCATTTAGCATATGGTATATAGCTGACTATCCTCAATAGCATATATATATATATAAAATTTCCCCACCTGTAACTATATATGTAACAATATATTTAACAAACAGAACAGGGCTGACACTTAACAGTTTATAGAGGTTTGTTGAATGAATGCATGCTTGAATCTTCTATGTAAGTCTCCAGGCTCCCCACTAGCCCACTAGAATGCTAACACAATCAATTCCCCATCTCTCATTCCTTGACCTGCCACTGCCTGAAGCAATCAGTGTGCAGTTTCTCTTTAGAAAATCTGGGGGGTTAGTCTAGGGGCTGCAAATTAAGCAACATCTTCATTCTGAACAAGGACTGCATGAGTGTTAGGATTGAAGAAGGCCCAAGGTGGTGGCAAGTATGCCTAAGATGAGTATGACCTATCAGCAATGCTATGAGTTAAAAAGGCCAGGCAAAACATAACAGGAGCTAGTCAAGGCTATTGTTACAGCGACTATAGCTCCCATATGGGTAATCTATATCCACACACCCCTCTACATTGACTCTGAAATTCAGGAACGGGAATTAAAATTTGCTAACTTATGTACCCCAATGTCTACAACAATATCTGGCATACGAGATCAATAAATATCTTTAAAATACCAGCTAAGAAAGGCATAAAATGACCCACACTCCATACTAGGCTCATTTTTGCTCCTCTGATTCCAGGATGCAGCTATGAATTCTCTCCATTGTCAGTTTTAAATTAAACGAAGCTGGGTACTTGTTTTAAATTAAGCCAAGCTGGGTACTCAAGAAATCCTGGATGAAAACTGTCAGGTGGAAAACAGGACCTCAAAATAAAGAGGAATCCATCACTGAAGCTAACATAGTGAGGCTGAAATCAGTCCTCTATAACAATGGTACGGAAAAGAGCACAATGAGAGGCATTTGTGAATATTTACTCAGACGAGAGTAAGATATTTCCCTATTAGCTAATCTCAAGTTCACATCTGTTTTCCAGCTGAGTTCTGAAGCTAGATGTACTACCGGAACACGTAAGTGCCTCAGGAACATCCTTTAAAACTGTGGCTACAATGACTTGACTGGACAAACCCCAGGCTTAGCACAGGTTTAGCACAGGTGGCCCTTCACAGACCAACATTGCCTATGCTACCAACCTCATGTCCTGCCACCCTGCCTGCATCATTTCTCTCTCTGCATATATAAAAATATGTAAATGTATGTATATAAAGAAATCAGCTTTATTGATATTTAACATACCATAAAATTTGCCCACTTTAGCTACAATTCAATGAATTTTACCATGTTTACTTAGTTGTACAACCATCATCACAATTTAATTTCAGAATATTTCTATCACCCAAATTTCAATTTCTACGTAAAGGGGTAAAAAAAAGGCTAACTGCTGAAGGCCGGGTAACACTGAAAAAAGTGACTTTTCTCTCTAAAACAGAGTTTTAATCGCCCCTGAATTTAGTGTCCTGGGTATTCCAGGAGTCTAACTGGGGTTTCAATTTTCAGGATCTTTTAAATCGAGGCAAAGTGTATTGGTGGCGATAGTGTATTGCTCTCAGTACATGATTGAGGGATACTTAAAAGTCTCTGTGATTTTATTTCCTAATCGCTAAAAAAATATATATTTTTTTTACTAAAACAGAGTTTTGTCCTTTCTCAATAAGCTTTTTAGCTTCCCCTCCGACTCTCTGGCTTGCCTCAGGAAACATTAGCTTATCAGTTCTGATTGGTTGACAGCTACGAATGGCGCTCACTGATTGGGCAGCGCTTCTCTTTGTCCCTTGGAAACTAACACAAATTTTTAACTCAATGTTTTTTCCCACTCACTCTTCAGAGTTGGAATATCTTTGTTCCCCTACCCATATCTAGTGAGTGGAGGGCAAACTTGCAGTTCCAGTAATCTTTCCTTTCTAGGATGTCAGCTCATTATCATTCATGTTAATTATACATTGAGCTTCTTGGCTTAATGGATACAGCTCTTCTTTTGTTCAGTTGGGCGGCCCTGAGAAGGGCCTTTGGTTCAGAAATGCAAGCTGTGGAGAAAGCAGCAACCTTAGCCGCCAAAGCCATAAAGGGTGCGTCCCTGGCGCTTGAGCGCGTAGACCACGTCCATAGCAGTGACCGTCTTGCGCTTGGCGTGCTCCGTATAGGTGACAGCGTCACGGATCACGTTCTCCAAGAACACCTTGAGCACCCCGCGAGTCTCCTCGTAGATCAGACCAGAGATCCTCTTGACACCGCCACGCCGGGCCAGACGCCGGATGGCCGGCTTGGTGATGCCCTGGATGTTGTCGCGCAACACCTTGCGGTGGCGCTTGGCACCCCCCTTACCCAAACCCTTCCCGCCCTTACCACGTCCAGACATGACTTCGTAAGAAGTGAACCAAGAGCAAGTGACAGAGAATAGGGGAACCGATCTTTATATATCTACGTTACCCCTTCCCCCAACCCCAGCGCACATAGAATGAAAGCGCGCAGGCGGGAAACGTGACGCCTACAGTCCCCTCCCTCAACCCCTCCTCCAAGCCCCAGGAAGTGGCGGGAGCAGCGGTTGGGGAGGGTGGGGAGACGGGGTGGGACCAAGCTGGCTTGACCAATGGTTTTATTTTCTTAACAGAGCTACAGGCTTTGAGGAACTGGGTTAAGAAATAAAAACCCATTCAGACTCCAGAACTATTTTAAGTCGAATGTTTTTCTTTTTTTTTGAGACTGAGTCTCGCTGTCGCCCAGGCTGGAGTACATAACCGCGATCTCGACTCACTGAAACCTGTGCCTCCCAGGTTCAAGCGATTCTCCTGCCTCAGCCTCCCGAGTGTAGTTGGGATTACAGGCGCTCGCCATCACGCCCATCGTGTTATTTTATTTTTCGTAGAGACTGGGTTCGGCCATATTGGCCAGGCTGATCCCAAACTCCTGACCTCTGGTGATCCGCCCGCCTCAGCCTCCCAAAGTGCTTGAATCACAGGCGCGTCACAGTAAGCAGCCAAAATCGAATGGTTTTGAAGCCTTCAGTGACAAATATTAAAACGAAAAGTGTTCCCAATACATTCCCTTTCGTCTATAGATTGGCTTCTTACAGCTACTTTACTTGAAAAGGTGGTGGCTCTGAAAAGAGCCTTTGATTGGACCGTCAGAGCTGCCGGAGTAATCACGCCCGCTCTCCGCGGATGCGGCGAGCGAGCTGGATGTCCTTGGGCATGATAGTGACGCGCTTGGCATGGATGGCGCACAGGTTAGTGTCCTCAAACAGCCCAACTAAGTAGGCCTCGCACGCCTCCTGCAGAGCCATCACAGCAGAGCTCTGGAAACGCAGGTCTGTTTTAAAGTCCTGCGCAATCTCGCGCACCAGGCGCTGGAAAGGTAGTTTGCGAATCAGCAGCTCAGTGGATTTCTGATAACGGCGGATCTCGCGCAGAGCCACAGTGCCGGGCCGGTAGCGGTGGGGCTTTTTCACACCGCCGGTGGCCGGGGCACTCTTGCGGGCTGCTTTAGTAGCCAACTGTTTGCGTGGCGCTTTGCCACCAGTAGACTTCCGAGCAGTTTGCTTAGTACGAGCCATGACAAGAAAACAACACAACGTAATATCCAACACTAGCGCAAATACGTCCTCGAGCTTCTCTGCTATTTATAGTAAGTAAAGTACAGTGATTGGATGATAAAAGACGCTAAATATGACGTTACAAGCTCTGGTTGGCCTATCTTTAAGCCATCAACAATCGTGCAGTTTCACCGGCTACTATATTCTATTCCAACCCTACAGATTATTATTTTTAAAGTGGTATTATTATTATTATTATTTTATTTCACTTTTGCTTTGTTCCCCAAGCTGGCTTTAACTTGGGCTCAAAGGATCTTCCCGCCTCAGCGTCCGGAGTAGCTGGGATTACAGGGGAGCGCCACTACGCCGGCTTGTACTTTAATTTTTTCATCTGTTGTCCTCTTATACATCTGGTTTTCATAACGTGAAGGCTGTGTTTATTTTCCATAAAACAAGGCATTGATTCCAAAGGTATAATTCTCCAATTCTGTATAACCTTCAGCTCTTTAGGGGGGGGAAAAAAAAAGAGGGAATCCTCCTCTCCGGAAATGTAGCCTTTACGGGAATTTCTGAAACCTTTCACAAGAATTGCATTCCTTTGTAATACTTTAATTGACTTAGTAGCGACATTGAAATCTACAAAGCATCTCAAACATAGTAGGATTACACTATTCCTCATAGAAACATTTTCTATGAGACGTCTTTTTCTTGATTATGCTCTTTGAATCCTAAACTTGCAGTGTTCTGCAGCTTTTTTGTTTTCTAAGCCTAGGTGTACTCTGCCAGTCAATAAATGGCGTTTCTCCAGCACTGCCGCCAGGTACTACTAGCTGGGAATTGTTGCTCTTGCGGAGCAGGAGGTGGACTTGGCCCAAGAGAAACTGGATGGTAGTCCGCAAGGAACATAATTTAGCACTGCCAAGAGCTAATGCAATTATTTTAAAAGTCTCAAAACACTAAAAGTGGATTGTGACCTTTTAAATTCACAGGAGACAGGCCACATTCTATCTTTTGATTGGTTTAGGCTATTTTCTTGAACAGCCATTTAGAAAGCAGATCTATCATCCTTTATTTGCATGGAGCGTTCCCATTTTATTTGAAGCCAGTTTAACCCAATGGAAACAAGGGAGGCAGAACCCATTATTTAAAGTGGAAGCTCCTGAATCAGATAATTCGGAGTATTTCCTTTTTAAAAGTTGCGTTTTTTTCAGATACCTCGCTTATTACATTAAGAAAGGTTTATATCTTTCATAAAGGGTTTACTTACAAAAACCTTCCAATTTTGTATACCTGTGTTTCATAACTGACTAGCCGTCAAACCAAGATGTATAGTTTCCAACTGTTATTTTCCAAATTTTAAGAAATTACGTGAAATATTTGAATGTGTGGCTTCTCAATAAAATGGACGTAGGAAGCACTGGTAAAGAAGATGGGTACAATAGTTATATGGGACCACTACATTATTTGGTTGGCACGTTGTTTGAAGAAAAAGGGGAAAAGCTCAGGTTACTTGCACAGTTCAGACTTATTTGAAAACTACAACAGCACGAACGGAAATAAGACCACATTCCCTCACTCTCCGCTGTGCTAGGGGGTTATCCAGAATAGGATTGTAGAAGTGGATGTCGATTTAACAGTTTTTTGTTCTGCCGTTAGCTGAGTCTCTGATTGGCAATGTGAGATCGTTTTAGCTTATTGATAATTTGAAATGCTCTTAACAGCCACAAACAAGCTAAAGAGAGGTTACCATAAAATCTTATCCCCAGGGTGTGCTTACACTTATCGTTTGTTTTCACACTAAGGAGACTTAACTCCCCAGCAGAATGCCTGTCGGGGAACCGGTTTCTTGGACCCAGCAGCCTTTCGCAGGTTTGTGAGGCCCATAAATCTTTGCTGAATAAAAGAATGACTTGACCATGTCATGGTGCGCTGATTGCATGTGCTGACATGGAACACAGGTTGTAAACCTTAACACCCATTTGGGGCATGTTGTATGGATGAAAACGGCATTGGAAATTCCTGAAGTGCATCCCACATTGGACTGTGGAAGTAAGTTGCAAGTGCAAACGTTTCTACACTTGCAGTTTGAGTATTAATTGCAGCGTTAGTGAATTCTGGTGTTGTGTACGATTCATTCTTCTTTGATGTGAAAGGTATCCGCGAGACACATCGCTCTAAAACATTGCCAGAAAATGTAATAGAGTTGATGACAACTAGCCCTAACACGGCCTAAAACCCGCACTTTCCTCTCCCTCCCCAACTATTCAAAACACTGTATTTTACATTTCTTGCAAATTAAAACAAACATCTCTGGCAACGGACCTCTAAAAATTTCTAATAAAACTCTTTGGATGCTTGTGGGGCTGCATTTGCAAACCGCTCCCCATCAACCACCTCCCTAAAAAAGAGCTGCTTTTTGAGAGACAAGCGGCACCCTCTGATGTTACTGGGCGGGAGTCGGCCTACAATTTCCTTCACAATGAGGCAATCGGAGCGGCTTTTTCGGTATGTTTGCTTGCGTTGAGGGGAGCAGGACCATAGGCCCTAGAGGTCCCCAGGTGCTCTCTGAGACTGGGCGAAACCCTCTGCAGCGCGCAGGGGGCGCTAGGGTGCGAGGGGCGGGCACTGACGGGCACCAATCACTGCGCAGTCCCATCCTATAAATAGGCTGAGTCGGGGCCTTTTATTTCGCATCCTGGTTGGTCAGGTTTATACCAGTTTACTTTGTGTGCTGTATTAGTCACCATGTCCGAAACGGCGCCTCCCGCTCCCGCCGCTTCTGCTGCTCCTGAGAAACCTTCAGCTAGCAAGAAGGCAAAGAAACCTGCTAAGGCTGCAGTGGCCTCTAAGAAAAAGCCTGCTGGCCCTTCCGTGTCAGAGCTGATCGTGCAGGCTGCTTCCTCCTCCAAGGAGCGTGGTGGTGTGTCGTTGGCTGCTTTTAAAAAGGCGCTGGCGGCCGCAGGCTACGATGTGGAGAAGAACAACAGCCGCATTAAGCTGGGTATTAAGAGCCTGGTAAGCAAGGGAACGTTGGTGCAGACGAAGGGCACCGGCGCCTCGGGTTCCTTCAAACTCAACAAGAAGGCGTCCTTCGTGGAAACCAAGCCCGGCGCTTCAAAGGTGGCTGCAAAAAGCAAGGCAACGGGTGCATCTAAAAGCTCAAAAGGCCACGGGGTTAGCAAAAGAACGTCAAGACTCCGAAAAATGCTAAAAAGCCTGCAGCAACAAGGAAGTCCTGTAAGAGTCCCAAAAAACCCAAAGCTGTAAAACCCAAGAAAGTAGCTAAAAGCCCTGCTAAAACTAAGGCTATAAAACCCAAGGCGGCCAAGGCTAAGGTGACGAAGCCAAAGACTGCCAAACCCAAGAAAGCGGCACCCAAGAAAAAGTAAATTCGGTTGGAAACTTCTACTAACCCAACGGCTCTTTTAAGAGCCACCTACACATTTCAGGAAAAGAGCTATAGTACACAGATGAAATTTCCCAAGCAAATGCATATACGCCCTCATTTATAT
Source organism: Rhinopithecus bieti (assembly GCF_001698545.2). Classification (NCBI taxonomy): domain Eukaryota; kingdom Metazoa; phylum Chordata; class Mammalia; order Primates; family Cercopithecidae; genus Rhinopithecus; species Rhinopithecus bieti. Next base: position 193,218 of record NW_016813956.1, on the reverse strand, counting down.
TAGAATCACTTGAAGAGTCAATAGGAACTTTTAACATAGGTTGAGTAGTAAATTCTTGCCAGATGAGGCTATCAAAGATAGTAAGGTGAATTCAAATGCACCGAGTTAAAGTCGAGTTTTAGATCACCTGTTTTTTTGTTTTTTTTTTTTTAAGTAGCCCGAAGTCCCGCATCTCACGACCCCAAGCTAATTAGTCATAACTGTAACGAACCAAGGTTGAAGCCTAGTCCCAGGCTTGAGGCTTTTTTATTATGCAACGTTAAAGTGCGGACATTGCGTTCTTGGGTCAATATTGCTAAAGTAGTCTTTTCCGAAATTGGGTGGTCCTAAGAAATGCTTCTGGGATAGTTGGCAAAATTTTAGCGAGCTGTCTGTCCTTGGGAATGACGGTGACCCTGCTGGCGTGACTGGCGCCCACGTTGGCGTCCTCTGAAAGCCCCGCCAGGTAGGCCTAGCTCGCTCGCTTTCTGCAGCGCCATCATGACAAAGCTTTGAAACGCAAAATGCTCTTGCTTTGCGCAGCGCCTTACCATGGGTGCACTTACGGGCTGTCGACTTGGTTTAGGCCCTCATCAGGACAAAGGAGCTTAGTTGCAATGGAGTTTTAGACCTGCAATTCTAAAGCCCTTGCTCGGTTTCTCTGTTTTTAGAAACAGTAGCGCCCTGATTGGATAATATTTGAAAATTACTGTGCTTAACTGGATCGTGTTTCATCAATCATGCAGGATTTTCAACCCTGGTGGAGCCCACACATTCAAGACTGAAGATCCTTTTCTCAGAACTGCCCCTTTAAGCTTTTGCAATTTTAATTCTGGGGTTCAGATTTTAATAACTGAATTTTTTTGTTTACATCTGACAAAAAGAGCATATAATGAGCCAAGTTTACTCACTTAGTGCAGCTCAATTCTAAAAGTTTATGTTTGCGCGTGTGCATATGAGTCAATAATTACTTGTATTTTTCAAACGGTCGGTCTTTTTTCAATTGTTTTGCTTAGCTCCTTCCATCGTCTAAAGTCAGGGATACAGGCACATCACATCCCTGTTCCCCCTTCCTCAAACTAATATGTAGCTACCTGTTTTCCTTTAAAAAAAAAAAAAATTCTTACCTATTTTGTGAGAAATATACATGTTTTCTTTGAACTAAGTGTTTTACATACACCTATCTATACACATGCATAGTCTTTTGTTTGTTTTTTTTAAAAAGAAAAAAAAAAAAAAAACGTTATCTTTTGAGACTGGGTCTCAGTCTGTTGCCCAGGCTGGACTGCAGTGGCATAATCACAACCCACTGTAACCTCCAACCCCCGACTCAAGCTATCCTGCAACCTCAGCATCCAGAGTAGCTGGGATTGCATGGACACACCACCACGCTGGGCTAATTTTTTATTTTTATTTTTTGTAGAGATAGTCTCACCATATTGTCCAAGCTGGTCTAGAAATGGCCTCAAGCGATCATTGCCCTCCCAAAGTGTTGGGACTACAGTCACTGTGCCTGGCCCCGTATGCATAATTGTTTTGTCTTTTGATTAGGGTTATTAATTTAAAAAACAAAAAAGGGTTGGGTGCAGTGGCTCACGCCTGTAATCCCACCACTTTGGGAAGCCGAGTGGGCAGACTGCTTGAGCTCAGGAGTTCAAGACCAGCCTAAGCAACATGGTGAAATCCCGTCTTGACAAAAAATACAAAAAATTAGCCAGGCCCGGTGGCACGTACCTGTAGTCCCAGCTACTTAGGAGGCTGGGGTGGGAGGACGACTGGAACCCGGGAGGTAGAGGCTGCAGTGAGCAGAGATTGTGCTGCCACTGCACTCAAGCCTGGGTGACAGAATGAGACCCAGTCTCAAAACAAAAATAATAAAAATTTTGTACAATGATGTTATATACATTTCTGCATGTTGTTATTCATCCATTTCTTATTGATAAGCATTGATGTTTCCAGTTACCACTGCTCAACATGGTGCAATTGAATAGAATTCCAGGGCTGAGATTGTTAGGCTTTAGGTTGTATTTTGTTATTTTATTTATTTAGACAGATCCTCACTCTGTCGCCCATGATGGAGTACAGTGGCATGACCTCAGCTGCAACCTGCGCTTCCTGAGTTCAAGCGATTCTCATGCCTCCGGTCTCCCAAGAAGCTGGGATTACAGGCACCTGCCACCGTGCCTGACTAATTTTTATATTTTTAGTAGAGATGGGGTTTCACCATGTTGTCCAGACTGATATCAAACTCCTGACCTCAAGTGATCTGGCCACCTTGGCCTCCCAAAGTGCTGGGATTACAGGTGTGAGCCATGGTTCCAGACCTGGACTTTGTCTTCTGTTTCATACCAATTGTAAGTTGGGAGGTCTGTGGTTCCCAATCAACCTTAGGTTAGTAATTTGCTAAAAGGACTCACAGAACTTGCTGAAGCTGTTAGCCTCATGCTTACAATTTATTATAGGATATATAGCTTATTATATGTCATTCCTATGCATGTAAAATTATACAACTACTTTAAAAAAGATTTTAGCATTTGACCCAACAATTCCACTCTTAGGTATACAAACAGCCAAAGAGCAGATATGTGTGCTCATATATACCAAGACACATACACAGCAAAATTCATTGTTTGTAATAGTTGAAAAGGGGAAACAACTCAAGGAATACAAATTAAAATCAGCTGAGGAAAGAAACACACAGGGCAGTATTATGGATCGAATTATATGCAGATCTCCCTTGTCCTCAGAAGATATGTTTAAAGTCCCAGCTCCCAGTACCTCAGAATTGTGGCCTTATTTGGAAATAGGATAGTTGTAGATATAATTAGTTAAGATGAGGTTATATCATAGTATGATGGGCTGGTGACTTATAAGAAGTAGTGTGTGTGTGTATATATATATATATATTTAAATAGAACTAGTATTCTTCTAAGGTGGTCACGTGAAGACAGACACACACAGGCAGAGACTGCAGTTATGCAGCTGCAGGCCAAGGAATGTCAAAGGTTGCCAGCAAGTACGAGAAGCTAGGAAGAGTCAAGGAAGGATTTTCCTACAGACTTCAGAGGAAGCAGAGATCTAATGATACCTTCATGTCAGATTTCTAGCTTCCAGAACTGCAAGAGAATGTATTTGTTGTTTTAAGCCACACTAGCTTCTGGCTCTTTGTTACAGCAGCCCTAGGAAACTAATATAGGCACAATCCAGGCAAGTTCCAAATATGAGCTTCCAGTTGTCCTCTCCCAGTAATATCATGAACAGTACTACTTTCCCAGCATTAATGTGTGACAATACACATGAAGGACAGAGCAGTCCCCACTTATGCACAAAAGATATGTTCCAGGATCCCCAGTGGATACCTGAAACCATGGATAGTACTGAACTCTATATAACTGTTTTTTTCCTACACATACATAGCTATGATAAAGCTTAATTTATAAATTAGGCACAGTAAGAGATTAATAACAATAAAATAGAATTGTTAATAATACACTGTATAAAAGTTAGGTGAATATTTATTTCTGAAATTTACCATTTATTATTTTTGGACTGCAGTAGACCACAAGGAACCAAAACCATGTAGAGACTAGATACAGGATAACTGTATCTGCCAGTCAAGGAAGCTCACCCACCCGAGCCTCAGTGTGCAGTTTTAATGGCCTGCCATGGTTGACTGCTCACATGGCTGATCTTTTAGTCTACCTCCACAGGTAGAGCTGACACTGTGTGGCTGAAAGTTCCTATTATAAATCACATTGTTGACTGTGTGGTGGTCAAAACCTCCAGGCAAACAAAGACACACTTATCAGGGAGGACATTTCAAGGCTCTAAAATTCATCTCCCAGTAGCTGAGGGCAAAGGCTAGACCTCTTTTTGGGTAATATTAATTTTTTTTTTTTTTTTTTTTTGAGACGGAGTCTTGCTCTGTCGCCCGGGCTGTAGTGGAGTGCAGTGGCCGGATCTCAGCTCACTGCAAGCTCCGCCTCCCGGGTTTAGGCCATTCTCCTGCCTCAGCCTCCTGAGTAGCAGGGACTACAGGCGCCCGCCACCTCGCCCGGCTAGTTTTTTGTATTTTAGTAGAGACGGGGTTTCACAGTGTTAGCCAGGATGGTCTCGATCTCCTGACCTCGTGATCTGCCCGCCTCGGCCTCCCAAAGTGCTGGGATTACAGGCTTGAGCCACCGCGCCTGGCCTAATTTTTTACCATATACTGTTATAAGCTTTATTTTGCTTTTCATGTTTAGTTCCCCTGGAATTGTTTTTGTGTATAGTGTGAAGTAGGGGGTCAAGTTTCTTTGATTTTTTCCTTTTTGTTCTTTGTCTGTTTAAAAGGATATACAATTGTCCCATGCCATTTATTTACAAGAGTCCTTTCACCACTGTTGTATGGTGCCACTTTAGATGTAAATTAATGTCCATATTTGTTTAAGCCTGTTCCATTCATTTGTTTGTCTATTTTTGGACAACACAATCCTGATTATTGTCATTTTATCAGTTTTGATATTTAATAGAGCAGCGGCTCTGTCTTGTTATTTTAAAGAATGCACTGATTTTCTTGGGTCCTTGGATTTGTGTATTAAATTTGAACCCTGTTTGTCAATTTCTATCATAAAGCTTATTGGGAATCTGATTAGGATTACAATGGATTTGTAGATCAGTTTGGGGACAATTAATACCTTTAAAATATTGCCTACTTCAACTGTAAATATACTCCTCCATTAGTTTTCCTGTTTAATTTCTCTGAGTAATACATTATAGTTTTCTTCGTAGAAGTCATATATGTAGAAAATTCAAAGGCTGAGTGCGGTAGCTCACGTCTGTAATACCAGCACTTTGGGAGGCCGAGGTGGGTGGATAACCTGAGGTCAGGAGTTTGAGACCAGCCTGGCCAACATGGTGAAACCTCGTCTCTAGTAAAAATACAAAAATTAGCTGGGTGTGGTGGCGGGCGCCTGTAATCCCAGCTAATCAGGAGGCTGAGGCAGGAGAATCGCTTGAACCCAGGAGGCAGAGGTTGCAGTGAGCCAAGTTCCTGTTACTGCACCCCACCCTGGGCAACAGCGCAAGACTTCGTCTCAAAAAAAAAAAAACGAAAAAAAGAACATTCAAATAATCGATGTAGATAATTCAAATAACTAAAAAATGAATAGTTATTAAAGTATCAGGACATAAAAGCAAAAAAATCAATAACCTCCATATATACGAAGTGGCCAGTTAGAGAAAAGAAAAGAATAGACAAGACTTAAAAGGCTGGGAATCTCCCTGAAAATCTTTGAGAGCCCTGGCCCTGCCCTCAGGGATTTCTCTGGCTTCATGCCCAGATATGGGTACAGTTCCTTGTTTAAAAAATACTACCCCATCAATTAAGAAGGGGCTCCTTCCCCAGAGCATAAGGACTTCCTTAACACAGGACACTAGATGTCTAAGGGACACCTCTCAAGAAAGTTAGACTTCCAAGGAATGGTGTTTCCTCTGTCCCCAAACCCTGGAACTCACAGCACAACTGCTCCTTGGAGTTCAGTTTCAAATCTACAAGGCCGTCATGGAGGTTGCAGACCAAGTCCATGGCCTCAGTGTCCGGATGTACAGTGCCTTGGCACCTGAATGTGAGAACATGACCTCCCTGACACCACCACAAATATTGTTTCATGTTATATATGTTTTTTCTTACCTGAAATTCCTTTTCTTTAAAAGTTCAATTTACGTATTTTTCAAGCCCCTGAACAAGCTTCATGAGCATTTATTGAACCCACAGCTTTTAAAACCTACTGAACACTTTGCTATATGTTGTCATTCACTATCCACCAATTATTTAATTATTGATCAATATTCTTTCCTTAGTGTTGGGATCATTTATACATGTATTTCTTTTATATTGCATATTTTATATTTCTGCATTACAGTTATTACATATTACTTTTGCTACAGTAATAGTTCAGAAGTGTACATCCAAAATTTAGCTGTGGAGTGAATGGACTGAGTGAGGCAGAACTGGAGGCAAGAAAATGTCACGGTAATTGTAAAAAAGATAATGTACAATTAGAGCAAGAAAGTAGCAGTGAAATTGAAGAAATATAGATGTGTTTGAGAGAAAATTGGGAGGTAGAATCAACAGCTTAGATGTAAGGATGAGAAGGGTCAAGGATGACATTAGGGTTTTTAACTGGACCAAGTAGGTAGATGGAACATTTCTTCCTGAAAGGGCAGATCAGATCATCTGTTGTCTCAAACAGCATGAAGAGTAGAAAGCCTGGGACAGATCCTGAGATGACCAATACCCATGGTGCAGGGAGAGGGAGAGAGATCTGCTAAAAAGACTGCAAATGTCAGGATAGTAGAAAATCATGAGTGTGTGATGTCCTGGAAGTTCATGTTTGAGAACATTTAAATGGTAAGTCTGACAAAAAGCTGGAGGCCAACTGTGGACTCCCATGAGAGTGAGAAGCTCCCACAATTTTGTGGGCATCAGAAAGCCCACCAGGTACTTGCAGTGAAGATCTGAGAAGGATCCTCTTGTGGCTTTGGCAGGGAGAGAAGAATCATTATGAAATACATCCAGAACCTTCTTCAAAACAAAAGCCTACTCTCAAAGGGAAAACCCTTTGCCAGTCTTATCCCAGTTGGGAGAAGGTAATTATTCCCACTGCAGCCTCCTCTAGGCTTTCTGTCTCAGTTAAGAGAGGAAAAATAGTCAACAGGGGTCAGAGCTTCATGAAAATAAATTGGAAATGGTGCAGCCAGGAAAGGAAAAAAGGTCTGAGGAGGAGGAGGAAGAGGAGGAGGAGTTGTACCATTATAAACACTTGTGAAGGTCCCAGCCCCAAGATACAGATGTGCTAATAAACTGAGGTTTAACATTTTGAGTACAGAATGCTTCCTCTCCCTAACACCATCAAGACTTCAATTGAATAACAATGAATTATGAATGAAAGAGCCGTAAGGAGAGACAAAAATGAGAATGAGACAAGTATTGATATCTAGAGATGCCAAGAAGGCAAGGAAGATAACTAAAAAGGCACTCTGGATTTAGAAATAGGAAGTCATTAGTGACCTCGTAACTAATAGAGCCAAAGGAATACCGGGGCAGAAGCCTCACTGTAGTGTGTTGCACCTGTCAGAACAGAGACAGGAGGTGTAACTGACTCCTCTCCCACAGTGTGGCTTTGGAAGAGAGAAGTCAGCAGCTGGATGCAGATTTGGGAGAGGGAAAGCTTTTTTTTTTTTTTTTTTTTTTTACTGAGCTACGTGTAAATAGAATAAGACGTTAATAGAGGGGAAGGGTGTAGTCACAGGAAAGAGAGCAGACAAAAACAAATGCACAGTTATCTGAGGAGGGAAACAATGGGACCAAGCTGCAAGTATATAAATTTGTCTTGATAGAATAATCCTTGATCTGGTTTATTCTGTGTTTGGTTCAAACCCAGATCTCTGTTCTGCCTGTCTCTGACTTGCTCTGTGCCCCAGAAGCCCAGCTTCTATAGATGGCATTAGCTGGGCAGCCCTGCCCTCTGGCACCAGCTGGATTTGGCCAGTGATCAGCCCAGTAGGAATGCAGATGGCAAAGGAGAGAGAGGTCAGTGTACTTATTCCCTGCATCACCCCCCTGCTCGGTGCCCACTGAGCTCTTCCTCCACAGTCCCAGCTCTGGCCTGGCTCTGGTTACAAGTTCCCTCCCGTTGCCTCTTCAGATTTAAAGGTGTGTCTGTCAGGGTGTAACTGGGAGCTAGAAATTGCACTGAAATTGAACAAAGAATTTTATGGGAATGGTCGTTAATTGATTATACGAGGACTGAAAATGGAAAAGTGGAACTAAAGTATCAGAGACAGTAATGACAGAAAGCAACTACCACCTCCAGGGTTAGGAGAACAAGGAAAAGATTCTTTGAAGACATCCCCAGAACTAGGACCTCTGAGGAATGGATGCTGGACCACTGATGTTGATGTGTCTGTAGACAGAGGCATGATGAGGCTGATTTTAGGAGCATGGAAGATCTCCAAACTGAAGCCAACTGCTGTTACTGGATTCAACTGCCACTGCCAGGTTGAAGAACCCATTTTGTGAGGATGTCAACAAACAAAGTGGGAAATCTTTTCACATTCTTCCAGTCCTCTAGTCTTCCTCCAGTGCTTCCTATTGGTAGTTTGGGGAGGCGGCTAGCAAAGCGGGATTGGAAAAGATAGAAAAGACTAAATCTTCATAATCAGCACAGGGTGACATTGGATCACCACTGTTGCTGATCTTGGGCTGCCTCATACCCCTTGTTCTTCTGTTCTTCCCGTTAGCCCTGTCACAACTTTGTAGATATCCCTTCATTATATGCCTTTCATATATTCTTTTGGTTTAACTTTTTCTGTTGGAATCCTAATATGGCACTCCTCCATTTTTCAGGACTGAAAGAGTATAAAAGATTATCTTTTACTAAAAAAAAAGACAAAAAACTGATCTAATTCCTGATCATTACATAATCTATACATGTATCAAAATATCACATAGTACCCCATAAATATGTACAACTGTGTCCATTAAAAATTAAAATTAAAAGATGGTAAATATAGCTCTGTCAGGCAGTTGGCATTTTACCACGATGGCTTTTATTTCCCCCATGAAGTGGGGAGTGAGGGAGCAGCTGAAAATAGGTGCTTATAGGGGTTTAGAGTGGCTCAAAGCTTTGAGAGAGGAGAATGTCTGAAAGAGCTGCCAAATAGCATGCAGGTCCCATGAGGGCAGAGCCTCTACTCATTCACCAGTGCCTCCTCAATACCTACACTTAAGCCTAACACAAAGTGTGTGCTTAATAAGTATTTGCTGAGTATGTAAAGTGGAGACAGAACCAATCTGGCAAACTTTGTAGGACTGGTGGGCGACGATCAGTCAGGTAAAATCTGTGGATATAAATTTATATTGATCAAAAAATTCAAGGTTAGGTGTTTTTCTTCAGTCATGCTCAACCATGCTTCAGCCATGCTTAACTCTTCCTGTAGCCACAGAAAAAGTTTTACCCATAATTGAGCTGTGGCTGTGTCTGAAAAGACCACGGTGCAAGGGAGTTGGAGACATAGAAACATTTTTGAAGTAATGGGTAATGGAAGCATGCTACCAGGGAAGGGAAAGAAGTGGCAATAGGAAGGAACAGAGATATGTGGTCCTATGTCCCCTGAGCATATTCCCATGTTAAAGCTAATTCAGTTTTCAATCATCATTAAAATTTTCTTCCTAAATGTATGGCCATTCTTTTCCACAACCACACTAAAACTTTATTACCTCTGGCAAGTGACTATGTAAGTAACTAAGAGCAAAAAATCCACAACTACCATTTGAGCTATAAATTTAGGGAAGTCATCTGGATATAATCTAAGTGACCCTCCACTGAATGTCAGTATCTTTGCATATGTGATTTAAATCTGGGCCTTCACAACACCATAAACTGTTCTTATCTTGAATATCCAGATTGAAGGGAATAAACTGAGTAGTTACGAGTCCTGAAGCTAGAAAGATGGAAATCCCATTTGCTCATCAGAAAACCTTAGAGCTTGGGGGCTGGAGGGTCCTGTCTCACTGGGACAGAGGGGTTCTTTCCTCCCCATCTGACACAGTCTGATAACTAGAGAAGCCGGCCAACTTATTCTCCAGGAAGGAGCCATCTTAGTTCCTCCTGAAATATTCATATTTAGAAATTATTGTTTGTCAGTAATTTAACCCCTTATGGGCTTGCCTTGTGGTCCATATCACTGAGTGCAGAGCTTGCCTGGAAGAATTGTGAGGGTCATTCCATCTTCCAAGCTGTAGAGTTCAGTACTTCTTTAAAATTGCTGCTGAACTCTATATTTGAAAAGAAAGAATCATTTGGGTGTGGTAGCTCATGCCTATAATCCTATCGCTTTGGGAGACTGAGGTAGGAGGATCATTTGATGCCAGGAGGACCACTTGAGACCACCCTGGGCAACATAGCAAGACCCTGTCTTTAGAAAAAAAATACAATAAAATAAATACAATAAAAATAAAAGCAAAAAGAGTCTATCTTAGGGACAGACTATAACTGCTCACTGGAGCTTACCTTTACATAGTTCAGGATCAATTATAATAAAACACTTTTGTGCAGACTCAATAGGATTATTTTAATCCCATCATCTCTCTGAGTTTCCAGTCAGTTTGTCTCCATGTAGACCCCTTCTCCAGCCCACCACCGTCTCTCCTCCTATAGCTCCACCAACTAATCAGAGCTTTTTCTAACTGCACCTAGTGCACCTAGAGTCTCTCCAGAATGCTCAGGGAGAAAGTTTCTGAAAGGTAAACTCAGAATGATATTTGTAGCTAAAGTGAGACTTGCTAGAGACAATAAGCTGATAGTTGTAGACTTCAGTGGAAGAGGGATGGCACTGCAATGTCAGGGTGCAAGACTTCAAGAGGGCAGAGTATGGAAACCCAGTGGGAAGAATGCTCACCAGGAACATGAAGAGAAGGAATTACATGTAAGGATGTCTCAATGTGTTCCCAAATTTGCCCAGCAGAGGGAGGCCTCGGGTTGATGGCAGGCTGACCACACAATTAGAGAAGGCTGAACCTGGGGGCTTTTAACAACCATCGTGGGCTCTATATTGCAAGCATTTATAAAAGAAAGTTACCCATTCAAAATATATATTTTTTAAATTTCAGAACAAAATTATGATGAGCTATATTTACTTTTCTACATTCTAATTTTTATACATCTGAGTATATTTTCCATATATTGTTACAGTACATATTCAATTTTACATTTTGCTTTTTTCACGCAACCATTTTTACTAGATTACTATGTGTTCATAATAATCACTTTTTTAAAACTTTTATTTTTATTTTTTTATTTTTTGAGACAGAGTCACACTCTATCGCCCAGGCTGGAGTGCACTGGTGCGATCCTGGCTCACTGCAACCTCCACCTCCTGGATTCAAGCAGTTCTCCTGCCTCCACCTCCTGAGCAGCTGGGATTACAGGCATGCATCACCACGCCCGGCTATTTTTGTATTTTTAGTAGAGATGGGGTTTCAACATGTTGGTCAGGCTGGTCTCCAACTCCTGACCTCATGATCCGCCCACCTCGGCCTCCCAAAGTGCTGGGATGATCACTTTTTATGCTGCATAATTCTGCAAGTTTGTTGGTATGACTGTATTTACAGTCACTCATTTGTTTTATTAGAAGGAATTCCAGAATATTTTGGCTGCCCTAATTAATTTTACAATTAATATGATTTTGACATTGGGTATTGGCTCCTTCTGAATTGTTTTATTAAAATATACTCTATTGTAATTTATGACATTTTCATCATATTAGCATATTTATTCTGTTAGAATTTCCTAATTTATAAAGCTACAAACTATATATGATATAGATTAGCTCATAACTTTATGCAGTTACAAGTAGAAATAAAATGTTCCCCTCAAGATTGTTTAAAATTTTGTTTATTATGAACAAGTGTAAAAAACAAAATAACTAAAACAATCCCTCTTTTGTCCCCCAAAATGCATGTTTCCATTTTAATAGAACCCATATTTAATCAGCAGATTTCTATGGTGGCTAGATTTGTAGACTAAATATTAAAAGTCCCAAAGCAAATGCATTTTTCTTTTATATTTTACTGACTTTTATCCAAAGAAAATATAAGAGCTCTTCATCATAACGTATGTTTCTTGCTCTTGTTATTAAATATGACACATTTAGGCTTAAACTGATTTGAAGGTTTATAACATTGTTATTACATAATTAATTCATAAAGATAATGACTAGTTTGAACTACTGACAGCTCACACATCATCAGGTGAACAGCTGAAAGCTTATTAAGCTACTTTCTTATGTTTCTGTCTCCCAGCTACTAAAAGAAACGAAACCCTTCCAAGTGTTAAGGCAAAACTTTCCTCCCCTTTTCTTCCATGAATCTGATTCCATGTTAGTGAAATTTCTACTGATGGCTTTGGTTTCCTTTGTAGTAGGATAGAGATCCTGTGGCAAAAGTTATGTCTGACATGGTGGCAAACAGAAATTGGGAAAAGGAAGGTCTGCAAGAGCCAATGTGGGAAATGGGGAGAGGACTGACTACAAAAACCCAGCAGGAATTCCAGAAGAAAATTCAGGCCGGGCACATTGGCTCACGCCTGTAATCTCAGCACTTTGGGAGGCCGAGGTGGGCAGATCACTTGATTCCTGGAGTTCGAGACCAGCCTTGTCAACATGGCGAAACCTCGTCTGTACAAAAAATAAAAAAATTTGCCAGGCATGGTGGCACGCATCTGTAGTCCCAGCTACTCAGGAGACGTAAGCGGGAGAATCACTTGAGCCTGGGAAGTGGATGTTGGTGAGCCGAGATCACGCCACTGCATTCCAGCCTGGGCGACAAAGCGAGACCCCATCTCAGTCAATCAATCAATCAATCAATCTCCTGGAAAAGCAACACTATGGAGAGACAGGATTCCGTCAAGGCCTGGGGCACGCAGGAAAATATTAAGGCAGAAGAGGGTTTCCTTCCCATACCACACTGTATCCCACAGGCACTGTGGATGTGCATATGCAAGAGGGGTTGATCCTAAGAATTTAGAGTCACAGAGGAGGAGGCACCAAGCAGACTGTGGAGAAGATCATGACCAGAAAGGGACAGAATGTAAAGCTTCACCTGATTATCTGGCCTCAGGGATTCCAGAGGAACTGGTCCCAGTGGTCTCCTGGTGATGTAGATTCTTAGGTTTCTTTTATGGGGGTTTTCTGGGAGAACTTTGACCCAGTTAGCATTCAAGCAGCTTCCACCCTGCACTTTCATTCTTTCCCCTTCACCTGCTTAGGTTTTATCTGTGCAAGCAATAATAATAAAATTATTGAGCCCTGGACATGTACCTGTAAAGCTCCTTAAAGATGATGCCTTCTAACTCCTCATTCAACAGATACAAAAACATTACAATAAAATGACTCATGAAAGATGCCCAGGTAGTTTATAGCAGCTAATAAAAACAGAGTAACTATAAAATATGATAAGTTTATAAAAGTTACATTGAGTATACTTTATAAGAACTGCTTATTGAATTTGTCTAATAACCACATAGCACAATAATATGTATATATTTTTAAATATGTGTAAATATGTGTAATACAAACTTGTAGAAGGTATATCTGAGTACAACCCTGTTCTCTTTGGTTAGCTTTTCTAGTTCATTATGTAAGTGGCATAGCTACCTAAGGACTTATGCTTATAAATGTTTAAAAACTCAAAAAAATACAGAGGACATATGTGGATAGATAATGGAAGAGATAAGATAGGTAGGTGATGGCGGGAAGGACATGGCAGAGGGCGAAACAAAACAGCGTTGGGAACAAGCTCTGTTTAAAAGGTGACTTGTGAACAGCAAAGAGTAGAAAGGGTTCTCTTACAAGTGAAGCCCACAGGAGACAGATGGAAGACAAATGTGTACTGTGTGAGTTTTAAGGCAATAGGAGTAGTGGGACCTATGGCACACCAGAGAGCATATTAACTTTCAAACTTTTAAAAACATCATATCTGCTGGGCACAGTGGCTCACACCTGTAATCCTACAACTTTGGGAGGCCAAAGTGTGTGGATAGCTTGAGCCCAGGAGTTCGAGACCAACCTGGGCAACATGGCAAAATCCCGTCCCTACAAAATAAACAAACAAAACAAAACAAAATTAGCCAGGCACAGTGATGCGCACCTGTGGCCCCAGCTATTCAGACGCTGAGGTGGGAGGACCGCTTGAGCCCGGGAGGTTGAGGCTGCCTTGAGCCATGATAATGCCACTGCATCTCAGCCTGGGCAACAGAAGGAGAACGTGTCTCAAAACAAAAACAAAAACACACCATACCCAACCACAATGCGTCTATCTTAAGTACCAGTACCACACCCCTCTACTCACTACTAAATAGGTGAGTTCCCAATCCCTGGTAGCAGGTTTAAGCATGTTATATTAAAGGTCTTAGGCTAGTGACTCATTGACTCATTAAACAAATATTTACTGTGCATCTACTATGAACTAAGTACTGTGCTAGGTACAAAAGCAAATAATCTAAGCTCTATAAACTTTACTTTCTTCATCAACAAAAGGAGATATTTTAGGCAGCTACTCATCGTTCTGAGCTCCATCTTTTGTGACTGTAGTTGGCAGAGCTTTTTATCAGTTTCTCTAAATAGCTCTACTGATCCCTGGTAGATGCTGGCATGCCCCAATGATCCATCCTGACGGCCCTGTCCACTTACCTTTGCTGCCTGCCAGCACTGCTCTGCTCTTCTGCAGGACTTTCCTTACCCTTTGGGGTCTTGTGCTGTTAGGCTGCCCTGCTTGTTTTGATCTGCTTTGCATCACATGTATGTAAAGTCCCTTTCCTGATTTACCCATGACCAAGATATTATGAGATTCTGGAATTTTCCCCAAACCACACTGATTGCTGGGAGAGTAAAAAAAGTGGATTACAAGTGGAACTCAGAAGGGGAGTATTTGAGAAGACTTCTCTGCAAATCCGTTTAGAGACACCTTTCTCCAGTGCTGACTCAAAGATACAGCTCCTTTCATCCTGTGGCTTGGCCATCTTCAGCACATGACTCCCAAGGATGTCCTCAGGATGGTCTCTAATCCAAGGAGCCTGAAGAGAAAAAAAGGCATGGAGTATTGTGAGTGGTAGGTGGTTATGGACCAGTTATGGAAGAATACACATCACTTTTGCCTGCCTTCTACTAACCAGAACTCACACAGCCATAGACACCGACAAGTAGGACTTAACAAGTATCTAATTTTTAGTCTAGGAATAGGATTGTAGCAAATATTTAACAGCTTCAAACACAGGTACATTACTATCACTATGCCTGGCCCAGGCCTGTCTCCCTTTCCTGCCAAGTCCTAGGGGCCAGCATTTATGTCTAGACTGGGCTGGTTGGGATATTAAGATAATAATGAACCAATGCAACATCTTGAGCATAAAACCAACTGATACAATGATGTACAAGTCAGATGATTCTGATGGTTATGAATCATGTCAATAAAAGAAATGTGATAACTAAGGTAATTTTGTTTTGCAAATTTTGTTTGTTCATGACAGGATGAAATCCTGTCACTTGTAGCAACATGGATGGAACTGCAGGATACTACATTAAGTGAAATAAGCCAGAAACAGAAAGTTAAACACCGCATGTTCTTACTTATATGCAGAAGCTAGCTAACTAAATAAGTAAGTTTATCTAATTGAAGTAAAAAGTACAACAGAGATTACTAGAGGCTGGGAATGGTAGGGGAAAGAGATGATAAAGAGAGATTTGTTAAAGAAAATAAGTTACAGCTAGATAAGAGGAATCAGTTCTAGTGTTCTATTTGTACTACAGAATGGCAATAGTTAACAGTAATATATATTTTCAAAGAGCTAGAAAAGAGGACATTGAATGTTTCCAACACAAAGAAATGATAAATGCTTGAAATGATGGATATTCTAATTAATTACCCTGATCTGATCACTATACACTTTATGTGTGAAAAATACCACTATGGGCTGGGCGCCGTAGCTCACGCCTGTAATCCCAGCACTTTGGGAGGCCAAGGTAGGCAGATCAGTTGAGGTCAGGAGTTAGAGACCAGTGTGGCCAACATGGTGAAACCCCATCTCTACTAAAAATACAAAAATCAGTCAGGCATCGTGACATGTGCCTGTAATCCCAGCTACTCAGGAGGCTGAGGCAAGAGAATTGCTTGAACCCAGGAGGTGGAGGTTGCAGTGAGCCGAGATGGTGCCACTGCACTCCAGCCTGGGTAACACAGCAAGGTTCTGTCTCAAAAATAAATAAAGAAATACATAAATAAATTTTTTTAAAAAAAGAACATCACTATGCACCCCATATATACATATAATTATGTCAATTTGAAATATAATTTTGAAAAATGAAAAAATGAAACACAAACAAATATGAATCAATCTTCTCCAAGTTGATATATTTAAAGGGAAAAAAGTCCAAGGGCTTAAGCTATTCAATTTCAAAATTTTATTAAAATGCTATAGTAATCTGGAAAGTATTTCAGAATGAATTGGTATAAGGTTAGACACAAAGATCAGTGAAACAAAATAGAGAACCCAGAAATAGATTCACACATCTACGGACAACTGGTTTTGACAAAGGTGTCAAGGCTATTCAATAAGTAAAAAAATCGTCTTTTCAATAAATGTTTCTTGAACAAGTAGATATCTTGGTGTGGGGGAGAAGAGCAGGAGCCTTACCTCAAACTTTACGCAAAAATTAACTTAAAATAGACCATAGACGTAAATGTAAAAGCTAAAATTATAAAACTTCATTAAAAATTAGGAGGAAATCGTCAATACCCTAAGGTTAGCAAAGATTTCTTTAAAACAAAACAACAGGTTTATAGTTTATGAAACATAAACAACAAAATGATAAATTAAATTTCATCAAAAGTGAAAATCTGCTTTTCAAAAAACATTATAAAATGAAAAGCAAGAGGCTGAGGCATGAGAATCACTTGAACCCGGGAGGTACAGGTTGCAGTGAGCTGAGATGGCGCCGCTGCACTCCAGCCTGCGTGACAAAGTGAGGATCTTTCTAAAAAATAAAAGAAAAGAAAAGAAAAAGAAAAATCACAGGCTGAGAGAAAATATTTATAATACATGGATCTGACAAAGGACTCATACCTAGAAAATATAAGGAACCTTGTAACTTACTATGACAAGCCAAAACAAAGAGTAAAAGTTTTCAACAGACATTTCACAAAAGAAAACAAACAAATGGCCAGTATGCACATGAAAAGATTTTAAACATCATTAGTTACTAGGGAAATGCAAGTCAAAACCACAATGAGATACTTCACACTCAATAGAATAGCTAATGTTGAAAGGACTGACAATCTCCAGGGTGAGCAAGGGTGTGGAGGAAACTACTCTCATATATTGTGGATGTAAGAGGACAATGTTACAACTACTTTGAAAAAAGTTTGGCTGTTTCTAACATAAAATTAAACACTTACACAGCCCATCAGTATTTCTGGGTCATTTCTCCCAGATAAATGAACACATGTCCACACTATGACTTTTATACAAATGTTCATACTGGTTTTGTTTCACAATGATATAAACTGGAAACAATCCACGTGTTCATCAACAGGTGAATGGGTAAATAAATTGTAATATATCCGCCGGATGCGGTGGTTCAAGCCTGTAATCCCAGAACTTTGGGAGGCCAAGATGGGCGGATCACCTGAGATCAGGATTTCGAGACCAGCCTGGCCAACATGGTGAAACCCCGTTTCTACCAAAAATGCAAAAATTAGCCGAGCATGGTCACGGGTGCCTGTAATCCCAGTTACTCGGAAGGCTGAGCAAGAGAATCGCTTGAACCCAGGAAGTGGAGGTTGCAGTAAGCCCAGACCATGCCATTGCACTTCAGCCTGGGCAACAAGATGGAAACTCTGTCTCCAAAAAAAAAAAAAAAATGCAATATATCTGTATCTTGGAATATTATAAAGCACTAAAAGGGAATAAACTACTGACACATACAGCAAAATGGATGAATCTCAAAAATGTGAAGGAAAATAAAAAATACATATGATATAAATTCCATTCACATGATATTTTAGGAATGGGAAAACTAAGCTGTAATTATGGAAAGCACATCAGTGGCTGCCTGGGGCCAAGAGTATGGAAGAGGAGGCACAGGTGATACTACAAATGGAAACTATCTAGGTTGACGGAAGTGTAACTTGATTACAGTAGTAACTGTTTGGGTATATAAAACTCATCAAATTGTATAATTAATACAAGTATATTTTACTGTGTATAAATTATTCCTCAACAAAGTTGATTTTTCATTAAATATATTATTTGCTAAAATGAGGAGAGACAACTATTATCTTAGTTAAGCACAATAAAATTTAATACTGCAATCAACTCATTATATATGGAAATTAAAGGAGAAAAATAGTGGTATGATTAATTAAAATAAAAAGAAAACCTTCTAAATTTTATCTTAGCTCATAGTTTTAAAAGCTGCCATCCCTAACCAAGGCCATCCTTGACCCTTTCTCATGTTCCATCATTCTGTTTGTTTCACAGTTTATGTGTCACCAAAATCTATCAGATAAACTTATTCATATGAAGATTTAAAGATATTACATGTTAAGCCTTAGTGAATACTTCAATATCTAAAGAAGGTATAAACAAAACAAAATCAACACTTAATGATAAAAGATTACATACTCTCCAGGGAAGACCTGAAGACTAGCCCCTTTCTGGATCCTCCCCGCATCCCACTCCCAGCCCTCCCCTCCAATCCCATGTGCACTGGGCATTCATACAAATAAGACCATCAGCTCTGGATATCTGTACTAATTGATGCTCCTGCTAACTAGCTGAATGACTGCAATGTAAGGACAGCAGCCTTCCATGCTGATGGTCTGTTTGAGGATCCAGAGGGGTCTTTGGTTGGTAGGATTGTTTTACTTCCCCAAGAGGAGAGCTTTGATGCAAAAATAGGTGAAGAAATCAGTACCACAAAAAAGCCTAGACACTACCATGCACACAATAGAGTAGAAGTAGCCTTAAAAGTTGGTGGAGAAAGGATGGTCTATTCAATTACTCGGACTGAGAAACTGGCTTTCATATGGAATAAAAATAAAATTATAGCTATACCCCATATCATACACAAAAGTTTCTACATCTAACAAAGACACAGATAGAAAACCTTTTAAAATTTTAGAAGAAAATAGGGCAGAATTTTAGTGCAGAATTTCTTAGACTAGATGCAAAAACAAAGATGATTAAGGTGGCCAGACACGGTGGCTTAACGCCTGTAATCCCAGCAGTCTGGGAGGCCGAGATAGGCGGATTAGTGGAGGTCGTGATTTTGAGACCAGCCTGGACGACATAGTGAAACCCCATCTCTACTAAAATACAAAAATTGGTAGGGGTGGTGGCTCACGCTTTTAATCCCAGCTACTTGGGAGTCTGAGGCAGGAGAATCACTTGCACCTGGGAGGCAGAGGTTGCAGTGAGGGGAGATGGCGCCACTGCACTCCAGCCTGAGCAACAGAGCGAGACTCTGTCTCAAAAAAATCTAAAAATAAAAAAAAGATTATTTTTAAAAGGATAGACTATTTTAAATGAAAAAAATCGTTTAAATGATGCCATACACACCACCTATATTTGGAAAAGTACTTCTTAATACTTTTAATAAAAACAGGCGCTGAGAGCATACAACTTATCCTCAGAAGTGTGTTTGCCTCTAGGAAGGACGCAATTGAGTTCTTCCTTCATTTTAACTTGTCATTTTCATTTATTTCAGGAACATCTGAAGTAAATACAGTCACACGTTAACCTTTAAAAATCTAGGAAGTGCGTACGCATAGTTCCATTACTTCACTTTTTGTACCTTTGCATTTTAAAATATCACAGGGAAGCTCGGTACAGCTTCAAGGTTAGGAGGGGTGGCTCTCTCTTAAGCCCTGTCCCCGCCAGCCCCAGACCTCTCGCCCCGCCACCATTGCCCAGTCCCCACCCCCACTTCCCCACTCCCGCGGTCTCTTAATGCACCTCGTTTTTCGTCCCGTGGACTCAGATCTGTAGTCTACCACCAGGATCGGCTCCTTTTCCGGAGCTCTCCCCCTCAGAGGAAATTGAGACCAGCATCAGCGGAGACCCATCTGTGGCTCTCCTGAGGGCGCGGCATTCAGACCTTAGACCCAGCTGTGAGAAGGAACCTCAGGCTCACAACAGGAGTTGTGACGGGCAGGAGTCCGCCCATCAGAGGCGCTAGAAAACAATCCTCGCGGGGAGGCGCGCAGGGCGACTGCAGGCTGTAGGGGGCGCTGGCGCCCGCACAGATCCGGGCAGGGCCGGCGCTGCGGGCGGGGCTCCTGCGGCGTGAGGGGCGATCCCAGGCCAGCAGCTGGGCCCTGGCTGGGAGCTGCGGAGCGAGCATTTGCTTCTCTGCCGGACCCAGAGTCCGACGGCAGGCGGCCTCGTTCCCGCTCCCCGCCCCCCATCCCCCAACTCCCGATCTCTCTGCTGCGTCTGGCCTTGGGCTGAGACCCAACGAATCATCCCCCGCATCGGAACTCTTTATGATATAACTGGATTAAGTTTCATGTATAACTGAATTACGGATGTGAGAATCGCAAATGAGGACGAATGGTTTTTACGCACAAAACATGACACAAATCTGTAAGAAATATAAAGTCGTGACCACGTCCTTTCAGAACTTTAACCTGTTTTCTGAAGTACGTCAGTGACAATGGCGGGGAAAGGGTATCTTAAATTTCACCACAGCCTCAAAGAGGCCAGTTAGTGGATCCGCTGAGGCTTGGAGTCGGCCTTCTGACCGCGAGTCCTGCGGCTATTAAAGAGGAAGCCGCGGTTCAGGGCGTCCTCGCGAGTCGCGCAGCCCGCCCTGCTCCAGCTGGGGACCCCCATGGTTACGGCGCTTTCCAGCCTCAGATCCAGGCGGCAGCCCAAGGTTTGGTCCTGCCGCCAAGGGTGGCTCTTGTAACTGACGGGACTTGAACGCTCCCAGGACCCACATCTGGAGAGGGAGGTGGGGGTGGGGTGCTGAAGTCATTCTTGGGGCCCCTGGGGGCGGGCATGGACCTGGGTAAGGCCAGAGAAATTGACATCCCGTGACATGCCGGGAAGAGAAGTACGTTCAGTGTCACTCCAGAGCTGAAAGATAACTGCCTTCCGGCTGGTCCCTCCTCACCTACATACTTTTCTAATTTGTCTGGAGCAGGTCGGGCATCTGTATTACCTGATTATTTAAATATCTGGTTATTTAAAAGCTCTCCATTAAATTCACATACACAAAAACAAAAATTAAAAAAATTTTAAAAAATAAAGAAACAAAAGCTCTCTAATGACCAAGTCCTGCACAATAGTGAATACATTTTTTTGTGTGGTCCCTAAAATTGAATTCATGCCTTTTCTGAAGTAATAGACGCCCGGAGAAGGGATTGACTTACCCATCATGCCACAGAGATTAATTGGCCCCAGAATTCTTTAGCAGACTGTGTATATAAACGTCCTTTGCAATCATATAAATTAACGGTAAAAATCTCATTTAGTATGTTACATGCCTCGCGTTTTGTGCCTGAATACCTTACAAGAACCAGGGACTATTGCCTCAAAATTATATTTCAGGAAAGGAAGGCCCAGACAGATGGTGTCACTGATCCACTTTCACCCAGTTGGTAAATGAAACCAGAAATTATAGCTGTACCACAGAAAGGTGAAAACATTTCTTTTATAATTTCACATACAATCTTTAATGGACCCAGTATCCAACACATTAAAGCAAGTGCTCAGGCGTGGCATCAAGATGTAAAAAATAGTCCTGTCCTGAGGGAGTTTAGGTCTTGGAGAAAAGAGAGCAAGGGGACACAAGACAAATGGGAAAGAGAAGGAGCACTGAAGACTGAGGACCCTGCCTGTGGACTAGAGTGAGGATGGGGACACCCGATGCTCGGAATATGACAGTTTGGAGGGGCCTGAAGGACTCTTCCATTCTTTATCAAAAAAACAGAATTACTCTTCTAACTAGAAAGGGTATTTCAATTTATATTTTCCATCACAGCACTTTTCTGGTGATAATGTGTTTTGAAAATGTATCACACTGATGACCTGGTGTGAAATAAATAAATAATAAAATTTTAAAATTAAAAAATATAAACATCTTTTATACNTATTTCAATTTATATTTTCCATCACAGCACTTTTCTGGTGATAATGTGTTTTGAAAAATGTATCACACTGATGACCTGGTGTGAAATAAATAAATAATAAAATTTTAAAAATTAAAAAATATAAACATCTTTTATACAGACATTAGGAGTTACAAGGATAACTATGTGAATTATAATTAGTAATTAAATTGAAATACTGATTATTTTCAGTTTTATTTAATTATTTAATAAACCTATTTAGCATTTAATATTTATCAGTAATTAAATCTAATTGTTAATATTTATTATAAATTATTTTAGAATTAAAAATAAGGGCAGAAGCGAGGCATGGTGGCTCAAGCCTGTAATCCCAGCACTTTGGGCGGCTAAGGTGGGAGGATTGCTTGAGCCCAGCAGTTCAAGACCAGCCTGGGCAACATAGAGAAACCCTGTCTCAATACAAAAAAATGAACCAGTGTGGTGGTGCATGCCTGTAGTCCCAGCCATTCTGGAGGCTGAGGTGGGAGGCTCACTTGAGCTTAGGCAGTCAAGGCTGCAGTGAACCCTGAGCTTGCCACTTCACTTGAGCCTGGACAACAGAGCAAGACCCTGTCTCAATATACATACAGACAAACTTAAATTTTAAAATAAAAGCATACTACTGATGCAGAATTGAGTGGAGATACAAAGCTAGTCCTATAACCGGAACTATAAAGACAAAAAGGAGAGTGGAAGAAGGTATGTCATGAATTTCATGATAAATGGCAATTGCAAATATCCTGTAGCAGAACAAAACAACAAAGCTGTAGATAAAGCATATCCAACACTTTGGAAGGCCAAGGAGGGAGGATTGCTTGAGCGCAGAAGTTGGAGACCAGCCTGGGCAACATAGTGAGACCCTGTATCTAAAAAGGAAGAAAGAAAGAAAAAAAAGGATGATAAAGTAGACAATATTAAAAGCCATTTTCTGCAAATACATAGTGAATTTGATCAGTAATTTTCTTCCAACAGTGCAAATGAATAGATATTAAATGAATAGATATTATTTAATATCTATTAATATCTATTTAATATAGATATTAAAAATGAATAGATATTAGTTGCTTGAAATACAAATCAAATATCCAACAAAAAATATTGACTATCTAATAGTATCTAAACTAGTAAGTTTGGCCAGTTATAAAATGTCTTAGATTTTTATATAAAAAAAGAAAACCATATTTATAAGAAGAGGTGATAAAAAGTATTTCAGTTATGAAGCTTTTGTAAGAAAACTATGAGAAAAAAACTATTTTTTTTTTTCAGAAAATGAAAGATTAAGTTACCAAACAGTTGCTAAAGAATACCAGATGGCAGAGC
Organism: Rhinopithecus bieti; assembly: GCF_001698545.2. Taxonomy (NCBI): domain Eukaryota; kingdom Metazoa; phylum Chordata; class Mammalia; order Primates; family Cercopithecidae; genus Rhinopithecus; species Rhinopithecus bieti. The sequence continues at coordinate 170,207 of NW_016813956.1, read as the reverse complement.
ATGGCGGCTCATGCCCGTAATCCCAGTACTTTGGAAGGCCAAGGCAGGAGGATCATTTTAGGCCAGGAGTTTGAGACCAGCCTGGGCAATGTAGCAAGACCCCTGTCTCTACTGAAAAAAAAAGAAAAAAAAAAAAAGAATACAAGACTTTGCTGACCTTGCTAACAATAGCAAAGATCAATTAATTCAAAATTTGAAAAACTGTAATTTATTTAGCTTTAGAATACTCTTGTGATATGAGACTGCCAAATTAATACTTTGGGTACATTTCTTTTCTCAAAGGACTTGCAAATTTACAAAGAAGTGTTGAAGAAAAGCCACACATTGGCAGATAATGTTTGCAAAAGACAGATCTGATGAAAACAGTATTTTTAGAATATACAAAAAATACTTAAAACTCAAGAGTAAGAAAATAACCTGATTTAAAGCAGGCCAATGACCTGAACATCTGTTCACCAAAGAAGATACACAGATGCAAGTATGCATATGAAAAGATGCTTCACATCATGTCATTAGGGAATTGCAAATTAAAACAACAAGTAGCTACCACTACATACCTAGTAGAATGACCAAAATTTAGAACACTGTCAGCACCAAAGGTTGCAAAGACATGGAGCAATAGCAACTTGTTCATTACTGGTGAGAATACAGAATGTGCAATCACTTGGGAAGACAGTTTGGTGGTTTCTTACAAAAGTAACCATACTTTTACCATAAGATCCTCCAATCACACTCCTTAGTATTTATCCAAAGGAGGTGAAAATTTATCTCCACACAAAAACCTGCACACAGATGTTTGTAGCAGCTTTATTCATAATTTATCCAAAACTTGGAAACAAAATGTCTTTCAGTAGGTAAGTGGATAACTGTGTTACATCTGAATAATGGAATATTATTTAGAATTAAAAAGAAATGCATTGACTTTAGGAGGCCGAAGCAGGTGGACTGCTTGAGGCCAGGAGTTTGAGACCAGCCTGGTCATCATGGGGAAACCCCAATTAGCCGGGCATAGTGGCGTGCGCCTGTAATCCCAGTTATTCGGGAGGCTGAGATATGAGAATCGATTGAACCTGGGAGACGGAGGTTGCAGTGAGCCAGTGCCACTGCACTTCAGCCTGGGCAACAGAGCAAGACTCCTCTGTCTCAAAAAAAAAAAAAAAGAAAAAGAAAGAAAAGAAATGATCAAGCCGTGAAAAGACATGAAGAAAACTTAAATGTATGTTACTAAAAAGCCAACCTGAAAATAATACATACTGTATGATTCCAACTGATGCAGGGCAAGCAAGCCAAAAATTAGGGCTTAGCCCAGGAAAGAATTCAAGTGTGAAGTGGTGGTGTTAACAACTTTTATTGAAGCAGCAGTGTACAGCAACAGCACAGGTAACTGCTCCTTGCTGAGCAAGGCTAAGCCATAGGTAATGTGCCCAGAATAGCAGCTCACGGGCAGTTCAGCAGTCATATACCTGCTTTTAGTTACGTGCAAATTAAGGGGGATTATGCAGAAATTTCTAGAAAATGATTGGTAACTTCGGAGTAGGTGCAGAGGAAAGAGGTTGATAATGTCCCGTCGTTGCCATGGCAACGAAAAACTGACATGGCGTTGGTGGGCGTGTCTTATGGAGAGGTGCTTTAACCTCCTCCCTGTTTCCGCTAGTCTTCAATCTGGTCCGGAGTAAAGTCCCTGCTTCGGGAGTTCACTCCAGCTCCCTGCCTCACAACTAACTATATGACACTCTAGAAAAGGCAGTAACTATGGACACAGTCAAAAGATTAGCAGTTGATAGAAATTGGGTGGCAGGAAGGGTTGAAAAGGCAGAGCACAGAGGACTTTTAGGGCCATGAATTTCTGTGATACTGTAATGGTGAATACATGACATTGTACATTTGTCAAAACCCATAGAATGCACAACACCAACAAACCCTAATGTAAATTATAGACTTTCTTTGATAATGACGTGTCAATGTAAGTTCAGTTGTAATAAATATACTACTGTGGTGCTGGATGTCTATGGTAGGGGGACATTTTTGCTTCAATAGTTACAGTTGAAGTAAATGTGTTTCCCACATTTCATATGTAGAAGCTCTCATTCTCAATGTGATGGTCTTTGGAGGTTGGCTCTTTGGGTGATAATTAGGTTTAGCTGAGATCCTAGCAGATGGAGTCTTCATGATGGGCATGATGGAACTGGTCCCTTATAAGAAGACCAGAGAGCTAGCTCTCTCTTTGCCATGTGAGGACATAGCAGGAAGGTAGCCATCTGCAAACTAGGAAAGGGCCTTCACAAAGAATCAACTCAGACCTCAGAACAGTGAGAGAGAAATTGTTGTTGTTTAAGTCACTCAGGCTGTGGTATTTTGTTTCAGCAGCCCAAGCTAAGACTGCTAATTAGATTGGAAATTTCCTTTTGGGAATGGTGTGTGTGGGGGAGTACCTTTGTTAAGTTTTTACATCAATGAGTTCATAGGCTTTTCTTTTTTGCTCATTGACTGGGACAGTTTAGTATGAGTGTGAAGGAGATTGTTGGTCATCTATTCAATGTCCATTCTCTGTTTTTTAATATGAGAACTCCTGATTTTCAGCCAACTACCCTGGAAAAAAAGCTAATATTTCTGACTTCTTAGGTGTGGCCATGGACTAAATTCTGGCTAATGCAAGGCAAGCCAAAGGTTTTATGATAGGTTTTAGGACACTAGAGTAAAAGAGAGCTGTTGTACACATGCTCTTTACCCTACTTTTGTGTCCTTTTTTTCCATCCTACACCTTGGGTTGTGAGTATGATAGCTGGAACTTTAGTGGCTCTCTTGGATCCCAGGGGTAATTGAGGGGTGGTTGGAAGGAATCTGTGATTTTCTGGAGTTTCCATACACAAACAAGACCTGGATTTTCTGGGCTTCCCAGACTTCCACATCTTGACTTGCTTTAAATGGGAGAGAAATAAACTTGTTTCAGCCACTGTCATTTTGGGCTATTGTATAGAACGTAATCTAATCTTCAAGGGTACATGCATTGCTTTTCCTTAAATAAAAAAAAATCAGCCATAAAATCATCTTCTTTCTTTTTTCTTTTTTTCCCGCCATTATTTAGTTGGCTCTGTAACTTTTTTTTTTTTTTTTTTTTTTTTTTTTTTTT